>NC_091335.1:7695932-7874866 GCF_038502225.1 Cherax quadricarinatus | reverse complement strand
ACTAAACTCACTTGGTGAGTGTTTCACCTCCTTGGACTCACTTGGTGAGCGTTTCACCTCCTTGGACTCACTTGGTGAGCGTTTCACCTCCTTGGACTCACTTGGTGAGTGTTTCACCTCCTTGGACTCACTTGGTGAGTGTTTCACCTCCTTGGACTCACTTGGTGAGTGTTTCACCTCCTTGGACTCACTTGGTGAGCGTTTCACCTCCTTGGACTCACTTGGTGAGTGTTTCACCTCTTTGGACTCACTTGGTGAGTGTTTCACCTCCTTGGACTCACTTGGTGAGTGTTTCACCTCCTTGGACTCACTTGGTGAGTGTTTCACCTCTTTGGACTCACTTGGTGAGTGTTTCACCTCCTTGGACTCACTTGGTGAGTGTTTCACCTCCTTGGACTCACTTGGTGAGTGTTTCACCTCCTTGGACTCACTTGGTGAGCGTTTCACCTCCTTGGACTCACTTGGTGAGTGTTTCACCTCCTTGGACTCACTTGGTGAGTGTTTCACCTCCTTGGACTCACTTGGTGAGTGTTTCACCTCCTTGGACTCACTTGGTGAGTGTTTCACCTCTTTGGACTCACTTGGTGAGTGTTTCACCTCCTTGGACTCACTTGGTGTTGAGTTTCACCAGCCTAAACTACCTTCTTGTCCCTATATTTTTCTCTATGCAAGGGGATATCTGTGATATTAGTACCAGTGACCGACTTCGAGGGGAAGTTTCTACCCTAACGGTTAGGCTTCCTTGCTGATTGTTCAACCAGACCGTAGTTGTTAGCGACTAGGTGGGTCATACATCTAATCACAGCCAGTGTGATCTGGTTGTTGGAGGTGTGGCGGATTACGAACAGACCCCCGTACTTAACGTGGTACCTGAAAAGCTCCTACAAGCAGTTCTTGACCATCTGACCTGTGCCGCTTGAATCGGAATTCGTGTAGCAAGCCGCACACAAACTGATCAGGCCATCAACCTGGAGGCCTGGTCTGAGATCGAGCTATGATCCCCATAACCAATAAATCAAGTCAAGTTGAACACCCAAGCAAGTCACAGGCAGTACACTCACCTTCTGACAATGTCATAACATAGTTTAACTTTTTTTTTTATTTAACGTGTTTGAGTAAGTTAACATCTAAGAAGGGATTCAGGTAAGTCGGTTCACTTAACATTTTCTGGATGTGGGAGGTACAGTGCCTGCACCCTGAAGGATAGATGGGGATGTAGTGGTGCCGAGGGGTCACTGGGGTTGTGAGCAGCGCATTTCTAACAAGACAGACATTCTTTCAATGAGTGTTTCCTTCTTTATCTCATCCTACTTTCCTGGAAAACTGCCGAGTCTGCAATCAAATTAATTTACAGTATCACTGTAAAATGTACCCCAATTAAGCAGGGCTCAACAGAAATGTAGGTGCGGTAATGTTTATGCGTGCAAGGTGCTAGATACACCAGCCTTGCGGTATACGAGCTGAGGCAAGCCACAAGCTCCTGGATCAAATATCGCCCTCAAGGTGCAGGTCACAGTGCACCCTGAAGGGGTTCTCCAGTAACACAGCACATGATCATTTGTTTAGAAATTTAATTTTAAAGGTCGTTTTTATTAGGTAATATATATAATTTGCGAGACCAATGTCTAAGAAAGACGTAAGGTTGGAGTGGTTATGTCGGTACTGCTTTACTGTCTTAGTGTTACATACCTCGCAACGTAATCATCGTGTTCTGCCACTAATACACTGGCAGACAACTACCACCTAGGGAGGTGCTCCCATAATGTTGTGTGTGAAAAGTAAACATGATAAAAGTATGACGCCCTGACACGATTGTTTGATTTCTGTCGCATGAACATAGTCATGAGAAGAGCTCAACCGTAGAGGGTCATGGAATGCCTTGAGGAACGTGAGGCAATCTAGTTCCATCCAAGGAAGGGAAGACCAAGTCCCATTCCTTGAATTAGGAGCCCCCACCGGCATCAAGGTAAACTGTACATTTAATATAAATCTTTCCTTTCCTGTATGTGTGTTTTAACTATTATTGTTAATGTGATATTTCTTTTCCAATCCTGAAGACAAGGTCTGAGATTGGGCTACCGGGATGATCATCCCACTGCACGCAAGCACGCACACTTGCATGCATACACACGCGCACACACGGGAGAACAAAAGGCCACAGCTTCAAACTGAGGAAACAAAAGTGCTGAAAGGATGCTAGAAAGTTTTTATTCATACAATAAAACAATGGAATGCAGTAAGTGGTGGCGGAAATACAACCAGTGGAATTTACAAAAAGAATATATGGTAATTAAATACTGTAGACGTGATATCGTAAGTAAATGTTGCAACAAACAGTTACACGAACCCTCACATTAAACTGATACTCTCAATAACAAACTGTATCCTCGCACTATAATCGTAAAAAAAAAAAACTATCCAACTTATTACAGAGAAATATCTACCCACCTGTCTACAGTTGATTCCATCCTAGAGAACTCTGATAGCCTGATCAATCAAGCTATTCGTGTTAGAAGCATGCAGTGTAACGTAGGAACGACCAGTAACTAAAGTTATGCAGATGGACAGTGCATTTTTTTTACACTACAAAACGTGAGGGAACGAGATCTTACACTATTATATTCACGAGGAAGCACTGAACTAGTGAAGGTCAAATAACGCCTGGGGAATGAGAGGCAATCAGGCTTGATCCAAGGAGAGGACAGCTCCAATTTCCCGGATCAAGAGGCCTTCACAAGCACCAAGTCACCCACTTGAAAGGGTGAGAGTTCCTACAGTAGTCGGGTAGACAAGGAACACATTAAATGGAAAGTGCAGTGGAAAATAGCTGGAGTGAGTCATTAGCTTGTTACTTAGTCGACCTCTGACCCCCAGCATGAAGCTCGCCGCAGGTAATAAGGTCACCTCTAATTGCCGACTCTTTTCTTCTGACCTCCAGTCTAAGATCCAATATATATTTTTTATTATTATTTTTAAAACCATGCACATAAAATCCATAAATTTCTTCTCAATACGTCACCAGACAGGGAGACAACAGTAGCCACAATTAGATTTAAGACCAACACGTCACCAGAATGTTCTTTATTTTTCCTTGATCTTCGTGCCTATAAAAAAACGGGAGTCTTTACGCTTTAATATTTTAAGTGAAAATATGAACTGTATAATTTACAACATTCTCTCCCTGAGTTTTTAGATCACAACACTAGTAGAAATTGCACCTTTCTCCAAAGCGACATTTTTCCTTTATTAAAATTTGATACATGTCTTTGGCATGGGTAATTCCACTCTTTCCCCATATCTGCACATTCCTTTCGTCTGTTTACATATTTTTTTTCTGACACCATTTAAGATGTCTTCCATTTCCTGTGTTTACAAATACTGTGGTTTGTGACACTCATCTGCTGATGTTTCCCCTTCTTTTGTCCTGAATTTCCACTGTTTACTTCCTCTAGTTGTGTTTCCTCTTGTCTGTGCTATTACATTTTCTGATGGCGCTGTATTTTTATTTTATTTATTTTCTCTTCACCACTGTCTTAAATCTTACCTTCTTGACTTTACATTCGTGTTCACTTTCTCTTTCAAATCTTTCACATTTTTTTTAACTAATTGTTCTTAGAATGTGTGGATTCAGTGTTTTATTCTCACGCTGAGCATATCAATGCCAAATTTCTGAGAAAATAATTTTATTCTCGGGAGACGTATTTATCGGTACATTATATTTGTGTATATTCATCTGACTTACATACCCTGTGGCAGTTTCCATCCCTAAGCACATTGTTGTTACTTATCTCATTGTAGTTACTTATCTACACATTTCACAATTTGTCTTTAGCTTTTCTCATTTTTTGTCGCAAGTCCCGCCCTTTAAAAAATCACATAAAAACACGACAAATGTAAGCAAATAACCAAGTAAAATCTGCAACAATAGAGAAATTCTGGGCGTACACTGAGGACTTCCTCTTAACTGTCTGTCAACTTTCTTTTCTCTGTAAGGCGTCTGTAGTTGTGCTGTACCGCATAATGCCACCCTACTTGTTATCAACCTCTTGTTAATTCCGGGGGTCAACACCCTCTTTACCCCGCGGCCCCGTTCCAGGTGAGGCCTACTAGTTGATATATAATCGATCAGATTGGTGATGCATGCAGTACATAATCCATCATAGACGCCACAACCCAGCTTATCAGAAACTTCCTTCAGGCTGTTTTATACTGCTTACAGTCCAGTGTTGGTAGTATGTTGACACTTTTCAGATCAGCGTTGGCATTATTTATTGCAACATCACTTGTTTATTGCAACCCTGTTGCAATAAACAAGTGATGTCTTAATATAATCATACTGAATGGTTATTAAATTCCAATTATGTACTTTCGTGATTTATCAATCACAGTCAAGTAAGACTTACTACCCTAATCTCACGTTATGCTACACACCGTGTGTATCCCTCAGCTATCGACTGTAAAATTAATCATTTTCTGGTGTAACGGGAACCATTAGAGACATACATTATCAGTATTGTAAAGCGTGCCAAATGGTGAGCGTGGTGGCAGGTGTCCAGTTGCCTATAAGTGAGGAGGTGGGCATGAAGCCGTATGAGCAGATGGAAAAGTGGCAATGCTGCAGCTCAGTTTTTTACCAAGATAAGTCATGTAGTTTACCTGATATTACCACAACTGCTACAGTCTCTTTAACACTCGAGTTTGTTCTAGGGGTTACCGCTCTTTTCCCTACGGCCCGGTCCCAGACTAGGCCAATTGTGTGGTTGAATCTAGAAAGAGGCAATTCAACGAGTCAGTTCTTAATCAGCGATCAGGAACTGTCTAGAAACTTATCAAGCAGTTCTCTCTTGAAGGCATACGAGATTCGCCAGTTCATTACACGTACTGACCAACATATCCGAAGAAACTTTTCCAAAGCCGTCATTTAATCTAACACATTGTTGTAATGTCAGCTACTGGTAGTCTATCTGGAAAACATAAGGTGTGGTATGAGGAGAGCATGGTGGGACAGCTGGAGTCAGCGTAGTATGAGGAGAGCATGGTGGGACAGCTGGAGTCAGCGTGGTATGAGGAGAGCATGGTGGGACAGCTGGAGTCAGCGTGGTATGAGGAGAGCATGGTGGGACAGCTGGAGTCAGCGTAGTATGAGGAGAGCATGGTGGGACAGTTGGAGTCAGCGTGGTATGAGGAGAGCATGGTGGGACAGCTGGAGTCAGCGTGGTATGAGGAGAGCATGGTGGGACAGCTGGAGTCAGCGTGGTATCAGGAGAGCATGGTGGGACAGCTGGAGTCAGCGTGGTATGAGGAGAGCATGGCGGGACAGCTGGAGTCAGCGTGGTATGAGGAGAGCATGGTGGGACAGTTGGAGTCAGCGTGGTATCAGGAGAGCATGGTGGGACAGCTGGAGTCAGCGTGGTATGAGGAGAGCATGGTGGGACAGCTGGAGTCAGCGTGGTATCAGGAGAGCATGGTGGGACAGCTGGAGTCAGCGTGGTATCAGGAGAGCATGGTGGGACAGCTGGAGTCAGCGTGGTATGAGGAGAGCATGGTGGGACAGCTGGAGTCAGTGTGGTATGAGGAGAGCATGGTGGGACAGCTGGAGTCAACGTGGTATCAAGAGAGCATGGTGGGACAGCTGGAGTCAGCGTGGTATCAGGAGAGCATGGTGGGACAGCTGGAGTCAGCGTGGTATCAGGAGAGCATGGTGGGACAGCTGGAGTCAGCTTGGGATGAGGAGAGCATGGTGGGACAGCTGGAGTCAGCGTGGTATCAGGAGAGCATGGTGGGACAGCTGGAGTCAGCGTGGTATGAGGAGAGCATGGTGGGACAGCTGGAGTCAGCGTGGTATCAGGAGAGCATGGTGGGACAGCTGGAGTCAGCGTGGTATCAGGAGAGCATGGTGGGACAGCTGGAGTCAGCGTGGTATGAGGAGAGCATGGTGGGACAGCTGGAGTCAGCGTGGTATGAGGAGAGCATGGTGGGACAGCTGGAGTCAGCGTGGTATCAGGAGAGCATGGTGGGACAGCTGGAGTCAGCGTGGTATGAGGAGAGCATGGTGGGACAGCTGGAGTCAGCGTGGTATGAGGAGAGCATGGTGGGACAGCTGGAGTCAGCATGGTGGGACAGCTGGAGTCAGCATGGTGGGACAGCTGGAGTCAGCGTGGTATCAAGAGAGCATGGTGGGACAGCTGGAGTCAGCATGGTGGGACAGCTGGAGTCAGCATGGTGGGACAGCTGGAGTCAGCATGGTGGGACAGCTGGAGTCAGCGTGGTATCAAGAGAGCATGGTGAGACAGCTGGAGTCAGCGTGGTATCAAGAGAGCATGGTGGGACAGCTGGAGTCAGCGTGCTTTCAAGAGAGCATGGTGGGACAGCTGGAGTCAGCATGGTGGGACAGCTGGAGTCAGCGTGGTATCAAGAGAGCATGGTGAGACAGCTGGAGTCAGCGTGGTATCAAGAGAGCATGGTGGGACAGCTGGAGTCAGCATGGTGGGACAGCTGGAGTCAGTGTGGTATCAAGAGAGCATGGTGGGACAGCTGGAGTCAGCATGGTGGGACAGCTGGAGTCAGCGTGGTATCAAGAGAGCATGGTGAGACAGCTGGAGTCAGCGTGGTATCAAGAGAGCATGGTGGGACAGCTGGAGTCAGCATGGTGGGACAGCTGGAGTCAGCACTCCCATCATGTGCCAGACAACTTCATGTTACAACAATTACCTCACTGTTTGCAGAACTGCATTTTCAAATATTTTACCATATTGTAAAACATAGAAAAAAAAGGACTATGGACTACGTTACTGGTCATGGACCAGGCCGCGGGGGCGTTGACCCCTGGAACACTCCAGGTATAATGAAGGAGGTATTGCTTTGAAGTTTTATTATTTTTTATTATCACACTGGCCGATTCCCACCAAGGCAGGGTGGCCCGAAAAAGAAAAACTTTCACCATCATTCACTCCATCACTGTCTTGCCAGAAGGGTGCTTTACACTACAGTTTTTAAACTGCAACATTAACACCCCTCCTTCAGAGTGCAGGCACTGTACTTCCCATCTCCATGACTCAAGTCCGGCCTGCCGGTTTCCCTGAATCCCTTCATAATTGTTACTTTGCTCACACTCCAACAGCACGTCAAGTATTAAAAACCATTTGTCTCCATTCACTCCTATCAAACACGCTCACGCATGCCTGCTGGAAGTCCAAGTCCCTCGCACACAAAACCTCCTTTACCCCCTCCCTCCAACCTTTCCTAGGCCGACCCCTACCCCGCCTTCCTTCCACTACAGACTGATACACTCTTGAAGTCATTCTGTTTCGCTCCATTCTCTCTACATGTCCGAACCACCTCAGCAACCCTTCCTCAACCCTCTGGACAACAGTTTTGGCAATCCCGCACCTCCTCCTAACTTCCAAACTACGAATTCTCTGCATTATATTCACACCACACATTGCCCTCAGACATGACATCCCCACTGCCTCCAACCTTCTCGCTGTAACATTCATTACCCATGCTTCACACCCATACAGGAGCGTTGGTAAAACTATACTCTCATACATTCCCCTCTTTGCTTCCAAGGACAAAGTTCTTTGTCTCCACAGACTCCTAAGTGCACCGCTCACCCTTTTCCCCTCATCAATTCTATGATTCACCTCATCTTTCATAGACCCATCCGCTGACACGTCCACTCCCAAATATCTGAATACATTCACCTCCTCCATACTCTCTCCCTCCAATCTGATATCCAATCTTTGATCACCTAATCTTTTTATCCTCATAACCTTACTCTTTTCTGTATTTACTTTCAATTTTCTTCTTTTACATACCCTACCAAATTCATCCACCAACCTCTGCAACTTCTCTTCAGAATCACCCAAGAGCACAGTGTCATCAGCAAAGAGCAACTGTGACAACTCCCACTTTATGTGTGATTCTTTATCTTTTAACTCCACACCTCTTGCCAAGACCCTCGCATTTACTTCTCTTACACTCCATCTATAAATATATTGAACCACGGTGACAGCACACATCCTTGTCTAAGGCCTACTTTTACTGGGAAATAATCTCCCTCTTTCCTACATACTCTAACTTGAGCCTCACTATCCTCGTAAAAACTCTTCACTTTCAGTAACCTACCTCCTGAAGTTTTATCTTCATCATTATGGCAAACATTCACCTCGTATACCTCACCTTTTTGGAATGTATCCAAGCGATATTATAACCCTGATCAAGAATACTGTAGGCGTTATACCGGAGACCAGAAAGTCAGGGAAGAATTGTCCAGTTTACACAACAAATGGAGGCAAATGGTGAAAAATACTTCCAATGTAAAGCAGTGGGTGCAACAAGTAAAAAGATAACTCGGCAAGCGTAAAGGTTAAGAAAAAAAAAAAACATTCCCCCTTCATATACAGTATAAAAGGAATCACCGACACCTCATTAGCTGTCTTCAAGAAAGAACCTGACGGGTTTATCCGGTTCCTAATCAGGTTGTGTAGTATATGTTGGACTGTGTACTACTAGCACCAGTAGTCTGCCTGGTTACACCAGCATCCTTGGTTTGGTACCGGACCACCCGAGAGAAGGGGAAGTGAGGACATGTCCCATGCGACATGACCAGTGGTACTGGGCACCTGATGTTTGTACCACTGATGGCTCTGTGGTCAAAGGCGTCTCGGAATTCTAGCGGGCTCGGCAGGAGTGCTAAATTATCGAGGGTTCGATCTCCGGCTAGTCGTAGTATTATTTTCTTAAAACCGATCGTTCGTGGATGCAATAAATAAACACACACACACACACACACACACACGGGAGGGAAAGGGGGGTCAGGATAAACACCCACCCTCGTAGCTTAATTAGTTTCGTAAAATCCAAACTCTTGATAGAGGATACGAAGACAGCTAGTAGCCCGGCTGGTTTGAGAGAAACTAACACGTCCAGTCCTGCACCTGTATCTCACTACTGGTAAAGAGTCATACAACTACTTCAACAACCAGCCCCGGGTACCAAAGAAACCTTACCACGCCGCCACTAACGGTGACTAACCTCTCAGTATTGTTAATGACGGGCAGTGGAGCCACCTGTCACTAATGCCATATTAGCTCTCAGTTGTATAATGCGCCAATTCCTGCAAAATGTGGCAGAGTAGCCCGGTTGCTATGGATATTTAGGCCTGCAGGCCGCTGGCAGGAACAATCTGACTGACCAATCAACAGAAAAATCTGAACTCAGGCAATGTTGGAAAATAAGGAAATGGTATGGTGATACCGACAAGATGTGGCCTGGTCCCAGACCAGGCCACAGGGTGGATCAAGGCCTGATCAATCACACTGTTACTGCTGGCCGCACGCAGTTCAGTGTACGAACCACAGCTCGGCTGGCCAGGCACTGATATGAAGTACTTGTCCAGTTGCCTCTTGAAGATAGCCCGAGGTTTGTTGGTTGTCATATGGAGTTATTTCAGTATTCAGGTTTGGGACTAGACACTCAAGGATTTTCCAGATGTAAATTATGTACCTTTCTCGCCTACGTTCCAAAGAATACAGTTGAAGGGATTTCAAGCGTTCCCAGTAATCTAAACGCTTGTTTGAGTAAATACGAAGTGAATATTTGTAGAGATAAATATGCAATACTTAAACCTGCAATCATCTTGTCAAATTTAAAGCTAGCTATCAAAGAGAGAAACAGACTTAGCATCAGAGAATTGACAAGGCATATATGGTTTCTTCATACAAGGGAAAAAAAGGGCAAGTGCATAAACTATAAGGAAACAAGTCTAGTGAAAATAACAAAGTGCATGGCAGAGTTGTTGAAAAATATTGAGGAAGAAAGTACAGTACTGTATATATATATGCATATGTTAGGGAGGGAAGCTAGCTGAATTCTCGAGGCTTTAGTCAACTACGTCACCATGCTTCAAATATTAGATGTTCAGTTAGTATAGGTATCGGTGGGTTTCAGCCGATTTTTATGGTATTGGTTGAGTATCGATATTGACACACAAAAAAAATGGTAACGTCCCCTCAGAACTGGCTAAATGACTCGGGTTCGAGCCCCGGCTGGTTGCAGTATGTTATTTGCTTTCAACCACTTGTTTCCACCATGAACGTTTATCATAATAGGCATTTTTGTCGCATATATTAAAATCCACAATAGGCATTCTTTTGTTTTTACCGTAAGTAAATACAATGGAGGAGGGAAGTTGCACTTTAACAATGATCGTGTACAAAATTTCTCTAACCCCTTCAACTGAGGTCCTTTCCAATGCCTTCACACACGTTTTTATAATTGACTTTTAGGTTTCAAGTGATGCTAAGCATCACTGTAAATATAATACAAAATTAAGTAAGTAGCATCCTTCGTAAACCGCTAACAAAATTTAAGAGGATACATAAACACCCATACATGACTTATGTTAGAAGGTTTCCGAACTGTCAAGCAGCAGTCAAGTAACATAATCATACAGATCCAACTTCCTTGAAGTAAATGCGACAGAGATAAAACGATAAAGAAATCAGTCACATTCCGCTTGAGATAAGATATGGGAGTGGAGGGTACATACTAGTATTATTATTATTATTATTATGGAGCAGTTCACCCGTCCCTGTGCAATCTCCGAAACTCCTGCAGTGTTTTCCTTGCCTCGTCTGTGAAATAACTACTTGCCTGTTGATTCCTCCTTGACATTTCCGGGTATCATCGTCTGTGAGGCTACGTCTCAGACCAGGCCTGGTTGGTCACTTGACCAGTGCGGCTGTTAGTGCTCCTTACACACTTGGACGTAGGCACCACAGTCTGGCTAATCAAGAAGTATCCGAAGGATTATATCAAATTTCCTTCTGAATATAGTTGAGAACTTGTTAGCAAGAGTGTTAAAAACTTTTAGACCCTGCATTCTCAACTTAATGTACTTATTTCACTTCTGCTCCTCACTGGATGCATTTTGTTTAGTTTACAGCGCCTCTCACTCTCGTATGCAGTACTTTTAACGTGCAGATTTGGAACCAACCTTCAGTATTTTCTCAACAAGTAGATTATGATGTATCCTCGCTGCCAATCCTGTGAGTACACTGAAAGGGATGTTAGGTACTCCCTAATAATTTAGAATTTTGACTTGACTTGATAAGAACATTAGAAGTTCTCTGCATGTCATTTTACAAGCATTATGTTAGGTAAACGGACACGTGCAAGTAATGTGACATTTTGTTCTTTCTCAAGGCACAGTCACTTCTGTTTCTCATTCTCATACCAAACATGGACAAGGGCATAAATATTTCATAGCACCACAATATCCTTTACTGGTGAATATCTCAGAAATGTCGTCCACCGAAGGCAAAGCTAATCTTCAAGCACATATAAATAAAGACTTTCAAGGTGCCTCGGATAATAGGATGTTCAGTGAGGACAAGCTACAGTTACCTCCCGGTTAGAAATACTGCTGTAGACTAACGGACCCCTAAGAGGTTTAATAAAACATTTAATACCAATGAAATGGTAATATGTTTATTTGCTAAAATTATTTGTCAGTTTGTTTCTTGTCGCAGACTCGCGAGTATGTTATGTATAAAAACATTCTTAGGGCAGGCGATGCAAAATGCCCCCAATAAAAAGTAGGGGCGCCATTGGTACATTAAGGGAAAACACCATAAGTGTCCGGGGCCCAAAACTGTTCAACAGCCTCCCATCAAGCATTAGGGGAATTGCCAATATGCCCCTGGCTGCCTTCAAGAGAGAGCTGGACAGATAACTAAAGTCAGTGCCGGATCAGCCGGGCTGTGGCTCGTACGTTGGACTGCGTGCGGCCAGCAGTAACAGCCTAGTTGATCAGGCCCTGATCCATCGGGAGGCCTGGTCATGGACCGGGCCGCGGGGGCGTTGATCCCCGAAATAACCTCCAGGTAACCAGGTAGTCCACAGCAGGATTCGAACCTGCAAACTCGGCATCAGAGTACGTAGTACTTTACCACACAGCCAGACTCCCAATAATACTGCGTACTTTGATGCCGAGTTTGCAGGTTCGAATAATGATGTGGAATGAGAGATAATATTTGTAAAAAATTTCGCATGTTTGCGAATTGTTCAGCATGTTATGTATATGAATACTATGAGCTACTGCATTCAAAAGATTAACTGGATGAAGTTTTTATCATTAAAACACAAATTTTGCAGTACATACCTCATTTGGCTCGGAAATCTCAAAAAGGTCGAGTCTGTTGGCGTTCCACTGCTGGATGATATGTCGCAGATTCTCTCTCTCTTGGACACGTCGAGCTGCTGCTGCTGCGTCGTCACCCATCTGCAAGATACAACACACAAGTTACAACACAGCACCGATAAGAAAAAAAAGAGGAAGGTTTAATTCGAATTAACCCAAGAACGAAGGCAAGAATGACACATTATAATTTATACTTGAAAAATTTTGGAGGGATTAGTGTCAAATCTTCACACCGAAATCACATCACTACGGAGGAAAGAGGCTTTATAAACGGTACAAAATACTGTACGCATTGCAGGGACGCAACGAGTACACTAGGAGACAAATCAATAAGTGTAAGGGCAACAAGACTTTTCAACACTCCCATCATCCATAAGTGGTATATATTACCAATAGACCCCAGTGCAGCCCGCCAGTCCGTCACTAATTCAGATAAGGTAAACCTGTTTACAATAAGCCAAGTCACAATTTACTGCAGGACAAGAACACTCAGACTATCTTTTACACAGTTTTCTTTTCCTCCAGATCCTTAATAATCAATGCTACATCGTTTTAAATTATATCTGGTAACTCTTATTTATTTTATACACGGGTTTAGAATGTATCTTTATTACACTGCACTTAGGAACCTTCAGTTATTGGAAATAAAGAATCTTTGTCTTTAAGGCTCTCGTAAAATACTAACCTATGATAAACTTTCAATATACTAGCCTTATCAAAACCAGCTACTTTTGTGACTCTAAAGTTAATAACCATCACAACCAGACTACTTGTACGTCCCGCTCCGTATTCGTATTTTTCAAGACAGGTGATATATCCAAGCTAGAATGTACTACAGTATAAATTTTAGGGGTTTAGGGCGCTTAAAGCTTCTTAAAAAATTCAGAGAGGAAACGTAACAGGTTCTTTCAGGTTGCACGATATATTCAAGTTTTCATGTCAGTGAAGGCTGCATATCACACCTGTGACCAGTCTTGGGAGTTTCCTCTACTGTCAGCTCGACCTGTGGCCAAGCGGTTCCCTTGGTGGTTGACTAATCAGCCAGTTAAGGCAGTGGGTATTAGCTGCACGCAAATCAGCGTAGATCCAACAGTCTGGTTGTTCAGGAATGGTCTACCTGGTCTGTATATTTCCCTCTCGAAGATAGGAATCTATTGGTAAATCCCAATATATTTGAAGAAAGGCGTTGAAAAGCCATGGACCCTTTACACTTCGAGTTATCTCTTAGCATATATCCTGAGAATATCCATGCTTTTCACTGGGAAAACATTGCACAATCTCGTGCTTTGAGCAAGAGATATAAGTATGCTTATTTGAAGCCAGTCATTCCAGTTTTTTTGCAGGTGTATTTTATATACATATATTTTAGCCTGCATTCTTGAGAGTACAGTTCATGGGACTTAAGGCGTTCTCGATAATTTTGGTGCTCGAGCTGATTTAAGCAGTGAAGATTTTCTTTCCTTCTCCAGATCTGAAATTCTGCGTGTTTTAAATATATATCAGCACGCAGAGATACCACAGTATAAAGAAAGAACATGCTTTAAAGTAGAAGGCTGATACACAGCAACCATCCAAGGATGTACTACCGTGCTGCCGTAAATGTGAAAAGGAACCCCTTTAAATATTTTGCACTGTCATTACTGTTGATCCTTTGCCTTATTAACATGTAGAGTGAGAATGCAAAGCTAACGAGCGTCTACATTCGCCATAATAAAATTTACTTTTTTTTTCTCTCTCGAAGGGTCCTAAAATAACCTACCGTAACTTAACCTTATTCCGCCATCGGTAAATATGGGTTTTGTTTACATTCCTCCAGAAGCATGACACGACTCAATGCTAAGCAGTGATTGGCTCAGACGTGCTGCACAACTTAAGTAAATTATTATTTTTCGTCAGCAACGTCCAAAATGACAATTTACTCAAGCAATACTTATTCAGTGATGTACATAGGCTCTAAGGCTCTGTGTATTGTAAAATATCAATTAATGCCCGAGAACAGCATAGTAGCAGTAGTCGGCAAGATTAGCTAATTATCTGAATATGTCAATTAAATTTACGATATATTTAATTAAATTTGCATCTGCCCACATCGTCTCCATCAGGTGACTTACGACAATTCCATAAATCATCGCCCCAGCTGCCCAGTCCCAGACCAGACCTTGTTGCAGGTCTCATCGACCATAATTTTAGTACTGGCAGCATGCAGTCCAACGTATGCACCACAACCCTGCTCATCAGGAAGTGACGAGGAACTTATCAAGTTAACTCTTGAAAACAGTCAGAGGTTTGTCTGGTACTATCCTGGTCAACCAGGCTGTTGCTGCTGGTGGCCCGCAGCCCCACATAACCATCACAGCCTGGGTAATCTGGCACCTGGTAAAGATACGTGTCCAGTTTCCTCTTGAAGACTTTTACACTTGTTCCAGCAGTGTTTGTAATACCTTCTGGTAAGATGTTGAATAATCTGGGACCACGGACGTTGATAGTATTCCCTTATTGTGTCCACGTCATCCCTGCTTTGCATTAGGTTTACGTATTTTGTACTTGCTCCCATCTCCCTCACCCAGTATATTGTTATGGTAGCGTGTAGAGTTGGGACAATGCTCTTAAGTACTTTCCATGTATAATTATCTATCTCTTCTTCTTCGGTGAATACATATATTTTTTTACAACTTTAAACGCATTATTAGTATAAAAGTGGACGGTAATTAAGGTGTGCCAGATAACTGGGCAAATAATGGGGCATGGGAATTGCAGATACATTAAAGCAATAATTGAAAACTTTGATCAGAAAACGTTTCACTTACACAGCAGGGATTTTTTTAATGTCCAAGATCATACTTGGTAGCATAATATACTGGCACGATAGAGAAACATTCATTATAGTTAGTTGCAGACCCATTGGTCAACGATAGACTAAGTCATTTGCACGGAACCAGTACCGCTGGTTTTAAATGAAAACGACAAGGTACAACAACCAGTAGAGGGTAAGAGTTAAAGAAAAAAAAATCTAGAGCCTGGGGCAGGTGGGGCGCTATCATGGGAGGAGGGGCCAGAGGATGGGAAAGTGCTCCTATATCACCTTAGATACGTGGCAATGTGCTATTTGCAATGTGAGAGCATCTGCGAACTGGTCAGATTATAAATGATTCATGGGTATTTTTAATACGTCTGCCAATGATGCTTCATATTAAGAAAGCAAATACATAAACTCTCACAAACCATGCACAAACACATAAATCGTATATAACTAGATAAGAATTTTAAGTTTCTTGAAGCAAGTTCTGATGAGCTGGGCTGTGCTACTCACCTTGGAGTGCAGGCAGGGAGCATCAGTATGTCTGTGCATCTCGTAGAGATACAGACATGCTTATTAGTGACTCAAGAAATCGTAAAGTCGCTAACGCGACGGGCTGGAGTTTTGAGACTATGACCCCGGGTTCAATCCCGGCCGGGGGTATGGTTTATGCTTATTAGTCTTACCTAACAACTTTCTAAGTATTGTGGTCCTGTACCTAGCATGAAAGCTAATTAATTTTTAAGATATTTGCCACAGACAGCTTTACTCAGTATGCTCACATTGTTCACCCTAAATGTTCACACTAGTGTGTTCATTCTATGAATCACCATGTGTGTATATTCACTTCGTGTGCTATCTGTTACCGGCTCTGGGGATTATCTTTCCACGGCCCGGTCTCAGGCCTTATCGACTGGAAAGGCAATATTACAGGATTAAGAACTATTAAGGCACACAAAGGAAAGTAAGAGAGTGTGTATACTGAATGTCTACCTGGAGGGTATACCGGGTATCAACGCCCCCGTTGCCCAGTCCATGACCAGGCCTCCCGGTGGATCAGGGCCTGATCAACGAGGCTGTTACTGCTGGCCGCACGCAATCCAACGTACGAACCACAGCCCGGCTGATCCGGCACCGTCTTCAGGTATCTGTCCAGCTCCCTCTTGAAGACAACCAGGGGTCTTCCCTTAATGCTCCTTATTGCTGGTGGGAGGCTGTTGAACAGTCTTGGGCCCCGGACACTTACTGCGTTTTCTCTTAGTGTACCAGTGACGCCCCTACTTTTCACTGGGGGTATGTTGCATCGCCTGTCAAGTTTTTTTTGCTTTCGTATGGAGTGATTTCTGTGTGCATATTAGGGACCAGCCCCTCCAGAATCTTCCAGGTGTAGATTATATCTCTCTCGCCTGCGCTCTAGTGAGTACAAGTCAAGTGCTTCCAGGCGCTCCCAGTAGTTAAGGTGTTTGATGGAACTTATATGTGCAGTAAAGGTTTTCTGCACATTCTCTAGATCTGCAGTTTCACCTGTCTTGAATGGGGATGTTAATGTACATCAGTATTCCAGCCTAGAGAGAACAAGTGATTTAAAAAGGATCATCATTGGCTTAGCATCACTTGTCTTGAATGTTCTCATTATCAATCCTACGAGTTTCCTCGCAGATGTGATAGTGGCATTGTTGTGGTCCTTGAAGGTGAGGTTTTCGGACATTACCACACCCAGGTCCCTCACATTACTTTTCCGCTCTATTGTGTGATTGGAGTTTGTAGTATACTCAGTCCTAGTTATTATTTCCTCCAGTTTTCCATAACGGAGTAGTTGGAATTTGTCTTCATTGAACATCATATTGTTCTCTGTTGCCCATTGGAAAACTTGGTTTATATCTTCTTGAAGCTTCGTCGTGTCCTCGATGGATGACACACTCCTGCAGATCCTAGTATCGTCTGCAAAGGATGATACAGTGCTATGGTTTATATCTGTCTGATATGGGAATAAGGAACAGGAAAATTGCGAGTACTGTGCCTTGTGGGACAGAGCTCTTCACTATGGCAGCATCTGATTTAACTGTTTACCACTACTCTTTGTGTGCGATAGGTTAGAAAGTTGAAGAGCCATCTGCCTACTTTGCCAATTATCCCTTTAGCTCGCATTTTGCGGGTTATTACACCATGGTCGCACTTGTCAAAGGCTTTTGCAAAATCTGTGTATACTACATCTGCATTCTGTTTGTTTTCCAGTGCATCTAGGACCATATCAGTGGTCTAGCAGTTGCGAAAGGCAGGAGCGACCTGCTCTGAAACCATGTTGCCCTGGGTTGTGCAATTTTTGGGAGTCCAGGTGGTTTGCTGTCCTGCTTCTAAGAACTCTTTCAAAGATTTCTGTGATATGGGACGTTAGAGCTATTGGTATATAGTTCTTAGCTAATGCTTTGCAGCCACCTTTATGGAGTGGGGCTATATCTGTTGTTTTTAATGACTGTGGAATCTCGCCTGTATCTAAGCTCCTTCTCCATAGCATACTTAGGGCCCTTGAGAGGGGTTTCTTGCAGTTCTTAACGAACACCGAGTTCCACGAGTCTGGGCCTGGGGGCTGAGTGCATGGGCATCTCGTCGATGGCTTTCTCAGTCTAGTAGAGTTAGGGTTATGTCATAAATTTGGCATACATTGGCAGGGCTTTGAGGCTCATTCATGAAAAAATTGTTTGGATTGTCTATCTTTAGACTAGTTAATGGTTCGCTGAACAGTCATATTGTAATTTCAGTATCTCACTTATTTCTTTGTTGTCGTCTGTGTAGGATCCGTCTTGTCTGAGCAGGGGCCCTATACTAAAAGTGGTTTTTGATTTGTTTTTGGCATATGAAAAGAAATATTTCGAATTTCCTTCAATTTCATTAATCGCTTTTAGCTCCTCTTGTCTCTCCAGGATCCTGTACGAGTCCGTTAACTTTAGCTCAATATTTTTTACTTCCCTGGTTAGCACTTCCTTCCGTGTATCAGATAATCTGGCATTCTTGAGCAGCTCAGTGATTCTTCGTCTTCTCCTGTAGAGTGAGCATCTCTCTCTCACTCCAGTTTACTTTTCTTTTTTCTTATGGGAATATATCTTGAACATACTTCAGCTACCAGGAGGTTGATCTTTTCAAGGAGAAGTTTGTAAGATTTACCTGCCATCGTACGCCTTCACTCATTCGACAGGACGGTAGCACCTACCTGGACAGTTGCTGTCAACCTACCTAATGCATGTGTTCACCCCAAGCGCGCGTGTTCATCCAGTATTCACCGTGTTCACCCAGTGTGCGTTCATCCTGCATGGTGTTTACCTAGTTGCGTTTGTTCGCCTAGTGTGTTCATCCTGTGTGGTGTTTACCACGCTTGTGTTTGTTCATCCAGTGTGCTCACAGTGCTGTCAAGAAGGAACCTTATTAGTTCAAGTCAGTTCTTAATCACTCAGGCTATGGTACATACTTGAACAATGAACTGTTAGTGGTGGCACCAACCACCTTGTTGATAAAGCCATCCACCGAAGGCCTGGTCTGGAATAGGGCCGCGGGGGCAATGACCCCGGAACACACTGCAGGTACCACAGTGCGTGTGTTCAATCTATGGGCGAGTGGAAAGGGGGATGAGTGTGAGTGAGTGTGTGTGTGTGTGTGTGTGTGTGTGTGTGTGTGTGTGTGTGTGTGTGTGTGTGTGTGTGTGTGTGTGTGTGTGTGTGTGTGTGTGTGTGTGAGTGTGAGTGTGAGTGTGTGTGTGAGTGTGTGTGTGAGTGTGAGTGTGTGAGTGTGAGTGTGAGTGTGTGTGTGAGTGTGAGTGTGTGTGTGTGAGTGTGTGTGTGTGTGTGTGTGTGTGTGTGTGTGTGTGTGTGTGTGTGTGTGTGTGTGTGTGTGTGTGTGTACTCACCTCACCTAGTTGTCCTCACCTAGTTGTACTCACCTAGTTGAGGTTGCGGGGGTCGAGTCCGAGCTCCTGGCCCCGCCTCTTCACTGATCGCTACTAGGTCACTCTCCCTGAGCCGTGAGCTTTATCATACCTCTGCTTAAAGCTATGTATGGATCCTGCCTCCACTACATCGCTTCCCAAACTATTCCACTTACTGACTACTCTGTGGCTGAAGAAATACTTCCTAACATCCCTGTGATTCATCTGTGTCTTCAGCTTCCAACTGTGTCCCCTTGTTACTGTGTCCAATCTCTGGAACATCCTGTCTTTGTCCACCTTGTCAATTCCTCTCAGTATTTTGTATGTCGTTATCATGTCCCCCCTATCTCTCCTGTCCTCCAGTGTCGTCAGGTTGATTTCCCTTAACCTCTCCTCGTAGGACATACCTCTTAGCTCTGGGACTAGTCTTGTTGCAAACCTTTGCACTTTCTCTAGTTTCTTTACGTGCTTGGCTAGGTGTGGGTTCCAAACTGGTGCCGCATACTCCAATATGGGCCTAACGTATACGGTGTACAGGGTCCTGAACGATTCCTTATTAAGATGTCGGAATGCTGTTCTGAGGTTTGCTAGGCGCCCATATGCTGCAGCAGTTATTTGGTTGATGTGCGCTTCAGGAGATGTGCCTGGTGTTATACTCACCCCAAGATCTTTTTCCTTGAGTGAGGTTTGTAGTCTCTGACCCCCTAGACTGTACTCCGTCTGCGGCCTTCTTTGCCCTTCCCCAATCTTCATGACTTTGCACTTGGTGGGATTGAACTCCAGGAGCCAATTGCTGGACCAGGTCTGCAGCCTGTCCAGATCCCTTTGTAGTTCTGCCTGGTCTTCGATCGAGTGTATTCTTCTCATCAACTTCACGTCATCTGCAAACAGGGACACCTCAGAGTCTATTCCTTCCGTCATGTCGTTCACAAATACCAGAAACAGCACTGGTCCTAGGACTGACCCCTGCGGGACCCCGCTGGTCACAGGTGCCCACTCTGACGCCTCGCCACGTACCATGACTCGCTGCTGTGTGTGTGTGTGTGTGTGTGTGTGTGTGTGTGTGTGTGTGTGTGTGTGTGTGTGTGAGTGTGTGTGTGAGTATGTGAGAGTGTGTGTGTGTGTGTGTGTGTGTGTGTGTGTGTGTGTGTGTGTGTGTGTGTGTGTGTGTGTGTGTGTGTGTGTGTGTGTGTGTGTGTGTGTGTGTACGTACGTACGTACTCACCTATATATTGTAGCAAGCGTCGAGTCACAGCGACTGGCCCCGCCTAATCGCTAGTGTGTGTGTGTGTGTGTGTGTGAAGGGGGGGGGAAGGGGGTGGGTAGATAACTAACTTTCGAAACATGGGATGCCAAGCCAATGATGACTCTTTAGGTCGTTCGTTCTTTCTAGGTTGAAGTATCGCTGTACTAACGGGCAAATTCAAGGCAGGCGAAACTGCCGAGCTGGAGAACGTACTGAGAACCTTCACAGCTCGTATAAACACTGTCAAGCACCTAAATTACTGAAAGGTAACTCCTTAGAACGTAGGCGAGATTATTATAATCAAAAGGAAGCTCTAAACCTACAAGGGTCATATAGTAACGTAGGCGAGAAGGATGCATCATAATCTATATCTGGAATATACTGGAAGGATTGGTCCCAAACCTTCACACCGAAATTACTACTTATGAATACAAGGAGACCAGCAGCAACAGCCTGGATGAGCAGACAAGCACCAGAAGAGCCTGGTTACCTGGAGGTTATTCCGGGGATCAACGCCCCCGCGGCCCGGCTCATGACCAGGCCTCCCGATGGATCAGGGCATGATCAACCAGGCTGTTACTGCTGGCCGCACGCAGTCCAACGTACGAGCCACAGCCCGGCTGATCCGGCACTGACTTTAGGTATCTGTCTAGCTCTCTCTTGAAGGCAGTCAGGGGTTTATTGGCAATTCCCCTAATGCTTGATGGGAGGCTGTTGAACAGTCTTGGGCCCCGGACACTTATAGTGTTTTCCATTAGTGTACCAATGACGCCCCTACTTTTTATTGGGGGCATTTTGCATCGCCTGCCCAGTCTTTTACTTTCGTAGGGAGTGATTTCTGTGTGCAGATTTGGGACCATTCCTTCCAAGATTTTCCAAGTGTAGATTATGATATATCTCTCCCTCCTGTGTTCCAACGAGTACAAGTCAAGTGCTTCCAAGCGTTCCCAGTAGTTAAGGTGCTTGACAGAACTTATACGTGCAGTAAAGGATCTCTGTACACTCTCTAGATCTGCGATTTCACCTGCTTTGAATGGAGATGTTAATGTACAGCAGTATTCCAGCCTAGAGAGAAGTGATTTGAAAAGGATCATCATTGGCTTGGCATCTCTCGTTTTGAACGTTCTCATTATCCATCCTATCATTTTCTTTGCACGTGCGATCGTGGCACTGTTGTGATCCTTGAAAGTGAGATCCTCAGACATTACTACTCCCAGGTCCCTTACATTATTATTCCGCTCTATTGTATGGCCAGAGTCTGTAGTATACTCTGTTCTAGTTATTATCTCCTCCAGTTTTCCATAACAGAGTAGTTGGAATTTGTCCACATTGAACATCATATTGTTTACCGTTGCCCATTGGAAAACTTTGTTTATATCTTCTTGGAGGTTAACCGCGTCCTCAGCAGATGACAGCCTCATGCAGATCCTAGTATCATCCGCAAAGGATGATACGGTGCTGTGATGTGTATATCTGTCTATGTCTGATATGAGGATAAGGAATAAGATGGGGGCGAGTACTGTGCCTTGTGGAACAGAGCTCTTCACTATGGCAGCCTCCGATTTAACTCTGTTGACCACTACTCTTTGTGTACGATTTGTTAGGAAGTTGAAGATCCATCTCCCCACTTTCCCAGTTATTCCTTTAGCACGTATTTTATGGGCTATTACGCCATGATCGCATTTGTCAAATGCTTTTGCAAAGTCTGTGTATATTACATCTGCATTCTGATTTTCTTCCAGTGCATCCAAGGCCATATCATAGTGATCCAGTAGTTGAGAGAGGCAGGAGCGACCTGCCCTGAACCCATGTTGCCCTGGATTGTGCAGATTTTGGGAATCCAGGTGATTTGCAATCCTGCTTCTTAGCACTCTTTCCAAGATTTTTATGATGTGGGACGTCAGAGCTATTGGTCTATAGTTCTTAGCTAATGCTTTGCTGCCACCTTTATGAAGTGGGGCTATATCCGTTGTTTTAAGTGACTGGAATTTCACCCATGTCCAAGCTCCTCCTCCATAGTGTACTTAGGGCACGCGAGAGGGGTTTCTTGCAGTTCTTAATGAAAACAGAGTTCCACGAGTCTGGGCCCGGGGCTGAATGCATGGGCATGTTGTCAATGGCTTTTTCGAAATCTATCGGAGTTAGGGTAATGTCCGAAATCTGGCATACATTTATGGAGTTTTGAGGCTCATTCATGAAGAAATCATTTGGGTCGTCGATCCTCAGACCGATTAGTGGTTCACTAATCACACAGTTTACCTGGAGAGTTCCGGGGGTCAACGCCCCCGCGGTCCGGTCTGTGACCAGTCGTACTGGGATTTCAATGTTTCACTCATTTCCTTGTTGTCATCTGTGTAAGTCCCATCCTGTCTGAGTAATTGCCTTGTTTTTAGCATATGAAAAGAAATATTTTGAATTTCTTTCAATTTCACTAATAGCTTTAAGCTGCTCCTGTCTCTCCTGGTTCCTGTAAGAGTCATTTAACTTAAGTTCGATAGTTTCCACTTCCCTGGTCAGTGCCTCCTTTCGTGTATCAGATATTCTAGCACTCCTGAGGAGCTCAGTGACTCTTCGTCGTCTTCTGTAGAGGAAGAGTCTTTCTCTCTTCAGTTTACTCCTGCTCTTCTTCTTTCTAAGGGGAATATGCCTAGAACATGCTTCAGCTGCCAGGAAGTTGATCCTTTCAAGGCACTGGTTTGGATCCATGTCATTTAAGATATCTTCCCAACATGTTTCGTTTAGGACATGGCTTACCTGGTCCCAGTTGATGTTCTTGTTGTTGAAGTTGTATTTTGTGAAGACACCTTCACAGGTACATGCATTCTGCTGATCAGGACCCCTATGCATGTACGTCTGGACTTCGATTAGGTTGTGATCGGAATTAGTTGTTTTTTATATTCTTGATCGGAATTAGTTGTTTTTGATATTCTAATGTCTCTTATCAGGTCCTCATTATTTGTGAAGATAAGGTCAAGTGTGTTTTCTAGTCTTGTTGGCTCCACTATCTGCTGGCTTAAGGTGTGTTTTTCGCCCAAGACCGGGCTGTAGGAGCAGAAAAATTCTCGGAATTCATCAAAGGTGTATCAAATGTAAGAGGCATGGCAGATGGTGCAAGATACCTCCAGTGAAAAGCAGGGGATCAATGAGTACACAGAAAAATCAACAAGTGTTAAGGGACCACCACTCTCCAACGCCCTCCTTTTCATACATAAGGAGGGATTGCCAGCAAATAAATCCATCAGTTCCTGATCAACTGGGTTGTGGTGCATACGCTGGACTGCAGGAGACTGGCACGAACATAACAGGCTGATCGATCAGGCTAGCAACCAGGCGGCCTGATTCGGGACCGGGCCGCGGGGGTGGTGACCTTCAGCAGCGATTCCATCTTTGATGAGTTCCGAGACTTTTTCTACTCCCAGTGCCCGGCCTCGGACAAGGTTCATCTGGAGCTTGTCTGGTCAACCAGGTTGTTGCTGCTGGTGGCCCGCTGACCCACATATTCATCACAGCCTGGTAAAGATACTTCTCCAGTTTCCTCTTGTTCGTGTTAATGAGTAAACGTTCAGGAGGCTGATATTAACGTAAGTAAATGTTCTCGAAGCCGTGTTGAACCTGAGTAAATGTTCTCGAAGCTGTTTTTAACCTGAGTAAATGTTCTTGAGGCTATTTTTAACGTGAGTAAATGTTCTCGAGGCTGTTTTTAACGTGAGTAAATGTTCTCGAGGCTGTTTTTGACGTGAGTAAATGTTCTCGAGGCTGTTTTTAACGTTAGTAAATGTTCTCGAGGCTGTTTTTAACGTTAGTAAATGTTCTCGAGGCTGTTTTTAACGTATTATTCGTATAACGATGGGAAAACGCTAAACCCGTAGAATCATACAGCGCCTGTAGGGGAGATGGAAGGTATTCAGGTTTAATTCAGGGAACTAGTTCAAGAGCCCCTCACCAGCGTCAAGGAACCTCCCCTGAGGGGCTTAACGTGGGTAAATGTTCTCGGGGCCGTTTTTAACGTGAGTAAATGTTCTCTAGGCTATGTTTAACGTGAGTAAATGTTCTCCTGGTTGTGTTTAACGTAAATGTTCTCCTGGTTGTGTTTAACCAGAGTGAATGTTCTCCTGGTTGTGTTTAACCAGAGTGAATGTTCTCCTGGTTGTGTTTAACCAGAGTGAATGTTCTCTTGGCTGTGTTTAACCAGATTGAATGTTCTCCTGGCTGTGTTTAACCAGAGTGAATGTTCTCCTGGTTGTGTTTAACCAGAGTGAATGTTCTCCTGGTTGTGTTTAACCAGAGTGAATGTTCTCCTGGTTGTGTTTAACCAGAGTGAATGTTCTCCTGGTTGTGTTTAACCAGAGTGAATGTTCTCCTGGTTGTGTTTAACCAGAGTGAATGTTCTCCTGGTTGTGTTTAACCAGAGTGAATGTTCTCTTGGCTGTGTTTAACCAGATTGAATGTTCTCCTGGCTGTGTTTAACCAGAGTGAATGTTCTCCTGGTTGTGTTTAACCAGAGTGAATGTTCTCCTGGTTGTGTTTAACCAGAGTGAATGTTCTCCAGGTTGTTTAACCAGAGTGAATGTTCTCCAGGTTGTTTAACCAGAGTGAATATTCTCCAGGTTGTTTAACCAGTGAATGTTCTCCTGGCTGTGTTTAACCAGATTGAATGTTCTACTGGTTGTGTTTAACCAGAGTGAATGTTCTCCTGGCTGTGTTTAACCAGAGTGAATGTTCTCCTGGCTGTGTTTAACCAGAGTGAATATTCTCCTGGCTGTGTTTAACCAGAGTGAATATTCTCCTGGCTGTGTTTAACCAGAGTGAATGTTCTCCTGGCTGTGTTTAACCAGAGTGAATATTCTCCTGGCTGTGTTTAACCAGAGTGAATATTCTCCTGGCTGTGTTTAACCAGAGTGAATGTTCTCCTGGCTGTGTTTAACCAGAGTGAACGTTCTCCTGGCTGTGTTTAACCAGAGTGAACATTCTCCTGGCTGTGTTTAACCAGAGTGAATATTCTCCTGGCTGTGTTTAACCAGTGAATATTCTCCTGGCTGTGTTTAACCAGAGTGAATATTCTCCTGGCTGTGTTTAACCAGAGTGAATATTCTCCTGGCTGTGTTTAACCAGAGTGAATATTCTCCTGGCTGTGTTTAACCAGAGTGAATATTCTCCTGGCTGTGTTTAACCAGAGTGAATATTCTCCTGGCTGTGTTTAACCAGAGTGAATGTTCTCCAAGCTGTATTTAACGAGAATGAATATTCTCGAGGCTGTGTTTAACGTAAGTGAATGTTAAGGAGGCTGTGATGACCCTGAGTGAGTGTTGAGGGTAGCAGTGTTGACAGTAAGAGCAGTGTTGAAGTAATGTTAAGGTGGCAACACCACCTCCTACCTGTACAACAACATGCCCGGAGGCGACTCCAACACTCACTCCCTTACACTTACTTTTTAAAACGTTTACCACCCACACTCTTGCCCCACTTCAATACTCTTCTCTTACCTCATCCTCCTCTAGCACTAACTACAACACTTGCACTAATGTAATTACTTTTTTGTTCTGTAATTGGGCTTGACAGGTGAAGCACTTACTTTGTTGGAGGACAGGTAACAGCGCCGTGCTTGTCACTGGTAATTCACTAAAACACTTTTAAAACCTCACTCACAAACGACCACGATTTCATATCTATGTAATCATAGGATTCCTTTATTGATTAAAAGACAAATTATAATAATGACACCACTTGTGTTGCGTGTGACAAGAGAGAATGAGAACTTGAGAGAGCAATAACCCTCACCTCACCAAGGAAAGTTTACAACTGGTCACTCGTGTTATGGAAGCGCATGCGCTACAAGTTGTCTCCTCGAGAGTTAAACACGGAGGATTATTTGAACATTTTCTTCATTTTATATAAGCCTTTATGTGGTATTATTCTTCATATTAATTCCTAGTAAACGTGGAAGTTTCTGAATCCTTAAATAATTCTTTATAAACATATTATTCTTCCGCAATAAAGTTCATTGTATTGCATCAGTGATTACTCTGCCCTCTGTCAGTAGCCGCGCTAACTAGGCTCCTTAGAGGGACGCTTATATCTTTTAATTTAAGTTTATTTGGTTTTCTTTGCAATGGTGTTATTTGGTAAATTATGAAGGATTAAATCTAGGATACTCTAATTATGATTTTTTTATTTTATTCAAGGGGATAGCTAAACCCGCAAGGGTCTTACACCACATTGGGAATGAGAAATTGGAGGTAATCAGATTGAGTCCTAGGAAAAAAAAGAATGGTTCCAATTCTTTGGACCAAGAGCTTTTCCTTGCCATCAAGGCCCTCCCTTAGCCAATTAAGTCAAACAACATGTGTGTGTGTACTCACCTAATTGTGGCTGCAGTGGTCGATTCATGCTCTTGGCCCCGCTTCTTCACTGGTCGCCACTAGGTCCACTCTCTCCCTGCTCCATGAGCTTTATCATACCTTTTGTTAAAGCCATGTATGGTACCTGCCTCCACTACCTCACTTTCCAGACTATTCCATTTCCTGACAACTCTATAACTGAAGAAATACTTCCTAACATCCCTGTGATTCATCTGAGTCTTCAACTTCCAACTGTGGCCCCTTGTTTTTGCGTCCCATCTCTGGGGTATCCTGTCTCTGTCCACCTTGTCGATTCCTCTCAGCATTTTATATGTTGTTATCATGTTCTCCCTGTCATCCAGTGTCCCCTTAACTCCGGGACTAGTCTCGTTACAAACCTTTGCACTTTCTCTAGTTTCCTGATGTGCTTGGCCAGGTGTGGGTTCCAAACTGGTGCTGCATACTCCAATATGGGCCTGATGTACACGGTGTACAGGGTCCGGAACGACTCGTTACTGAGGTGTCGGAATGCTGTTCTAAGGTTCGCTAGCGCCCATATGCTGCAGCAGTTATTTGGTTGATGTGCGCCTCAGGAGATGTGCTCGGTATTATACACACTCTAAGATCCTTTTCCTTGAGTGAGATTTGTAGTCTTTGGCCCCCTAGACTGTACTCTGTCTGTGGTCTTCTTTCTTCTTCACCGATCTTCATGACTTTGCACTTCGTGGAGTTGAACTCCAGGAGCCAGTTGCTAGACCAGGTCTGCAGCCCGTCCAGATCCCTCTGTAGTCCTGCCTTGTTCTCCTCCGACTGAATTCTCAGTAACTTCGCATCATCTGCAAACAGGGACACTTCTGAGTCAATTCTTTCTGCCATGTTGTTCACATATACCAGAAACAGCATTGGTCCTAGGACTGACCTCTGTGGAACCCCACTTGTCACAGGCGCCCACTCTGACACCTCATGTACCACAACTCGCTGATGCCTTCTTGTCAGGTATTCTTTGATCCATTGCAGTGCCTTCCCTGTTATATCTGCTGGTCCTCCAGCTTTTGCACTAATCTCTTCTGTGGAACTATGTCAAAAACCTTCTTACAGTTCAAGAAAATGCAGTCTACCCACCCCTCTCTTTTCTTACTGCTGTCACCTTGTCTTAGAGCTCTAGTAGGTTTGTGACACAGGATTTCCCGTCCCTGAAACAGTGCTGGTTGTTGTTGATAGGCTCATTCCTTTCTAGGTGCTCCACCACTCTTCTCTTGATAATCTTCTCTGTGACTCTGCATACTATACATGTTAGTGACACTAGTCTGTAGTTTAGTGGTTTGTGTCTGTCTCCTTATTTAAAAATCAGGACTACATTTGCTGTCTTCCATACCTCGTATAGTCGCCCTGTTTCGATAGAAGTGTTGAAGATTGTTGTTAGTGGCACACATAGTGCCTCTGCTCCCTCTCTCAGGACCCATGGAGAGATGTTATCTGGCCCCATCGGCTTTGAAGTATCTAGCTCGCTTAGCAGCCTCTTCACTTCTTCAGTTGTATGCATTGTGTCCAACACTTGATGGTGTGGTGTGGTGGCCCGGTGGCCTGGTGGCTAAAGCTCCCGCTTCACACACGGAGGGCCCGGGTTCGATTCCCGGCGGGTGGAAACATTTCGACACGTTTCCTTACGCCTGTTGTCCTGTTCACCTAGCAGCAAATAGGTACCTGGGTGTTAGTCGACTGGTGTGGGTCGCATCCTGGGGGACAAGATTAAGGACCCCAATGGAAATAAGTTAGACAGTCCTCGATGACGCACTGACTTTCTTGGGTTATCCTGGGTGGCTAACCCTCCGGGGTTAAAAATCCGAACGAAATCTTATCTTATCTTATCTTATCGTACCCCACCTCTCTGTCTTTCCGGAGTCCCTTCTGTCTCCTCTGTGAACACTTCTTTGAATTTCATGTTGAGCTCCTCACATACCTCTCTGTCGTTTCTTGTGATCGCCCATCCTTCCTTCCTCAGTCTGATTACTTGCTCCTTGACTGTTGTAATATCTGCTGAAATAAGAATTTACATAAGAAATGCTTATTTATTCCGTGATGTACATAGACTGTATGTTACGCAAAAATGTGGGATAGCTGGGGGCTTGAGCCTGGTCTAAGGGCAAAGGTAAAAGTTACTCACATCTCAAGCCCAAACCGGCCACTCAGGGCTATCCCAGACAAAACAGAAAGCGCTAAACTAGTATGTGTACTTAAAGGAGTTGGGTAACAGAGGGTTAGGCAAAAATCCCAATTAGGAAAATATATCTATTTAGTCACCATAACATAACATAAAAGAAAAACCTTAATTCTAAACGCCCAAATGAGGGTACAAACAACAGCTGGCTGGAGGTCCAGCCACCATAACCACTAGGCCTCATCAGCGTCAGGCCGTCACTACACTACAAACCCCATTTCTTATTTCCTCACTCATCCCACAGCACCCTGACCATGTCAGAGCCTGGGTGAACATACAGGTAAGCCATATGAGAGCCTATGGCTTGAGTTGGATAAACAAAATGAGTGCACAACTACAAACTTATCTTAAATACACAGCATCTCTGACGCCAGCCTCTACACACCATGCTAACGTCACGTGACTCCCCCAAACCACGCTTACTCTGCATACCCAAACATCCTTGGAAAATAAATCATTAACAGAATTTCTTTATAATTACAGTTAGAGTACTTTACAGTACCCCCAAATGCACATTATCAATTATAAAATTATTCTTTACAACTATAATATTCATACTATTATGGCACACTTCTCCACTATATGTACATTACGATGTCATGCAGAACCCTGCATAACACCCCCACCCCCAGACCATAGGTCTCACTCTGCTAGCAGGGTCCCTACGGACACCGATAGGCAAAAAGAAATAAAAAGAAAATAAACCCCATTTCTTATTTCCTTGCTAAGAAGCAAGATCACCACCCATCTAGAAACCCATCAGTTACACAACCCAGGGCAACATGGGTTTAGAACAGGTTGTTCCTGTCTGTCTCAACTATTGGATCACTACGACATGGTCCTAAATGCACTAGAAGACAAAAAGAATGCAGATGTAATATATACAGACTTTGCAAAAGCCTTCGACAAGTGTGACCATGGCGTAATAGCACACAAAATGCGTGCTAAAGGAATAACAGGAAAAGTCGGTCGATGGATCTATAATTTCCTCACTAACAGAACACAGAGAGTAGTCGTCAACAGAGTAAAGTCCAAGGCAGCTACGGTGAAAAGCTCTGTTCCACAAGGCTCAGTACTCGCTCCCATCTTGTTCCTCATCCTCATATCTGACATAGACAAGGATGTCAGCCACAGCACCATGTCTTCCTTTGCAGATGACATCCGAATCTGCATGACAGTGTCTTCCACTGCAGACACTGCAAGGCTCCAGGCGGACATCAACCAAATCTTTCAGTGGGCTGCAGAAAACAATATGAAGTTCAACGATGAGAAATTTCAATTACTCAGATATTGTAAACACGAGGAAATTAAATCTTCATCAGAGTACAAAACAAATCCTGGCCACAAAATAGAGCGAAACACCAATGTCAAAGACCTGGGAGTGATCATGTCGGAGGATCTCACCTTCAAGGACCATAACATTGTATCAATCGCATCTGCTAGAAAAATGACAGGATGGATAATGAGAACCTTCAAAACTAGGGAGGCCAAGCCCATGATGACACTCTTCAGGTCACTTGTTCTATCTAGGCTGGAATATTGCTGCACACTAACAGCACCTTTCAAGGCAGGTGAAATTGCTGACCTAGAAAATGTACAGAGAACCTTCATGGTGCGCATAACGGAGATAAAACACCTCAATTACTGGGAGCGCTTGAGGTTCCTAAACCTGTATTCCCTGGAACGCAGGCGGGAGAGATACATGATTATATACACCTGGAAAATCCTAGAGGGACTAGTACCGAACTTGCACACGAAAATCACTCACTACAAAAGCAAAAGACTTGGCAGACGATGCAACATCCCCCCAATGAAAAGCAGGGGTGTCACTAGCACGTTAAGAGACCATACAATAAGTGTCAGGGGCCCAAGACTGTTCAACTGCCTCCCAGCATACATAAGGGAGATTACCAACAGACCCCTGGCAGTCTTCAAGCTGGCACTGGACAAGCACCTAAAGTCGGTTCCTGACCAGCCGGGCTGTGGCTCGTACGTTGGTTTGCATGCAGCCAGCAGCAACAGCCTGGTTGATCAGGCTCTGATCCACCAGGAGGCCTGGTTGTTGCGGCCCCTGCCAAACTAGCGGTTAAATAGTTAACCTGCCGGCCGGCAGTACCACTGGGTGCGTCATCAAACCCAATGTGGGGGCTGCTGAGCCGGCCTTAGAGCAGTAAGAGCCTGAGTGCCTCACGGTACACACCTAAGCAGTAGGTACCTGACCACCGAAGGGTACACGTCTACTGGCTTTAGTAACAGTATGTACCAGAGCGCCTCGCTGTACACACCTAAGCAGTAGGTACCTGACCACCGAAGGGTACACGTCTACTGGCTTTAGTAACAGTATGTACCAGAGCGCCTCGCTGTACACACCTAAGCAGTAGGTACCTGACCACCGAAGGGTACACGTCTACTGGCTTTAGAAATATTATGTACCTGAGCGCCTCGCTGTACACACCTAAGCAGTAGGTACCTGACCACCAAAGGGTACACGTCTACTGGCTTTAGAAATATTATGTACCTGAGCGCCTCGCTGTACACACCTAAGCAGTAGGTACCTGACCACCGAAGGGTACACGTCTACTGGCTTCAACATTAAGTACCTGAACTCCTCAGGGTACACGTCTATGCAGTAGGTACCTGACCACCGAATCGTACCTATCTACTGGCGTTAGAAGAACCGCTCACCGCAGCTCACTGAGTCTGTTGGCCTCAGTTACTTGACGGCCGCATTCAGTGAGCTTGCAGCATGGTGTTCGGCTAGCGGTGTGTCAACCGCCTTTGGAGAGGATTTACTGGACTACCGGTGATGTCTGTGGACTCACCGTCTACGTTGATCAACTGTGGGCCGGAGTCGTCAGATGCTGTTTAGTGGGACATTACATGAAGAAAAGGTTGGAGTGTTACACTGAACTGGGCCAGGACCGTAGTGTGACACTGAGGGACGTACGATGGAGTGGAACACTGAGATATGCACAGGACCGTAGTGGAACACTGAGATGAAAAGGGTGTCGTGGGACACTGAAGATGGCCTGGTTGTAGTGTACACTGAGCAGTGTCGTGTGACTGACTTCGTGTCGTGAGAGGCAGTTGATTGTAATTTATTATTATAAAAATGTTATTTATAATTTATTGTTTTAGCATAGAGATATATATATATAGTGACAGTAGTGTCAAGAGTTGTACCCTGTGTAGGGTTATTAATTATATTTTAGTAAAATGCTGATTATAATTTATTATAGTAACATGTACATATTATTATTATATCATAGTTCAAATACCTCTAGACCAAAGATAGTTGATTTTTATATATTAAAGATTAATTTATATTAATGTGTGTATTTATGTATCCCGAACTCTTTATTACAAAAGGAGTAAATCTTAATACCATTGTCTTTTAAAAATTACTTTTTTTGTAATACTGGTCACAGGCCGGGCCGCGGGGGCGTTGACCCCCGGAACTCTCTCCAGGTAAACTCCAGGTAAACAGCACCCTGACCATGTCAGAGCCTGGGTGAACATAGAGGTAAGCCATATGAGAGCCTATGGCTTGAGTTGGATAAACAAAATGAGTGCACAACTACAAACTTATCTTAAATACACAGCATCTCCGACGCCAGCCTCTACACACCATGCTAACGTCATGTGATTCCCCCAAACCACGCTTACTCCGCGTACCCAAACATCCTTGGAAAATAATCATTAACAGAATTTCTTTATAATTACAGTTAGAGTACTTTACAGTACCCCCAAATGCACATTATCAATTATAAAATTATTCTTTACAACTATAATATTCATACTATTATGGCACACTCCTCCACTATATGTACATTACGATGTCATGCAGAACCCTGCATGTTAACTAAATCCCGAGTTCCTCTGAGCAGGTAACTATAACCAATATTAATAATAATAATAATGATAATAATAATAATAATAATAATAATAATAAACTACCCACTTCAACATGTCATCTAATTTTACCCGCTGGTCACCTTACAGGAGGGAACTTTTCACCGCTTTTGTCCGGAAGCCTGTGCTACGCTCAGCTGAAAGTGTAGGTATCCTTTTCTGCTGGATTGAGCAAGAAGCGACCACTTGACCTAATTGGGAGCGGTTTGTTTCTGTTTCTTTTGCAAAGGAAAACTCTTTTCCCTTTCCCTCTATTGCCGAGCTTTTGGAGACTTCTGTGCCAGCCTTCGTGGTGTGTGGGCGTCTTGTTCTCGTCTGGGATCTGTGACAATCTCAAGTTATCTTTAGGACGCTTGACCTCATCTCTTTCTCCCCCTTGACACTTTACAGGAGGGGCACCTGTTATCGGTTCAAATTTATCCAGCTCCATTTTCCGCACTGCGATTTCTTTAACGTGTTTGGTGGGAAGCTGATTGGTGAACTCAGATGAGGGTGTGTAAGTATATTTAGGTAGTTTACCTGGAGAGAGTTCCGGGGGTCAACGCCCCCGCGGCCTGGTCTGCCACCAGGCCTCCTGGTGGATCAGAGCCTGATCAACCAGGCTGTTGCTGCTGGCTGCACGCAAACCAACGTACGAACCACAGCCCGGCTGGTCAGGAACCGACTTTAGGTGCTTGTCCAGTGCCAGCTTGAAGACTGCCAGAGGTCTGTTGGTAATCCCCCTTATGTATGCTGGGAGGCAGTTGAACAGTCTCGGGCCCCTGACACTTATTGTGTCAGGGGCGGTAGTCACGGGATTACAGAGGTACATAATGGGTCTAGGGACCGGGCTGCAAAATTTTGATAATTTTTGGTAAGATCTATCACAGTACTCAATATCGAAAACGAGGTATGCCACAAAGCAACTAAACTGGCCAATTGTTTTAATTCCTACTACTCACCGTCTCATCATCGCTAGTAAGTAAACTACCGGCTGCAGCAAATACCTTTAACACTGACTCGGATAAGTTTAAAACATACTAAACCAATAAAGGGGTAATCCCAAACAGTTGTCAACTAGTAAGTGTTTCTCGTGACTTCGTGCAAAAAGAAATAAGCAGGTTAAACCCAACTAAGAGCACCGGCCCAGATAACATCCCGTCTAAGTTCCTAAAAGATGGTGCCTCGGAACTGCCAATCCACATTGCTCACATAATAAATTTGTCCATCACCACTAATACCGTACCAGAGGCGTTCGAGAAGGCCAGAGTTACTCCTGTCTTCAAGAAAAAATAGTAGGTCTGATGTCAGCAGTTATAAGCCTGTTAGTATACTCAGTGTAATATCCAAAATTCTAGAGAGGACGGTATACTGTTAAGTAGTTATCTTAGTGACAACTTTCTTCACAGTTACCAATTAGGCTTTAGGAGATCTTATTCAACCGATACCTCCCTAATTAATCTGATGGATTATATGAAAACTGAAATGTCGATAGGGAACCTCATAGGAGTCAATCAATCAATCAATCAAGTTTATTCTCTATAAGGATTACAATGCGGGGTTTACAGATTTTGGTTATTGTGTGGTTTACATGTTTTAAAATACTAATTACAGAGGGGGCCACTAGGACGCCTAGCATGGCTAGGCATTTCGGGCAGACTTAGATTAATTCTAAACTTTAAATTATTACAGATTATGGTATTAAGGCTAAGTGACTACATTATAGTTTGTAAGTTTAGCAATGTGAATGCTTTTGTTTTGGCACGATACATAGTGTCTATATTGGAGTATCATAGGCAAGCTTATGACTAGTTAGGGTTCATTTTTTAAGATTAAGACTCGTATTTCTGTGTTTATAGTCGATGGGTGAGTGAGTGTAAGTGTGAACCACCAGGTGGTTTACATGTAGTTAGTTGACGGGGTGTATCAGGGAGATAAGATGTTTTCTAACAGTAGTTTTGAAAGTGATGAATGTGTCTGCAGTTCTAGAGTTTTCAGGTAGGGTGTTCCAGATTTTAGGCCCTTTGACACACATTGAATTTTTGTAAAGGTTTAGTCGGACACGGGGAATGTCATAGAGAAGTTTGTGTCTGGTGTTATGCCTGTGGGTCCTGTCACAACTATCAAGAAAGCGTTTTAGGTCAAGGTTAATATTGGAATTTAAGGTCCTGTAGATGTAGATTGCACAGTAGTAAGTGTGGATGTTCTGAACAGGGAGTAAGTTTAGATCTATGAAGAGTGGGGGGGGGGTGTTGCCAGGGATGGGATTTAGTGATTATTCTTACTGCGGCTTTTTGTTGGGTTATTATTGGCTTTAGATGTGTTTGTGGAAAATTACATTTATCTGAATGTATCATTATGTACATAACAGTAAATGAACAAAGATAATTATTATTTATCAGTTAAACAAGTAGGAATTTGGGACACCTAGGTCGCAAAAAATGTCCCCCTTCGATACCTACCACTGTCATATCCACAAGTTGCTCTGGACCCATTAATTACAAATAAAATATGTATAATCAGGAATGCTGGTAAATATATAAATTTGTGGACTGTATGTTAAAAATAATAAATGATTATATATATATATATATACACATATACATAACAGAAGGAGAATATCTTAATATCACTCACCAATTTGACTGGAGATCAAGGTGTATCATACTCAGAAAACCTCACTGTCTATACATGAAAATAACACTGGCTGGAATTACAAACATAACAGACTTATCTGAGGTTCCTGGAGCTGTCTTGTCCAGTCGCCTGATATCTAAAGTTATGCAGGAATGCACATCCAACAATTTCGGCTCCTATTTGAGAGGTGTCAGCCCAATTTTACCTCTAGAGCACGAAAATTCTTCCCATTCCATTAACGTTTCTTGTCCAAAATTCAAAACACAATGGCGAGTCTCTTCTGCGCAGGTGCAGGCTTCTTCCCATTTTCGATAACAATTTTTATTATATACAATATAGGCCATCTATAAATTACCGTATTTCCGGAAAATATACAGTATTTTCCACAGTGCTGCTGCAGTTGATCCCCAAGCACAACTAGCATAGGTGAGGTATGGATAAATGAGTGAATGGTATAGTGTGAGAAGGGCAGTTTGCGGCACGAAATATCATATCTTGGTTACCTTAGACTTGCAAAAGGCCTTCGATACTGTCAACCACAATATATTATGTAAGAAACTTCAAGCTATCGGCATAAGTTCCGTAGACTGGTTTAAGTCCTATCTTAACAACAGGAAACAAATTGTCAAAATCAACAAAACAGAATCAGAACCCCTGCCGATAGCATGTGGAGTTCCCCAAGGTAGTATTCTGGGTCCCCTCAAGGAAGGTTCCTTGATGTTGGTGAGGGGCTCTTGATTTAGGGAATTGGATCTGTGCTCCAGTTCCCCGAATTAAGCCTGAATGCCTTCCACATCCCCCCCCCCCAGGCGCTGTATAATCCTCTGGGTTTAGCGCTTCCCCCTTGATTATAATAATAATAGTATTCTGGGTCCCTTATTATTCCTATGTTATGTAAACGACATCCCCATCAGTGTCAAGTGCAAACTCCTACTATATGCGGATGACAGTGCTCTGTTAGTGACAGGTAAAGACCCACTGGAACTGGAGTCCTGCAGCAAATGGTTAGTAGACAACAAACTATCGTTACACCTCGGGAAAACGGAAGCCATACTCTTTGGCACGAAACATAAACTGAGGGCAAATAATTTTAATATCCGGTGTAATGAGGAGCCTGTCACTTCAGTTTCCTCAGTAAAATGTCTGGGAGTTTCCTTTGACCCGTGCATATCAGAATTGATGGGGAACAGCGTAGCAAAGAAGGCGAATGCCAGACTGAAGTTCCTCTCCAGACAAGCACAGTGTGTACCTACTGAGGCTCGCAGGACCCTATGTCTAGGCCTTATACAATATCATAAGGACTACACTTGTTCTTCGTAGTACTCTGCCTTGACAAAAAAAAAAAAAAAACTGAAAGATAGACTGCAAATCACTCAGAACAAAATGGTAAGATTCATCCTGGACCTGGGTCCATGAGAACATGTAGGCCAGGATGAATAACAACAATTGGATATGCTTAAATGTTGAAGACATGGTAAAACAACTGAAGTTAAATTAAGTTTATAAAATTGCTTAGTGTCTAGAATATCTTGCTGCCAATTTTGTCAAGGCTTGGAACCAATGCAATCATAGTACTAGAGGAAATCACAACTTTGTAGTACCCACAGTCAGTGGCCAGTCTTCAAACACCTTTTATTGTACAGCAATAAAGGAATGTCACAGCCAGTCATAGCATGAGCCAGTTCAAGAAGAGAGCCAAAAGGTGTCTAATGAATGTAGCGACAGGGAGATATATAAATATAAATAACTCATTTTGCCTTATTCCTAGTGTATCTCTATAGTATAATAATAAGATATTATCTCCATTATAGTATAATAATAAGGAATTAAAAGGACCCCAATGGAAAAAAGTCACTGTCTGACTTTTTGGGGGACTATTTTGCTGTAATAGCTACCCACCTTCGCACCCGTTGGCAACAACGTTGGTCAACTCTGCTCGGTAACAACTTCATTCTATTAAACCGAGCATAGGTTACTGGCCGTCTTCTTGTCATCAGTGCCCAGGTTGGGAGACTACTCTCTCCCGCCTTCGCATTGGCCACACTCGTCTTACTCATGGGTATCTCGTGGAGAGGCACCCTGTTCCTCTCTGTGAGCAGTGTCAAGTTCCAGTATCGATTAGCCACATTCTGTTAAACTGCCCTCTCTATCAACGAGCACGCAGAATTTACCTCCAACGTCGTCTTCGTTCTACTACTCTCTCTTTACCTTCCCTTCTTGCTGATGGACCCTCCTTTAATCCTGACTCTCTCATTGACTTCTTGACAACGACTGATTTACTCCACAAACTCTGATGATACTTTTCGCACTCCCCTCAGCCCTTTCTAGTTCAGTCTCTTGCTGCCCTTTACCCTTTCACCATCCACTGCCCCGCTGTTATCCGTAACCTATTACTCATCCATCTCCATTTTGCCACCTGATGCCCTCGCTTCCTTCCTGCCCTGCAGCGCTGTATAGTCCTTGTGGCTTAGCGCTTCTTTTTTATTATAATAATAATACACATATGCTGCTGTGTCCCACAATTTACACCAGAGGTGGACCCCATCTATGTAACTGTATTTATGTATACCTAAATAAACAAATCTTTTCTGGGCATATCAGGAAGCAGGGCTCGATACTGTGTAAGTTGTCAGCGGCCCTTACAAACCCAACAATACGTGAAGGGGTCTTCACCATTGGAACAAGTGCCCTATGACCTTTACGGGTTTACCACTCCCATGAGTGTAATTATAAAAAACCATTGGAAACATTTTGGAAGGCGGGATCTTCCCATTGTATGTAAAGCAAAATATAGCTAAAGTATTGACCTAAATGGTTTGCAAACAAACCATACCACGGGCGGGATTTGAACCAGCGGTCAGAGAGTCTCAAGATAAGATAAGATAAGATTTCGTTCGGATTTTTAACCCCGGAGGGTTAGCCACCCAGGATAACCCAAGAAAGTCAGTGCGTCATCGAGGACTAACTTATTTACCTGTAAATATAAAAGAAACACTACCTGTTTATAAATTCAAGTCTCTTCTCAAAGATCACTTATTCACCCAAAACCAAATAAATACTGAATAACTGAACCTTATAAATTGTATATCTTAAATGTTTCTCACAATTATATCACATAAATGTTAAACCTAAAACCGAATCTAACTTTATTATTTTTTAAATACACTACCTAACAATCCTTCATATGACTGAATGCAACCATATGACCTGTCTTTGTAATACTCACTTGTGCTTTATAGTAATCTGTTTACATTAATGTTTTATCACTGATTTCATCATTGCTTAGTTAATCTTAAGTTAATTTTAAGCCAGCCCGTAATGCTATGCATAGTATAAGTGGCTTTGGCATGCTGCTCTTATCTGTATTTTTTGTACCTCTGTATGTGTGCTCAAATTGGAAATAAATAAATAAATAAATAAATTTCCATTGGGGTCCTCAATCTTGTCCCCCAGGATGCGACCAACACCAGTCGACTAACACCCAGGTACCTATTCACTGCTAGGTGAACAGGACAATAGTGTAAGGAAACATGTCGAAATGTTTCCACCTGCCGGGAATCGAACCCGGGCCCTCCGTGTGTGAAGCGGGAGCTTTAGCCACCAGGCCACTGGTCTGGAGTTTTGAGACTCTCTGACCGCGGGTTCAAATCCCGCCCGTGGTATGGTTTCATTGACCTAAATCATAGGAATAACCAACAAATCGGACAATATATAGGCACTAACAGTATTTCCACGTGACAGTGACAAGACGAATATTTGGATGTTGATTCCCACAAGCAACTGCAGTGACAAGACATCACTGAACCAAAATCACAAGTCACTGAATGTAGTCATTGGCAGGAGAGTATCCTGTAAGTAAACTGCAAGTGACGGAGAGTAACAGGTGCAGTGATCAGAGGCTGGACGAGCAGTGGCAAGTTTTTCATAAAAGATAACATTGTATATAATACTTTGTGCAAAACAGTATACAGTATTGTATGCATTGTTGCACTGATGCTCCACCAAGTTGATCAGACGTCCAGCAGAGAAGGTTGGTTCACAAGTTTTCAAGAGCATTTATCTTGATATAAAAATTTATGTTATATATTTTAAAAATACACATTGAAATTGGTTTTCACCCAGATAGGGGCAAGTGACTCTTTGGAATGACCAATGGTGGAAGACGACTAGTATTAGAAAAGCTACCAATATAACTACTGCGTACCACTAGGGTATAGTTTCCATTTTTTCAATGCATATATATACATCATGAAACAGGTAATTCTTGTAAAAATTGTTATGTGGGGAGATAGCTTTTAAAAATAGGTTAGGAAAATGAAATTGCTATATACTTTATCTTCATTTACACTTTGGAAGGTTTGAGACTTGCCTCAATGTGCTGTGTAACCAAAATGTGTGTAGTATTTTCCGTATATAATCCAAAGCAACAATTTGCTCAAGAAGTAATTATTTATTATGTGCTGCACATAGCTTGTATATGTTGTAGAATGTAAAATAATGGCAGTGTTCCACCTATTAGTAGTTGGTAACTATTACCAAAATCAGTTTTTATAACAAATACAGTAGCGTGAAGATTTTATTTTTGAGACTTGAAGAAAGCCAAGAGCGGGAAACCCGAATAAAGTTTTGATAAACCTGAAGATAAGATTTTGTTTGGATTTTTAACCCTGGAGGGTCAGCCACCCAGGATAACCCAAGAAAATCAGTGCATCATTGAGGACTATCTGTCTTATTTCCATAGAGGCCCTTCAATTTTCCTCCCCAGGATGCATCACACCAGTTGGCTAATACCCAGGTACCTACTTATTTGCTAGGTGAATGGAGACAGCAGGTGTAAGGACACATACCCAATGTTTCCACCCAGTTGGGGATCAAACCATGGACACTCAGCGTGTGAGGCAAGAGCGTTGCCTACCAGGCCACGGGACACCCTGCCAAGGTTGACTTAACTTAACCATATACAGTATAATACGATGAAGTTTAATATTTTTGAAGCTCTAATCACTTTGTTTTAGATGTTTTTTACAAATTGTTAAAAACAATTTGTAAATAGCACAGTAAGAATGTGTTGATTATATAAATTTTCTGTTTCAGTTCTATCCCCAAAAAACATGATCCAGCTTCAAAACAATTTCAGATGCACCTAATTATTTCATTGGATCCCAGAAAGAGGTAGATATATATAGAAATACAGATAGAGATATAGAGAGGGAGGGAGGGAGATGGAATATGCAGAGGCTGTGTAGTGTGTACTTGAACACACATGGATAAGACAAATTTTTTGTACAAAATAGCTCCTAGAGCTAAAAAAAAAAAATATGTTGAAAGGCTGTAATCATTGGCTAATAACCACATATTAACTTGTAAAGGGATATGAAAGAATAGATAAGAATGCTTTATTAATACAGTATCTTTATCAGATACAGCAGAGGCCACAGATGTAAAATAAGAATTCTTAGAAGAGGCCACAGTTGTAAAATAAGAATTATTTTCATAGGGAGAGTGCTTAACCCACAGGTGATAGACATCAAAATGGGAAATGTGTTTTAATAGGGTTTGATACAAGGAAGCAGAGGGTAGGTTCAATTCCTTGGATCACAAGCCCTTCAGAAACATTATGGAACCTCCCTTGAGGGGTGTAAGATAAACAAAAAAAATTGGAGCTTAAAGAGGATCAGTTTTAAAGCTGGTAAGTGCTTCAATAAGGAATGTCAGATAGTAAATTACTAGTAGTTACTGTAATGCTATGTAGGAGAGTACACTAAAACATTGGATTGCCACTCTATTTTTGTTCAGTATTTATTTAGTTATTATTTACGATTTTTCTTTGTTTTAATCAAGATGAGTGAGGTCCACCAGTATACGTTTGTAAAAAACAACCTTAGTTCAGAGCAACGACAACTTTTTGATTTGGTGAGAGCTGCTGGCATCATCATACATCCTCAGCTATTCAAGTTAGTATAGTTTTAAAATTCAAATTTGAATTGATAATTTTAAGAGAAACTAGGTGAATATTTAGATCTGACTGTCTATCCTTGATATCTTGATCCTATCAACAACTGCCTGTAAATGATGTTTATAATTGACTTTTTTGTTTTCCTTCCTGTTCCTTTTGTGCTAGAGTCCTTTTCCTTAATATGCTGTACCCCCTTTCCTTTATAAGGATGCTAATAAAATTTCCATTAATATAACACCTTTTGTCTGAGCAGTGTTTTTTTAGGCATAAATGAGCTATGGATAGAGTATTCATAATTACATTGGGTCACCAAGGGCATTCAAGTTGAATGCACATACTGTATTAGATTTTAATGGATGTTATATTTTGTCTGAAATGCCATGAATATTCATTCTCTCATGATGTATTGTATGTTCCAGTGCATTGAGTAACCTCCATACTGTCTTGCTGAATTTTTCTGACATCCTATTTTTCTTCAGTTGTTGTTCTTTCTTCAAGGAAGGTTCTGTGATGTTGGCAGTTTGATCTCCCTTTCCTTGGACTGACCCTGATACTTGCTATTCCTCAAGGCTGTGTATGACTCTATACAGCACTAATTTTCTATGAGTGTACTGTAATGTCTGTTAATGTTTTATAACTTTTGTAGCTTCCCTTAATCACAGAACCTACCTTATACTGTATTTGTAAATATGCCAGTAACCTGGAAATTATAGTTAATGGAAAAATTGAGTGAAGTTTCCAAAAAAAATTACAAAAAAAAGCACCTTTTCAGTACAGTACTAAGATGGTCTTGATGTACAGGAAAGGATGAGACATTAGCCCTTAAACTGTCCAAATGTAGATCTACGTTTGCTCGCGTAGCGCTCCAAACGTAGATCTACGTTTTTTTTTTTTATGGAGAAAATCAAGGGTGGAGCGCTACATGCACAAACGTAGATCTACGTTTGGAAAGTTAGAGGGTTAAGGAAAGTTAAGGCTAATAAATGGCAAATATTCATATGAAATTAGAGTGGCTAGATAAATTAATGTTGCCAGCAGTGATGTGTTTAGACATTGTGAACTACAGTACAGTATGTATCTAATTTTTTTACAAAGTTAATATACAGTAGATCAAAGAGTTGAAAAATCTACAAATGCTTGGAATCATATACGTATAATAAATTTTTGTGTAGCCGAGTTCATGACAGAACACAAATATGATTAGCAAAAATCACTTTACATGAAAAGTAAAACTGCATTGTCTTTCACATGTTCATTTGATATATAAATGTGCTTAGCGAACAGTCTGTTGATACATCATTGTGTTTTCCACTACATTGAAAATATTCTATATGCAAATGTTTATTTAACTGATTTATTGTATTTGACAGTGATCCACTGACTAGCACAGTACATGCTATACTCTGAATTTTTCATACATGTATCCATTTTGTATTGAGTTGGTATGCAGAAAACTGAAAGAAATATTAAGTGATCAAGTAGAAAAGAAATCGTACATGTACCAGATCCCGCAAAAGACGATATTTGACATTTTTCACCATTTATTGAGAACAAGATCCAAACCAGCAATATCATCATTAGTCTCATCATTTTCAGATAATTACATACCAATTGTCATATCTAGTATGACAGGGAGTGTTAGCATAGAAAGACAAATGATCATATGCATTTTCGATAATAAAGTTCCCTAATCCCAGGACTATAATGGATCTTCTGGCCCAAAACATCCCACCGCATGCACTCATCAATCTACTGCGGGAGTTAAGATGCAAGATACCATGTGAAGATGATGTGATTAACGAAAACATCTTGCAAGAGAAAGCCCAGTAATATTAAATGATAAAACGTGTATGTACTCAACTTTACATTTCTTAGACAGAATAATGTATGGATAGCAAATTACTGGATGTGTAGGTAAGATTTAAATCTTGTAAGAAAAACCATTAGGTTAGTGATGATTGTTTATAATGAATTTACTAGTGCAAATATAAAACTGTGATGACAAATATCTTTAAGAATTTAAATAAATAAAAAAAAAAAAAGGTTGCTAAAAATGGTAGTGCAGGAGTATACCCAAATTGTGGTGTTTTTTCATGATTCGAATCTGGCAGCTGCATCTGTGTATGATGGTTCAGGATACATTTAGTGGACATGTTAATCAAACATCTACATATGATAATTCAGAAAAATAGCAGGACCTGAATTTAAAGTTACACACATCCACACTTACAAATACCCATTTAGAACACAGTTTAAAGTTTTACAACATCCAAACTGTAGTACAAACATTTGTGAAACAACTATTCTCTGTGCTCATTTTTATACAAACAACTCGTTTAAGTTGAAAAACCAGGAACACAACTTGTACCTCTGTACATATAGTAGATGTGGTGATAAGCATTTCATTTAGAGCATTATCAGTCAGGATTAGTAGTTATTGTACTGAGTATTTCATTTACAAGGAATAATGGTAGACAATCAAGTTGGATTCAAGGAAGTGTAGCTCCATTTCATTGGATCAAGAGCCTTTCACTAGCATCAACGCATTTTCTTCTTTTGAAGAGAATGAAGGATATAACTTCTTCAGTTTGACATTTCACAATTTTGATGAAACCTGTGTTCCTCCTTAATGTAACTGTTATTGAAATAGAAGTTCAGCTCTTCAAGGGTTACCATATTTGAACTACATCTCCAATTTTACAATACAGTATCTTGGATACAGTAGATGACATCACAAGAAAAATGGCATGGTTTCCAGTCTCCCATCCACATGTACTGTACCATATTTCTTTCCATGTAAAATAAACCCCTCTTAATTAAATTGTGGTATGTCATAACTGGCATACTGTACTTGTATGATGATGTGATTGAGCTCATTCTGCTTCTTTGCTACTGTACTGCGTATGTATTAAATATATTTTCGGATATCCCTGAGGCTAATTTGTGTGTAATTTCCAAACATTCTTCATTCATCACTGATATAGTTTATCCTTGCTTCTGTCTGTTTCTGGCCTGAAGTATTTTTACTCCAGATAATTTGCAGATCACACTCTTGCATTTTCTAAAGAGCTCATTTTCCTTTAATCAGTTACCAGTTTGCTGCACTTCCTTTGAATTTTGCAAGTTTCATTTTGTGTTTTTATGAGATTATATTTATGGGAAGTGCTGAGGCCATAGGTGTCATACAACATCTGGGGACAGGGAGGTATTTGGGTTTGACCCATAGAGGAAAGCAACTCCAGTTCTTTGAAGGGTTTTACTAGAAGAGGCTTCTGTTGTGGTACGGCTTGTTGAAGAGTAAGTTACATTAGGTGCAGGGTGTTTTGAGTACTGGGTAAATTTCTGAATGCCACTCTTATATTTACAAGCTTAGCACGCATGTACTGCTGATATTCCGTTTGAGCCTCAGAGGACGGGTTTAGGGTAATAGTTTATAAATTTGTAAGCAAGTTTACTAAATGTATATAACAATGAATGTACAGGCTACTTTTACAGATTTTATACAGCAGAAATTATTTTACATGTACAATATGTAATTTAATTTTAGTCCCCGAAACAAATTCTGTACCTATGATTTATCAAGATATAAATGAATTATGTCAAAGTGGGATGTCTGAATGTGTGTGGATGTTGTGCAAATGATAAGAAAGAGATGATTGTGGATGCTATGAATGAGAAAAAGCTGGATGCCTTGGCTTTAAGTGAAACAAAGCTGAAGGGGGTGGGAGAGTTTCAGCAGGGAGAAGTAAATGGGATTAGGTCAGGGGTTTCGAATAGAGTTAGAGCTAAAGGAGGAGTAGCAATGTTGAAGGATAATCTATGGCATGAAAAGAGGGAGTATAAATGTATTAATTCAAGGATTATGTGGAGTAAAATGAAGATTGGATGTGAAAAGTGGGTATTAGTAAGCATATATGCACCTGGAGAAGAGAGAAGTGTAGAGGAGAGAGAGAGAGGTTTTGGGAATTGTTGAGCAAGTGTGTGCGGAGTTTTGAACCAAGTGTGAGAGTACTTGTGGTTGGGGGATTTTAATGCTAAAGTGGGTAAAAATGTTGTGGAGGCAGTAGTAGGTAAATTTGGGGTGCCAGGGGTAAATGAAAATGGGGAACCTTTAATTGAGCTATGTGTAGAAAGAGGTTTGGTAATAAGCAATACATATTTTATGAAAAAGAGGATAAATAAATATACAAGGTATGATATAGCACATAATGACAGTAGTTTGTTAGATTATATATTGATGGATAAAAGGTTGAGGGGTAGGCTTCAGGATGTACATGTTTATAGAGGGGCAACTGATATATCGGATCATTATTTAGTTGTAGCTACAGTTAGAGTAAGAGGTAGATGGGACAAAAGAAAAATGGCAACAACAAGTAAGAGAGAGGTGAAAGTATATAAACTAAGTAAGGAAGAAGTTCGGGTGAGATAGTATAAGCAACTATTGGCAGAAAGGTGGGCTAGTGCAAGTATGAGTAGTAAGGGGGAGGTTGAAGAGGGTTGGAATAGTTTTAAAAATGCAGTATTAGAATATGGGGTAGAAGTTTGTGGTTATAGGAGGGTGGGTGCAGGAGGAAAGAGGAGTGATGAGTGGAATGATGAAGTAAAAGATGTGGTAAAAGAGAAAAAGGTAGCTTATGAGAGGTTTTTACAAAGCAGAAGTGTTGTAAGAAGAGCAGAGTATATGGAAAGTAAAAGAGGGTGAAAAGAGTGGTGAGAGAGTGTAAAAGGAGAGCAGATGAAAGAGTGGGAGAGGCACTTGCAAGATATTTTGCTGAAAAAATCTTGGAACGAGATAAACAAGTTAAGAATGCCTAGGGAACGAATGGATTTGTCAGTTAAAAACAGAGTAGAGGAGTTAGTAGATGGGGAAATGGAGGTACTGGGTAGATGGCAGGAATATTTTGAGGAACTTTTAAATGTTGACGAAGAAAGGGAGGCGGTAATTTCATGCACTGGCCAGGGAGGTGTACCATCTTTTAGGAGTGAAGAAGAGCAGGTTGAGTGTGGAGGAGGTGCGTGAGGCATTACGTAGAATGAAAGGGGGAAAAGCAGCTGGAACTGACGGGATCATGACAGAAATATTAAAAGCAGGGTGGATATAGTGTTGGAGTGGTTGGTATTTTTGTTTAATAAATGTATGAAAGAGGGGAAGGTACCTAGGGATTGGCAGAGAACATATATAATTCCTTTATATAAAGGGAAGGGGGACAAAAGAGATTGTAAAAATTATAGAGCAATAAGTTTACTGAGTATACCAGGAAAAGTGTATGGTAGGGTTATTATTGAAAGAATTAGAGGTAAGACAGAATGTAGGATTGCGGATGAGCAAGGAGGTTTTAGAGTGGGTAGGGGATGTGTAGATCAAGTGTTTACATTGAAGCATATATTATTATTATTAATTTTTATTATCACACTGGCCGATTCCCACCAAGGCAGGGTGGCCCGAAAAAGAAAAACTTTCACCATCATTCACTCCATCACTGTCTTGCCAGAAGGGTGCTTTACACTACAGTTTTTAAACTGCAACATTAACACCCCTCCTTCAGAGTGCAGGCACTGTACTTCCCATCTCCAGGACTCAAGTCCGGCCTGCCGGTTTCCCTGAATCCCTTCATAAATGTTACTTTGCTCACACTCCAACAGCACATCAAGTATTAAAAACCATTTGTCTCCATTCACTCCTATCAAACACGCTCACGCATGCCTGCTGGAAGTCCAAGCCCCTCGCACACAAAACCTCCTTTACCCCCTCCCTCCAACCTTTCCTAGGCCGACCCCTACCCCGCCTTCCTTCCACTACAGACTGATACACTCTTGATGTCATTCTGTTTCGCTCCATTCTCTCTACATGTCCGAACCACCTCAACAACCCTTCCTCAGCCCTCTGGACAACAGTTTTGGTAATCCCGCACCTCCTCCTAACTTCCAAACTACGAATTCTCTGCATTATATTCACACCACACATTGCCCTCAGACATGACATCTCCACTGCCTCCAGCCTTCTCCTCGCTGCAACATTCATCACCCATGCTTCACACCCATATAAGAGCGTTGGTAAAACTATACTCTCATACATTCTCCTCTTTGCCTCCAAGGACAAAGTTCTTTGTCTCCACAGACTCCTAAGTGCACCACTCACTCTTTTTTCCTCATCAATTCTATGATTCACCTCATCTTTCATAGACCCATCTGCTGACACGTCCACTCCCAAATATCTGAATACGTTCACCTCCTCCATACTCTCTCCCTCCAATCTGATATTCAATCTTTCATCACCTAATCTTTTTGTTATCCTCATAACCTTACTCTTTCCTGTATTCACCTTTAATTTTCTTCTTTTGCACACCCTACCAAATTCATCCACCAATCTCTGCAACTTCTCTTCAGAATCTCCCAAGAGCACAGTGTCATCAGCAAAGAGCAGCTGTGACAACTCCCACTTTGTGTGTGATTCTTTATCTTTTAACTCCACACCTCTTGCCAACACCCTCGCATTTACTTCTCTTACAACCCCATCTATAAATATATTAAACAACCACGGTGACATCACACATCCTTGTCTAAGGCCTACTTTTACTGGGAAAAAATTTCCCTCTTTCCTACATACTCTAACTTGAGCCTCACTATCCTCGTAAAAACTCTTCACTGCTTTCAGTAACCTACCTCCTACACCATACACTTGCAACATCTGCCACATTGCCCCCCTATCCACCCTGTCATACACCTTTTCCAAATCCATAAATGCCACAAAGACCTCTTTAGCCTTATCTAAATACTGTTCACTTATATGTTTCACTGTAAACACCTGGTCCACACACCCCCTACCTTTCCTAAAGCCTCCTTGTTCATCTGCTATCCTATTTTCCGTCTTACTCTTAATTCTTTCAATTATAACTCTACCATACACTTTACCAGGTATACTCAACAGACTTATCCCCCTATAATTTTTGCACTCTCTTTTATCCCCTTTACCTTTATACAAAGGAACTATGCATGCTCTCTGCCAATCCCTAGGTACCTTACCCTCTTCCATACATTTATTAAATAATTGCACCAACCACTCCAAAACTATATCCCCACCTGCTTTTAACATTTCTATCTTTATCCCATCAATCCCAGCTGCCTTACCCCCTTTCATTTTACCTACTGCCTCACGAACTTCCCCCACACTCACAACTGGCTCTTCCTCACTCCTACAAGATGTTATTTCTCCTTGCCCTATACACGAAATCACAGCTTCCCTATCTTCATCAACATTTAACAATTCCTCAAAATATTCCCTCCATCTTCCCAATACCTCTAACTCTCCATTTAATAACTCTCCTCTCCTATTTTTAACTGACAAATCCATTTGTTCTCTAGGCTTTCTTAACTTGTTAATCTCACTCCAAAACTTTTTCTTATTTTCAACAAAATTTGTTGATAACATCTCACCCACTCTCTCATTTGCTCTCTTTTTACATTGCTTTACCACTCTCTTAACCTCTCTCTTTTTCTCCATATACTCTTCCCTCCTTGCATCACTTCTACTTTGTAAAAACTTCTCATATGCTAACTTTTTCTCCCTTACTACTCTCTTTACATCATCATTCCACCAATTGCTCCTCTTCCCTCCTGCACCCACTTTCCTGTAACCACAACCTTCTGCTGAACACTCTAACAGTATTTAGGTATGGGTAGGAAAGTTTTCATTGCATTTATGGATTTAGAAAAGGCATATGATAGTGGATAGGGGAGCAATGTGGCAGATGTTGCAAGTGTATATGGAATAGGTAGTAAGTACTAAATGCTGTAAAGAGTTTTTATGAGGATAGTGAGGCTCAGGGTGTGTAGAAGAGAGAGAGACTACTTCCCGGTAAAGGTGGGTCTTAGACAGGGATGTGTAATGTCACCATGGTTGTTTAATATATTTATAGATGGGGTTGTAAAAGAAGTTGGGGAGGGGTGGGATTAAATTATGGGGAATCAAATGCAAAATGGGAATTCACACAGTTACTTTTTGCTGATGATACTGTGCTTATGGGAGATTCTAAAGAAAAGTTGTGAAAGTTAGTGGATGAGTTTGGGAATGTGTATAAAGGTAGACAGTTGAAAGTGAACATAGAAAAGAGTAAGGTGATGAGGGTATCAAATGATTTAGATAAAGAAAAATTAGATATCAAATTGGAGAGGAGGAGTATAGAAGAAGTGAATGTTTTCAGATATTTGGGAGTTGACGTGTCAGCGGATGGATGTATGAAGGATGAGGTTAACCATAGAATTGATGAAGGAAAAAAGGCGAGTGGTGCATTGAGGTATATATGTGGAGACAAAAAAACATTATCTATGGAGGCAAAGAAGGGAATGTATGAAAGTATAGTGGTACCAACACTCTTATATGGGTGTGAAGCTTGGGTTGTAAATGCTGCAGCGAGGAGGCTGTGGAAATGTCCTATCTTAGGGCAATGTGGTGTAAATATTATGCAGAGAATTCAGAGTGTAGAAATTAGGAGGTGTTTACCTGGAGTTTACCTGGAGAGAGTTCTGGGGGTCAACGCCCCCGCGGCCCAGTCTGTGGCCAGGCCTCCTGGTGGATCAGAGCCTGATCAACCAGGCTGTTGTTGCTGGCTGCACGTAAACCAACGTACAAGCCACAGCCCGGCTGGTCAGGTACCGACTTTAGGTGCTTGTCCAGTGCCAGCTTGAAGACTGCCAGGGGTCTATTGGTAATCCCCCTTATGTATACTGGGAGGCAGTTGAACAGTCTTGGGCCCCTGACACTTATTGTATGGTCTCTTAACGTGCTAGTGACGCCCCTGCTTTTCATTGGGGGGATGTTGCATCGTCTGCCAAGTCTTTTGCTTTCGTTGTGAGTGATTTTCGTGTGCAAGTTCGGTACTAGTCCCTCTAGGATTTTCCAGGTGTATATAATCATGTATCTCTCCCACCTGCATTCCAGGGAATACAGGTTCAGGAACTTCAAGCGCTCCCAGTAATTGAGGTGTTTTATCTCCGTTATGCACGCCGTGAAGGTTCTCTGTACATTTTCTAGGTCAGCAATTTCATCTGCCTTGAAAGGTGCTGCTAGTGTGCAGCAATATTCCAGCCTAGATAGAACAAGTGACCTGAAGAGTGTCATCATGGGCTTGGCAACCCTAGGTTTGAAGGTTCTTATTATCCATCCTGTCATTTTTCTAGCAGCTGCGATTGATACAATATTATGGTCCTTGAAGGTGAGATCCTCCGACATGATCACTCCCAGGTCTTTGACGTTGGTGTTTCGCTCTATTTTGTGGCCAGAATTTTTGTACTCTGATGAAGATTTAATTTCCTCGTGTTTACCATATCTGAGTAATTGAAATTTCTCATCGTTGAACTTCATATTGTTTTCTGCAGCCCACTGAAAGATTTGGTTGATGTCCGCCTAGAGCCTTGCAGTGTCTGCAATGGAAGACACTGTCATGCAGATGTGTGGAGTTAATAAAAGTATTAGTTAGAGGGCTGAAGAGGGGTTGAGGTGGTTTGGTCATTTAGAGAGAATGGATCACAGTAGAATAACATGAAGAGCGTATAAATCTGTAGGGGAAGGAAGGCAGGGTAGAGGTCATCCTCGAAAAGGTTGGAGGGAGGGGGTAAAGGAGGTTTTGTGGGCGAGGGGCTTGGACTTCCAGCAAGCATGCATGAGTGTGTTAGGAGTGAATGGAGACAAATGGTATTTGGGATCTGACGAGCTGTTGGAGTGTGAGCAGGGTAATATTTAGTGAAGGAATTCAGGGAAACTGGTTATTTTTATATAGCCGGACTTGAGTATTGGAATTCGGGAAGTACAATGCCTGCACTTTAAAGGAGGGGTTTGTGATATTGGCAGTTTGGACGGATATGTTGTGTATCTTTATACGTATATGCTTCTAAACTGTTGTGTTCTGGGCATCTCTGCAAAAACAGTGATTATGTATGAGCGAAGTGAAAGTGTTGAATGATGATGAAAGTATTTTCTTTTTGGGGATTTTCTTTCTTTTTGGGTCACCCTGCCTTGGTGGGAGATGGCCAACTTGTTAAAAAAAAAAATGAATTATTATGTATTTTTCTAATTGTTTTAGAGTTGATAACAATTATTAAACTTAAAAGTGAGAGTGGTGTATTATTGTACAAGAAGAGAGTAGGGGCCAAAAGTTTGCCCATGGGAAGCTCAAGTCAACATGTTAGTACTACAGTCACTTTGCAAATATTGAAGGTCACAGGAAGAATGCTCTGTTTGAGGAGAAATATGATAACCACAAATTAAGACTACCCTGCCTTAATTACAAAGCTTCACATAATTCATTCTTGCTGGTGCTCTGTTCCTTTTGGGAAGCAAAATTTGGTGTTTGAAAAATACAGGGATTATTGGACTCCCAATATGTACGTACAGTATATGTATATACATGTATATATATATGTATACACACACCTATATCCACACCTGCAACCACATATAGAGGCATACAGTTGACCAATGGATAACATGGTAGTTACATTTCTTAAGACAGTATGTAATAAAAAAATGTGTATAAATTGAACAGAAGAACATAGGGGAAAATATTATGTTCATTAACCACCCCTCCCAACCCCCTCCCCCATAAAAAAAAGCCAAATTTTTTATAGGTCTTTAACTTGTACAAAACAATAACAATATAATTGTATGTGGATGCACTGATGTGTTATACTATTTAATAAAATACTTAAAACTTCAAAGATTACATAAATATTACTTCTTACCTTAAATTCTGGTGGCTGGTGAATGTCAATGATTTTGATAAGTGTAGAGAGGGATGGTGTGGCCCTATTGGGCTGAGGTGCAAAGTTGGGGTTAGCTGAGGTGGATAGTCGAGGCTCTTGCACCGATGTTAAAAAAATATTTAAATAAAAAAAGACAATGTATCAGAACTTTTATTTTATAGGGATATAGAAACATAAATGGTAGAATCTTCATATTGCTGCTGTAAACAATGACTTGAGGCACCAATCCCAATGATTTATGACAAATGGGTCAAAGTTTGATTGGTTAGGCTTTAAAGGGTATTATACACTGTATTTTTATATTCCATGTAATATTTGATTAATAATGACCAGTTATTCTTCAGCTTATTGCAGTTTACTCACTTTCATCAGCATTTCCTGGTCATATTGTAAGCACAAACTGATATAGCCAGCTATCTAAAATACAGTACTTTATATTACATTCTCAAATATCCATTCTGGTTAAACCTTAAAACTAAACTTGGTTTGGTCTAAATGTAAAAATAAAGACAAACATCAGTTTAGTTTGTCTTGGATTTTTTTTTTTTTTTAGCTATTTGCCCTGTAAGACTAGACTGTTTATGAGTAAAGAACACTGTTCTATTGACTTTTCTAACAGAGTTATATAATACAGTACATACATTATAGCTGAGACTTCATGTGTCAATGGTAAATTGGTGTGTATTAAAATTTCATACATAAAGTAAGGCCTATAGAAATAAAGTGTAATAAAACAGATACTAAATTACCTGAAATTAGTGTAATATAGTAGACACAAAATAATCTGATGTTTGATAGATCAAATTTCAGGCTAAAGTACTCTCCAATTCAGACATGATCACTTGTTCATCCAAACACCATTTTGCATGACTGATGTTTGGATGAAAAATTTTCAAATGTAGAAATAAAAAAATGCACATGCTGTACTGGGAAATTTTACCATCAACTTGGGACATATGGATGGAAAACTGCTAAAAACAAAGATGCTCATATGTTAAACCAAAATTGGAATATGTAGCTGTGGTTTGGTATCCGTACCTTACAAAAAATCTAAAATTAACTGCAGTAGTATAAAAAGGGCCCAGTGATAAAGAAAAAAAGTTAAGAAAGGCTGAAAGGAATAGATATGCCATCATTGGTGACAGTAGGAAAAGATGAGAAATGTGAACTTCATTATTATTATTATAATCAAAAAGAAGCGCTAAGCCACAAGGGCTATACAGCGCTGCAGGGTAGGGAAGGAAGCAAGGGAATTGGATGGCAGAAGGGAGGGGGGATGATCAGCAGGGTACAGAAAACAGCGGGGCAGGGGATAGTACGGGGGTAGAGGGTAGCAAGAGATATAAGTAGAAAGGGCTGAAAGTATCAAAATTTGTGGAGTAAGTCAGTCGTTGTCAAAAAGTCAATGAGAGAGTCCGGATGAAAGGTGGGTCCATCAGCGAGAAGGGAAGGTAAAGAGAGAGCAGCGGGGCGAAGACGACGACAGAGGTAAATTCTGCGTGCTCGTTGATAAAGTGGGCAGTCCAACAGAATGTGGCTGACTGATAATGGAGCTTGGCAATTCTCACAGAGAGGAGCAAGACGCCTCTCCATGAGATATCCATGAGTAAGACGAGTATGGCCAATGCGAAGACGGGAGAGAGTAGTCTCCCAACCTCGACACTGGTGATAAGAAGACGGCCAGTAACCTATACTCGGTTTAATAGACTGAAGTTTGTTGCCGAGCATAGTAGACCAACGTTGTTGCCAACGGGTGTGAAGGTGGGAAGATATTACAGCAAAATAGTCCGTACATGGAATACCTCTATAAGAAACTGGTAGGTCATGTACTGCTGACCGCGCAGCAGTGTCTGCCTGTTCATTGCCCTGTACGTCAACATGACCAGGGACCCAACAAAAAACAATATCTTTATGCTTAGTAAAGATGCGGCGTAGCCAAAGTTGGATACGGAGGACTAAGGGGTGAGGTGTATCAAATTTTTGTATAGCCTGTAAAGCACTAAGGGAGTCTGAGACAACCACAAATGATGACACAGGCATAGATGCAATACGGATAAGTGCTGTAAGGATGGCATATAATTCAGCAGTAAAAATACTAGCTGAAGATAGTAAATGCCCTTGTACGACGCTGTCCGGAAACACTGCTGCGAATCCTACGCCGTCAGAAGACTTAGAGCCATCTGTGTACACAGCAATGGCATGAGAATGAGAGTGAAAGTGGTCAAGAAAAAGAGAGCGGGAAGCGACCGTAGACAGTTGGGCTTTCGAGCAAGGGAGGGAGAAAGAACAGACTCGAACAGCTGGAACTTCCCAGGGGGGTAGGGAAAAGTGTGATGCTACATGTACATAGAAAGGTGGTAGTTGAAGAGAAGACAAGAGCGAATGAAGGCGAAGAGAGAAGGGACGGAGTAAGCAGGGGCGGCGAACAAATAAAGAATGTCTACTAATATCAGTGACCATTCTATAAATGGAAGGATTGCGGAGATCATGAGAGCGTACATAGTAGCGCAGGCAATGGGCATCACGGCGATCGGATAAGGATGGAACGTTCGCTTCTGCATAGAGGCTTTCGACAGGGGAAGAGCGAAAAGCACCAAGGCATAAACGTAATCCTTGGTGATGAATGGGGTTAAGGCTAGAGAGAGTAGCAGGAGATGCCGCTGAATAGATCTGGTCACCATAATCAAGTTTCGATAAAATAAGGGTGGAATGTAGGTGAAGGAGGGTTCGACGATCAGCTCCCCACGAAAGATGAGCAAGGGTTTTAAGAAGGTTCAGCCGGCTGTGACAAGTTGCCTTCAGAGAGGTAATGTGAGGTTTCCAGGATAACCTACGATCAAAGAGGAGGCCCAGAAACTTGACTGTATCACGTTCAGGGATACGTGAGCCATAGAGGTACAAAGGATGATCAGAGATGACAGAGCGTCTAGTGAAAGTGATTTGGTGGGTTTTAGTGCTGGAAAATTTAAACCCATGTGTGGTGGCCCAATTGGAAACACGGTCGACTGCATGCTGGAGAGAAACTGTAAGGAGGTGACAGTCAGCGCCTGCACAGGCAATAGCGAAGTCATCAACATAGAGTGATGACCAAATATTTGATGGAAGACTAGAGGCCAAATCATTAATAGCAAGGAGAAAAAGTGTTGTGCTCAGAACACATCCCTGGGGGACACCTTCAGCTTGGATAAAGTCCGGGGAGAGCACATTATTAACCCGAACACGGAAATGCCTGTCAGTTAAAAAGTTCTTAAGGAAGGATGGTAGATTGCCTCGAAGGCCTAAGGAGTGGGCTTGGGCTAAAATATTATACCTCCAAGTTGTGTCATATGCCTTCTCAAGATCAAAAAATATGGCAATAACTGAGTGGTTATTCGCAAAGGCATTACGAACATACGTATCCAAGCGCAGTAAGGGGTCTATGGTAGAACGTCCCTTACGAAAGCCATATTGACGAGTGGAGAGACTGTTGTGTGTCTCTAAATACCACACTAAACGTCTATTTACTAGACGTTCCATTACTTTGCAAACTGCACTGGTAAGAGCAATGGGACGATAGTGGGAGGTTTCATGTCCCGTAGTGCCTGGTTTGCGGAAAGGGAGAACAATGGCGGATTTCCACAGCTGTGGAAGAACTCCTTGTGACCAAATAAGATTGTAAAGGCGTAATAGGACTGCAAGGGCTGACTGATGTAAATGTTGTAGCATACGAATATGAATGTCGTCGGGCCCAGCTGCCGATGATCGACAAGCTGAGAGTGTTGCCTCCAGTTCTTGAAGTGTAAAAGGCACATTATACTGTTCTTCTCTGAGAGAAGAAAAGTCCAAGGGTGCTAACTCTCTGGCAGACTTTGAGGAAAGAAATGAGGGGCATAGATGGAGTCCCTGAGAAATACGGACCAGATGATTGCCAATTTCATTGGCAACATCTAGTGGGTTTGCTATATCAACACCGGCAACCCGCAGAACAGGAGCCGGGTCAGGAGAATATTTACCACTCAGTTTTCGTACTTTTTTCCAGACTGCACTCATAGAGGAAGCAGAGGTGATGGTGGAGACATAATCTCGCCAGCAAGTGCGTTTAGCGTCACGGATGACACGGCGAGCGATCGCACGCTTCTGTTTAAAATCAAGGAGTCGCTCTGTGGTTCTATTGTACCGGTACCTGCCCCATGCAGCGCGTTTCAAACGTACTGCACGAGCACAAGCAGGAGACCACCAAGGCACGCATTTCTGAGAATGCCTGCTCGAAGTTTGGGGTATAGAATGAGAAGCTGCGGTGAAAACGGAGGATGAGAATAGGTGTAAAAGCTCATCGATGGAGGACGAAGAAGGAACCTCTTTAAAAACAGTCAGGTGTGAGTAAAGGTTCCAATTTGCCCGATTAAATTGCCAGCGTGGGGTGCGAAGAGGTGGCGAATATGAAGGGGAAGTAAGAATGATTGGGAAATGATCACTGTCATGTAAGTCCGGGAGAACAGACCAAGTAAAGTCTAATGCGGCGGAGGAAGAGCAAACTGAGAGATCGATGCAAGAGAGAGTATGAGTCCGAGGATCAAAATGGGTGTGAGTACCTGTATTTAAAACATGGAGGGGGTGGGTGGCAAGAAAAGCCTCTAACTGAATTCCACGGGAATCACAGTGAGACCCTCCCCAGAGGAAATGGTGGGCATTAAAATCACCAAGTAACAGAATTGGTGGCGGTAATGACGAAACAAGGAAGGCAAAATCCGGAATAGATAATGCCCGAGAAGGAGAGAGATATAAAGAACAGAGCGTATACCACCTATGTAAGTGGATACGGGCTGCTGTGTAATGCAGCGAAGTATGAACAAATAGCTGATGGTACGGAATATCAGTGCGGAGAAGAAGGGCACTTTCATTAAAGGTCCCATCAGGAAAAGGATCTGAAGAATACAATAAATTATAGCCTGAGATGTGAGAAATAACAGCAGAGTGTAATTTTGGTTCCTGTAAGCAAACACCAACAGGGGCAAACTGGGAGAGTAACATCTGAAGCTCACCCCGATTACCCCTGAGGCCACGTATATTCCACTGTAAAAAGGCCATGAATGGCAATGATAAAGATACTTGAAATCCGCAGGTAAGGGTTCCTACGGACTAGGAGGGTTAGAAAAGTCCACATGCGGAGGCAGTGGAAAATGTTCAAGCAGCGAAGGAACGGTGCGCTGTGAAGAAAGGAGTTGCGCAGATGGAGCAGAGGAGAGAGAAAGAGCGGAAGGTGGATCAGTGTCCATTGATGGTTTGGTCTCTGCAATATATTCAGAGATTGCTTCAAGTGTTTCAGAATTCAGAGATGTCGTATGGGAGACAATATTGGGAATGGTAGGGGGAGGATGAGTAAAGATTGGAACTGTATTGGACTGTACCAAGGTAGGGGGGGGCGAAAGGGTGGAGGGAACTGGAGAAGCGTGGCAGGGGACAGAAGAGACAGGAACCTGGGAGGTGGCAGAAGAGGAAGAAACTTGGGAGGGAACAGGGGAGGAAGGTACATTACGAGGAGGAGGGTGAACCTCTGCACTTGTAACTGAGCCAGTGAGAGGGGAAGAACTAGGGACAGAGACAGGGAGGGTAAAATGAGGAGGTGGAAGATGGGTAGGAGGTGTTACCGGACCTTTTTTTGACTTTTGAGAAGTAGAGGGACGATTGGGAAGAGGTGTCGTACGAGGTCTCGTCGATACTGAGGCTTGTAAGAGAGAACTCGAAGAAGCGAGATTAGACTGAGGCGTTGAAGTAGGGACGTCTGAGCCGAGGACAGCAAAAGGATTAGATACAGGAGTGATTATGGGAGAGGTAACCACAGAGGTGGGTGTAGAAGATGGGATACCAGAAGTGGGGGGACGTTTTGAAACACGGGAATAAGAAACACGTGGGAGTCTCCCTTGGAGGCGGAGATGAGAAACTGCCATGGCATAAGGGAGACCTTCTGTCTCTTTGAGGTAACGGATTTCCCGCTCGTTTAAATAGACCTGACAACGGCGAGAGTACGAAGGGTGAGCCTCATGACAGTTAAGGCAAGAGGGAGATCGATTGCAAGACGTATTAGAATGGTCATCGGCACCACAGACTGGGCATTCGGCGATAGATCTGCAATATTTCGCTGGATGGCCAAATCGCCAGCAATTTCTACACTGTTGTGGTGTAGGGATCACCTTTCGAACTTGTAACCGATGTCCTGCTATATAAACTGAGGATGGGAGTTCTCGGCTGTCAAAAGTTAAACGAGCCACATTGCTAGGGTATCGTCTCCGCCCACGGGCAGGAAGAACGTAAGTGTCTACCTTGAGGATTGGGAGATCTTGGAGTTCCAGCTGTTCTAGAATGTCGGTGCCACATGTCTGGAAATTTTGTTGAACTATGGTATGGGGCAGAATAACGGTACCACTACAAGAATTGAGGGAATGATGTTTTTCAAGGGTGACAGGAACAGTATCTATATGGGAAAGACGAGAGAGCTCACGAGCCTGGGTAGCATTCTGTACGGTAATGATGCGCGTACCGCTCTTAAGAGCATGAAAAGAAATATCTTTACCAACATGGCGTAGGAGTGCCTTGCCAATACTATGGTCAGAAAGATAGGCAGTAGAGGAAGTTGGTCGTAAAGTGAAGAATTTAGTCCACTGTTCAGTCTGAAACTGAGCGTGGAAAGGTAGTGAAGGACGTGTCGATCTTTTCTGAGAAGAACGAGAAGGTGAAGGTGGAGAAGTATCATCAGCAGGTAATTGTCGTTGACGTTTAGGCGTGGGACCAGAGTTGGTCCGACGTGGAACGGGTCGGCGATTTGAAAATTGCCGCACCGTAGAGGGAGAGGCCGGAAGCATAGTCAGAGGAGAGCGAAGGTCTGATAAATCGAAGGAGTCAGTCGAGGCCTCAGTACCTGAAGCAGGTGAGGAAACAGCACCGGCAATAGGTACAGAGGCATGAGGAATGTCTGAAGAGTGGTCCAAAGACGAGGCGGGGTCAGAACGGGGTGCGGTATCAAGAAGGGGCCCGGGGGTAAAAGGTTCATGGACTAGGGCTGCCATGGTTAGGTTACTTCTTTCTTTTTGTTTTTAAGAAAAAAAAAGAAAGAAGAAAAGAAAATAAAAATAAAAAAAAGAAAAAAAAAGGGGGGACCGGGGAGGGATAGTTCCTAGGAGGAATGAAAGGGCCAGAAATCTCCCTCCGCGCCCAAGAGGACTCGACACCGCTAGTAGCGCAGATGCAGCATGGAACCCGTGCCATACCCTACCCTTCATGCCAGTAAACCAGCAATCTGGGATAGCAACCTCACATCTGCCGAGCTACCTCGGTGGACAAAAGAGAGGGCGGCCGGATATCCGCCACAAAGCATACCTCCTTCAGCCACCACCCCCGGAATCCGAAAGGTGGCTTCCAGAGATACACCCGTCGCCCAAAAGACACCCAAAGCTACTCCGGGATACCGGAGAGGGATCGGGACATCCCTAGGCAATCCAGATTCCACGGCAAACTACGCCACCGCCAAGAAACCTCAACGGAATGGGATCGACCCCGGTGTCCTTTCCTCTACCTAGGAACTAGCGTGCCTGTGGGAGAAATCCCAAAGGACAAAAAGAGGAAGGGCAAAAGGGAGGAGTGGGGAGGAGGAGGAGGAAAGGAAAAAGGGGAGGATGGGATAGGGGAGGGGAGATTGGGGGGTAATTAGGTTCGGTCTGAGGAAGAAGACCGATAGGTCTAATTCCTCAGACCAAGAGCCTCTTCACCACGCCAAGGAGCCCCCCTTGAAGAGGAATGTGAACTTCAAATAGCATCATAAAAGGATATGAAGAATAAAAACACCATCAAAGGGGTAATAAGAAGCCACAGTTGTAAACTGAGGAAAAAAAAAAATGGCTACAGTTTACTGTACTAAAAAGTTCTTCATAGACCAGTGTACTAAAGGAGATTGCTAAGTGCTACAACCATTGAAAATTCAAATAAATTATGTAATAAATACTGAAAATGAGACACCATAAATACAATTCTGCTCAAGTAGCTACATACATATGTCAAAATAAGAATTACAATAAAATACATTATTCACCTTTAAACAATTATTATATTTTGTCTCCATGCTTATTAGAGGGTATTTTCCAAAATGGCAAAAAATTAAAAAATATGATTGCAATAGGCTAAAACTATCAAGGTAGGCTTACTGGCTGGTTGGTTTGGAGCTTTAATATCTCCATACCTGTGACCAGTTTGAAGAGTTCTGCAGATTATTATTATAATCAAAAAGAAGCGCTAAGCCACAAGGACTATACAGCGCTGCAGGGCAGGAAGGAAGCGAGGGCATCAGGTGGCAAAAGGGAGATGGATGAGCAACAGGTTACGGATAACAGCGGGGCAGTGGATGGTGAAAGGGTAAAGGGCAGCAAGAGACTGAACCAGAAAGGGCTGAGGGGAGTGTGAAAAGTATCATCAGAGTTTGTGGAGTAAATCAGTCGTTGTCAAGAAGTCAATGAGAGAGTCAGGATTAAAGGAGGGTCCATCAGCAAGAAGGGAAGGTAAAGAGAGAGTAGGAGAACGAAGACGACGTTGGAGGTAAATTCTGCGTGCTCGTTGATAGAGAGGGCAGTCTAACAGAATGTGGCTAATCGATACTGGAACTTGACACTGCTCACAGAGAGGAACAGGGTGCCTCTCCATGAGATACCCATGAGTAAGACGAGTGTGGCCAATGCGAAGGCGGGAGAGAGTGGTCTCCCAACCTCGGCACTGATGACAAGAAGACGGCCAGTAACCTATGCTCGGTTTAATAGAATGAAGTTTGTTACCGAGCAGAGTTGACCAACGTTGTTGCCAACGGGTGCGAAGGTGGGTAGCTATTGCAGCAAAATAGTCTAGAAATGGAACACCTCGATAGGAAATTGGTAGGTCATATACTGCTGACCGCGCAGCAGTGTCTGCCTGTTCATTGCCCTGTACGTCGACATGACCAGGGACCCAACAAAAAACAATATCTTTATGTTTGGTAGAGATACGGCGTAGCCAAAGTTGGATACGGAGAACTAGGGGATGAGATGTATCAAATTTTCGTATAGCCTGTAGAGCACTAAGGGAGTCTGAGACTACTACAAATGATGACACAGGCATAGATGCGATACGAATAAGTGCTGCAAGAATGGCATACAGTTCAGCAGTAAAAATGCTAGCTGAAGATAGTAAATGCCCTCGTACGACGCTGTCCGGAAACACTGCTGCGAATCCGACGCCGTCTGAAGACTTAGAGCCATCTGTGTACACAGCGGTGGCATGAGAATGAGAGTGGAAGTGATCAAGAAAAAGAGAGCGGGAAGCCACCGTAGGCAGTTGAGCTTTCGAGCAAGGGAGTGAGAAAGAACAGACCCGAACAGCTGGAACTTCCCAGGGGGGTAGGGAAAAGTGAGATGCTACATGAACATATAAAGGTGGTAACTGAAGGGAAGACAAGAGTGAAAGTAGGCGAAGAGAAAAGGGACGGAGCAAACAGGGGCGGCGAACGAATAAAGAATGTCTACTAATATCGGTGACCATTCTATAAATGGAAGGATTGTGTAGATCGTGAGAGCGTACATAGTAACGAAGGCAATGGGCATCACGGCGATCAGACAAGGATGGAACATTTGCTTCTGTATAGAGGCTCTCAACAGGGGAAGAGCGAAAAGCACCAAGGCACAAACGTAAGCCTTGGTGATGGATAGAGTTAAGGCTAGAGAGAGTAGCAGGAGAGGCCGCGGAATAAATCTGGTCACCATAATCGAGTTTCGATAAAACGAGGGCTGAATGTAGGCGAAGCAGAGTTCGACGATCAGCTCCCCAGGAAAGATGAGCAAGGGTTTTAAGAAGGTTTAGCCGGCTGTGACAAGTTGCCTTCAGAGAGGTAATGTGAGGTTTCCAGGTTAACCGACGGTCAAAGAGAAGGCCTAGAAACCTGACTGTATCACGTTCGGGGATACGGGAGCCATAGAGATACAAAGGATGATCGGAGATAACAGAGCGTCTAGTGAAAGTAATTTGGTGAGTTTTGGTACTTGAAAATTTAAACCCATGTGTGGTGGCCCAAGTGGAAACACGGTCGACCGCATGCTGGAGAGAAACTGCAATAAGGTGACAGTCAGCGCCTGCACAAGCAATAGCGAAGTCATCAACATAGAGTGATGACCAAATATTGGGTGGAAGAACAGAGGCCAAATCATTTATAGCAAGGAGAAAAAGTGTTGTGCTTAGAACACATCCCTGAGGGACACCTTCAGCTTGGACGAAGTCCGGGGAAAGAACATTATTGACTCGAACACGGAAATGTCTGTCAGTTAAAAAGTTCTTAAGGAAGGATGGTAGATTGCCTCGGAGGCCTAAGGAATGGGCCTGGGCCAAAATATTATACCTCCAAGTTGTGTCATATGCCTTCTCAAGGTCAAAAAATATGGCAATAACTGAGTGATTATTCGCAAAGGCATTACGAACATACGTATCCAAGCGTAGTAAGGGGTCTATGGTAGAACGACCCTTACGAAAGCCATATTGACTAGCGGAGAGACTGTTGTGAGTCTCTAAATACCACATTAAACGTCGATTTACGAGGCGTTCCATCACTTTGCAAACTGCACTTGTAAGAGCGATGGGGCGATAGTGGGAGGCATCATGTCCTGTAGTACCCGGTTTGCGGAAAGGGAGAACAATGGCAGATTTCCACAGCTGGGGAAGAACTCCTTGTGCCCAAATAAGATTGAAGAGGTGTAAGAGGACTACAAGGGCTGACCGATGTAAATGTTGTAACATACGAATATGAATGTCATCAGGCCCAGCTGCCGATGATCGGCAAGCTGAGAGCGTTGCCTCCAGTTCTTGAAGTGTAAAAGGCACATTATACTGTTCTTCTCCGAGAGAAGAAAAGTCCAAGGGTACTAACTCTCTGGCAGACTTTGAGGAAAGAAACGAGGGGCATAGATGGAGCCCTCGGGAAATACGGACCAGATGTGTGCCAAGTTCAATGGCAACGTCGAGAGGGTTTGCTATATCAACACCAGTGACCCGTAGAACAGGAGCCGGGTCAGGAGAGTATTTACCACTCAATTTCCTCACTTTTTTCCAGACTGCACTCATAGAAGAAGCAGAGGTGATGGTGGAAACATAGTCTCGCCAACAAGTGCGTTTAGCTTCACGGATGACACGGCGAGCGATCGCACGCTTCTGCTTAAAATCAACAAGTCTCTCAGCGGTTCTATTGTACCGGTACCTGCCCCATGCAGCACGTTTCAAACGTACTGCACGAGCACAAGCAGGAGACCACCAAGGCACGCACTTCTGAGAATGCCTGCCTGAGGTGTGGGGTATAGAATGAGAAGCTGCGGTATAAACTGATGTCGAGAAGATGTGTAGGAGCTCATCAATGGAGGATGAAGAAGGAACCTCACTAAAAGCAGTGAGGTGTGAGTAAAGATCCCAATTTGCCCGATCAAATTGCCAGCGAGGGCTACGGGAAGGTGGTGAATAGGAAGGAGAAGTAAGAATGATCGGAAAATGATCGCTGTCATGTAAGTCTGGTAGAACAGACCAGGTGAAGTCTAGTGCTGTGGAGGAAGAGCAGACTGATAGATCGATGCAAGAGAGAGTATGAGTACGAGGATCAAAATGGGTGGGAGTACCCGTATTTAAAACATGGAGGGGGTGAGAGGCAAGAAAAGCCTCCAACTGAATGCCACGTGAGTCACAATGAGACCCCCCCCAGAGGAAATGGTGGGCATTAAAATCACCAAGTAACAGAAGTGGTGGTGGTAAGGATGAAACAAGAAAGGCAAAGTCTGGGATAGAAAATGCTCGAGAAGGAGAGAGATATAAAGAACATATTGTAAACCACTTATTCAAGTGGATACGGGCTGCAGTGTAATGCAGCGAGGTATGGACAAATAGTTGACAGTACGGAATATCATTGCGTAGAAGAAGGGCACTTTCATTAAAGGTCCCATCTGAGAAAGGATCCGAAGAATACAATAAATTATAGCCTGAGATAGGTTGGAAAACAGCCGAGTGTAATTTTGGTTCTTGTAAGCAAGCACCAACAGGGGAAAACCTGGAAAGCAACATCTGAAGCTCACCCCGATTACCCCTGAGGCCGCGGATATTCCACTGTAAATAGGCCATGATTGGCGATGAAGAAAATATCAGGAATCTGTAGGTAAAGGCACCTACGGACTAGAGGGGTTAGAAAAGTCAACGTGTGGTGGCATTGGAAGATGTTCAAGTAGCGAAGGAACGGAGCGTTGCGAAGAATGGGGTTGTGAAGATGGAGGAGAGGGAAGAGAAGGAACAGGAAGTGAATCAGTGTCCATTGAAGGTTTAGTCTCTGCAATATATTCTGAAATGGCTTCAAGTGTTTCTGAATTCAAAGATGTATGGGAAACCATATTGGAGATAGGAGGAGGAGGGTGAGTAAAGATTGGGACAGTAATGGACTGTACCAAAGTAGAGGGGGAGGGAAAAGTGTAAGGGACTGGAGATGAAGTGTGGGGGGGGACAGAAGAGGTAGAAACCTGGGAGGTGACAGAAGAGGTAGAAACCTGGGAGGTGACAGAAGAGGGAGAAACTTGGGAGGGGACGGGGGTGGAAGGCATAGTACGAGGAGGAGGGTGAATCTCCACACTTGTAATAGAGCCAGAGAGAGGGGAAGAACTAGGTACAGAGACTGGAAAGGTAACGTGTGGAGGTGGAAGAAGGGAAGGAAGGGGCAAAGAAGATTTGAGCAATGTGGATTTTTTGGACTTCTGAGTAGAGGGGCGATTGGTATTAGGTGTCGTACGAGGTCTTGTCGATACTGGGGCTTGTGAGGAAGGACGCGAAGATGTGAGAACAGACTGAGTTGTAGTCGGGACGTCAGAGCCAAGGACAGCAAAAGGATTAGATGCCGTAATGGCTATGGGAGGGGTAACAACAGAGGAGGCTGCAGAAGATGGGACCCCAGAAGTGGGGGGATGTTTGGAAACACGAGAATAAGAAACACGGGGTAGTCTCCCTTGGAGGCGGAGATGAGTAACTGCCATAGCATAAGGGAGACCTTCTGCCTCTTTGAGGCAACGGATTTCACGTTCATTTAAGTAGACCTGGCAACGGCGGGAGTACGAAGGGTGAGCTTCATTACAATTAAGGCAAGATGGAGGTTGACTGCAAGATGTATTAGAATGGTTGTCGGCACCACAGACTGGGCATTCGGCCATAGATCTGCAATATTTCGCTGGGTGACCAAAACGCCAGCAATTTCTACATTGTTGCGGTGTAGGTATCACCTTTCGAACTTGTAACCGATGTCCCGCGACATATACAGAGGACGGGAGTTCTCGGCTGTCAAAAGTTAAACGAGCCACATTGCAAGGGTAACGTCTCCGCCCCCGGGCAGGAAGGACATAAGTGTCTACTTTGAGGATTGGGAGATCCTGGAGTTCCAGCTGTTCAAAAATGTCATTGCCACATGACTGGAAATTCTGTTGGACTATGGTATGGGGCAGAATGACAGTACCACTACAAGAATTGAGAGAAAGATGTTTTTCAATAGTGATAGGAGTAGTATCGATATTCGAAAGGAGAGAAAGATCATGAGCTTGGGTAGCATTCTGGACAGTGACGATGCGCGTACCGCTCTTGAGAGCGTGAAATGAAATATCTCTGCCAACATGACGCAGGAGCGCTTTGGCAATACTATGGTCAGAAAGGTAGGCAGAAGAAGAAGTTGGTCTTAAAGTAAAGAATTTAGTCCATTGTGTGGTCCGAAACTGAGCGTGGAGAGGGAGTGCTTGACGTGTCGGTCGTTTCCGAGTAGAATGGGAAGGTAACGACGGAGCATCATCAGGAGATTGACGTTGGCGTTTAGGAGTAGGACCGGAGTTGGTCCGGCATGAAATGGGTGGGCGATTCGAAAATTGCCGTACCGTAGAGGGAGAAGCCGGAAGCATAGTCAAAGGAGAGCGGAGTTCAGACAAATCGAAGGAGTCAGTCGAAGCCCCGGTACCTGAAGCGGGTGAGGAAACAGCACCAGCAAGAGGTACAGGGGCATCAGGAGTGTCCGAAGAGTGGTCTAAACACAAGGCAGGGTCAGAATGGGGTGCGGTATCAAGAAGGGGCCCGGGGGTAGTGGTTTCATGGACTAGGGCTGCCATGGTTAGGTTACTCCTTTGCTTTTTGTTTTTAAGAAAAAAAAAGAAAGAAGAAAAGAAAATAAAAACAAAAAAAAGAATAAAAAAAGGGGGGAGCGGGGAGGAATAGTTCCCAGGAGGAATGAAAGGGCCGGAAATCTCCCTCCGCGCCCAAGAGGACTCGACACCGCTAGTAGCGCAGATGCAGCATGGAACCCGTGCCATACCCTACCCTTCATGCCAGTAAACCAGCAATCCGGGATAGCAACCTCACATCTGCCGAGCTACCTCGGTGGACAAAAGAGAGGGCGGCCGGATATCCGCCACAAAGCATATCTCCTTCAGCCACCACCCCCGGAATCCGAAAGGTGGCTTCCAGAGATACACCCGTCGCCCAAAAGACACCCAAAGCTACTCCAGGATACCGGAGAGGGATCGGGACATCCCTAGGCAATCCAGATTCCACGGCAAACTACGCCACCGCCAAGAAACCTCAACGGAATGGGATCGACCCCGGTGTCCTTTCCCCTACCTAGGAACTAGCACGCCTGTGGGAGAAATCACGAAGGCTAAAAAGAGGAAGGGCAAAAGGGAGGGGTGAGGAGGAGGAGGAGGAATGGAAAAAGGGGAGGATGGGGAGGATGGGATAGGGGAGGGGAGAATGGGGGGTAATTAGGTTCGGTCTGAGGAAGAAGACCGACAGGGCTAATTCCTCAGACCAAGAGCCTCTTCACCAAGGAGCCCCCCGTTCTGCAGAGGCCACACAAGTCTCACCCCCAGAAGTAGGTTGAACTGCTGAGGACATTCTTCTTGTGTGTGTTTCTGTTGCAAAATATTTCCTAATGTGTGTTACATTCGAGTTAATATTTTTTATTTCCGTGAAAAAGTGCTATTTATACTGTTTGCACTAATGAAGTGCAAAAAGTATAAATACCATATCCCAATCATCCAATATTTTTTTATTTGAATCCTCCATCTCCAATTAATTTGAATTATGGAGTGTCCATGGTACAGATACTTGTAATTTTGATGATTCAGTTTTGTATACTTTGCACAAAAGTGTTCATGTATGCACAGTATCAGTAGACAAGCAGGTCTGCAGGTTACAACAGTCAGCCAGCTTGTTTCAAGTTTTCATCTGGGATGTTGGAGTGCAATCCAAGCTACAAAGGATAAAGTGGAGCCTCGAAAACCAACTTCAGTTAGACTAGGCATATACGGATATATTACATTGGAAGTACATGATGTATGCACCCATGACAAAAAGTGACAAAACACACCCATCCATATCAAATACTGCTTGTAGGATACCCTACTGTCTGAACTAAAAACATGACTGTTATCCATATTTTTGAAAAATTAAATGTGCTAATTTGAACTATGGAAAAAACTATAATTTAAATGCCCTCATTCTCCAAAACTGGGTTACCTTCATATGAAGGAAGACCACAAGTAGAGGATTCCATGGATTATGCTATATGATTTTCCCAAGCACAGTAAATGGACAGAGCCCATCCACCATTTTCTTTTGGTTTAAAGGGCCAGAACATATGCTCAGCTGTCCAGATTTCAGCAGTAAATTAATCTGCTATACAGCACAGTACTGCATATTCAAACATCATTCAACCATAGTTAATTATTTCCTTATTATCAGCACCTATGTATTAATTTTGAGTGTAAGCCATGACAAGCAGATACATTTTATCAATATATGTTCAAAGCTGTACATTACAAGTTATTATATGATGAACTGAGTGACTTAGACTATACAGTAGTAAATATAAATTACCCAAGTCAGGCACATTAAAGGAATAAGTATCTTATTTATTTTATAAAGCTGATAACTATACATGTATCATTAACATATCAGAAAATACATTAACCAATAATATACAGTAATGTGGAATATAGAGTGCAAATAGAAATACAAAACACACTAATGAAATACATTTATGATAAACACCACAACAGGAATGGAAAACTTTTCAGATTTAAATAATGTACCCCTCAAGGAAGGTTCCTTGATGTTGGTGAGGGGCTCTTGATTTAGGGAATTGGATCTGTGCTCCAGTTCCCCAAATTAAGCCTGAATGCCTTCCACATCCCCCCCCCCCAGGCGCTGTATAATCCTCCGGGTTTAGCGCTTCCCCCTTGATTGTAATAATAATAATAATAAATAATGTAATCCTTCATGTCTACTTTGAATGTCAATTTTAAAAATTTTGTAATTACTGTATCTACTTGAAAATGGGAGTGATAAGCTCTATCTCTTGGCCCTGTCTCTTTGTCATGTCTACTTATGAAACTATGGAAGTGGTTTGTGAAGTCACAATACCATCATTATTTTACCCTTTCGTTACATATTGAAAAGTTTTTTTGTACATTCCTCAAACTCCTTTTGGTGTTTAATCTCCTTGTCTTTTTTTTCCTAGTACATCTCTTGGTAAATAATACAGTATAATTAAATTAAGTGCTAAACCCGAAAGGGTCATGTAGTGCATACCTTGGTGAAAAGCCCATCCTTGTAAATCCTGTTTGCATCCAAGTCTTTCATGATCATTTCTTTTAACACACTGGCCATCTTCCACTGAGGAGAGAGCCATTCTACTTAAGTTTGGCAGCCTAGCCCTTTCATTCTTTCCTTATAGTTCATTTCCCTCAATTTCCACACCAGTCTAGATGTGCGTCTTTTGACTTTCTAAAATTCCTTCTTGCATTTGACTAGACGAAGGTGAAACATTGGCCCTACATATTCATGAAATGGTTGTGAGTAGAAGTTTAAAAAAAAAAAAAAAGCCTTTACTCTTTTCTTAGGCTTGACCATTTTAGCTACTGCAGTTTTTTACGATCTTATTGTATTTTACCTGTAATTTTTGCATCACTCACAAATAAGGACATGTTAAGAGTTAACTCCTGTTGGCAAGTGATTTATATAAACTAAGAATATGGGGCCTAGTATCCATCATTTGGGTACTTCACTAGTTACTCTCTCATTCAGCAGTTTCATTTCTTACCTTTTTTTAGTAATTCAACTTTTGTATTGCTCTTTTGTTACCTTGGATTATTTCTCCAGTTTGCAAAGTAACCTGTGTGGTACAAAACAAAAAACTTTTAGTATAAGATAATAGTGCACACATCCTTTTTCTAACCTGTCACATAGTTCTATAAGGTTTGTAAGGTGCCACTTAGTTTTCCTGTGCCCATGTTGTTAATCTATGAGGTACTGTTTTTTCTAGATGCTCAACCAGTCTTTTTCTCAAAAATCTTCTTAATACCTTACACAGTATGCTTGTTAGGAGTACTAATCTGTAATTCAAGGCTTCTTACCTACCTCCTTTTAAGAATATTGGATAAAACTACAGTAATAATATTACTGCTATCACTTTTCTTACTTTCCAGTCTTTTGGGAATTATGTAATGCTTTTAGTGTCATGTTCCATATTTCTTTTTTAGGTATAAAGGTCTTCCTATCATGTTTTCTTTTATCTTTGTGTAAGCAAATGTGTAGTTCTGGTACCTCATTTCCTTCTGTTTCTGTGACGGCACTTTTAGCCTATCATCATTATTCATATTTCTTAATTATAAAATTTCTGTTGAAATTTCTTTGTAATTTTTCTATTTCATCTATTTTTTATGAGTGGATACCATTCTGCAACTTCATATTCCAAAATATGTTTGCACATGCATGTAGGTACAGAATACTGTATATGTACAAGTATTAAGTATGAAAACAAGAGGGAAACACACCCTGTACTATATGAACCTCTAATACTGTATCTTACAGTAAATACAGTTTAGGTCTCCAACTTATGATTCTCTGCTTCTATGACATTAGCACCTTGCAACCAATTAATAACTTTTGAATACTGACTTAAGAAATCGTAATGACACGATTGCAAATAAACCATACCCCCGGCCGGGATTGAACCCGCGGTCATAGAGTCTCAAAACTTTTGAGACTCTATGACCGCGGGTTCAATCCCGGCCGGGGGTATGGTTTTGAATACTGACTTACTCTTCCATTATGTGGAATTTCTTACATTTAAATATCTCTACATCGGTTAATTTAAGAAAGAATAACCAAAAAAAAGACTTCAGCATGGGAAATGCAATGATCAAATTTTGAATGAAATCCTTTAGTTGGTTTTCAATTTAACTAGTCAAAAGAAAGTAGACACCCAGCTAGGTGAAGCTGGAAATGGAAGGAAGATGTGTATTCACAGGTTCATTTGATTTTTTTATAAATCACTAGACAGCAACCACCCAGGGAGGTACTACTGTCCTGCCAAGTGAGTGTAAAACAAAAGCCTGTAATTGTTTTACATGATGGTAGGATTGCTGGTGTCTTTTGTCTGTCCCATATATATATGCAAGATTACAGGTATGTCTTGATACTTTTACTTACACTTAGGTCACACTACACGTTTATTTATACACACTCATCCAAGTTTTCTTTGATTTTATCTTAGTTCTTGTTCTAATTACTTTTCCTTTTATATCCATGGGGAAGTGGAATAAGAATCTTTCCTCCGTAAGCCATGCGCGTTGTAAGAGTCATCTAAAATGCCGGGAACAATGGGCTAGTAACCCCTTTTCCTGATATACAGTGGACCCCTGGTTTGCGATATTAATCTGTTCCTGAGAGCTCATCGTAAACCAAAATTATCGAAAAGCGAATCAATTTTCCCCCATAAGAAATAATGGAAATCAAATTAATCCGTACAAGACACCCAAAAGTATGAAAAAAACAAATTTTACCACAAGAAATATTAGGTTTAATGCACACAAACTGAAGAAGATGTGCACAGTTTGTAGTACTCTACTAACAATAGAATACATGACACTTACCTTTAATGAAGATCTGGTGATGATTGATGGGATGGGAGGAGGGGAGTGTGTCGAACTTATTGTTTAGAAGGGGAATCCCCTTCCATTAGGACTTGAGGTAGCAAGTCCTTTTCCGGGGTTACTTCCCTTCTTCTTTTAATGCCACTAGGACCAGCTTGAGAGTCACTGGACTTCTGTCGCACAACATATCTGTCCATAGAGGCCTGTACCTCTTGTTCCTTTATGACTTTCCTAAAGTGGTTCACAACACTGTCATTGTACAGGTTGCCAACACGGCTTGCAGTAGCCGTGTCAGGGTGATTTTCATCAAAAAAAGGTTTGCACTTCAAGCCACTTTGCACACATTTCCTTAATCTTTGAAGTAGACAACTTCTTCAATTTCTCTATCCCCTCCTCCGAAGCAGTTTCCCCAGGTCTGGCCTCTTGCTGTTGAAGATGATCTAGTAGCTCATCAGTGGTTAGTTCGTCATTGTTCTCCTCCACCAACTCTTCCACATCCTCCCCACTAACCTCCAACCCCAAGGACTTCCCCAATGCCACAATGGATTCCTCAACTGGCATAGGATTCCCAGGGTTAGCCTCAAACCCTTCAAAATCCCTTTTCTCTACACATTCTGGCCACAGTTTTTTCCAAGCAGAGTTCAAGGTCCTCTTAGTCCCTCCCTCCCAAGCCTTACCTATAAGGTAAGACTTGGGAGGGAGTGACCAAGAGGATATTAAAGTGATCCTTCCAAAACTCTTTTAGAGTCAATAGTGTGTCTGTGGTCACTTCAAAGCACCTTTCAAACATAGCTTTTGTGTACAGTTTCTTGAAGGTGGAAATGACCTGCTGGTCCATGGGCTGCAGGAGAGGAGTGGTATTAGGAGGCAAAAACTTGACCTTAATGAAGCTCATGTCCCCAGAAAGTTGCTCTGCCAAGTCTGTAGGATGACCAGGGGCATTGTCTAATACCAGGAGGCATTTAAGGTCTAATTTCTTTCAATTAGATAATTTTTCACACTGGGGGCAAATGCATGGTGTAACCAGTCATAGAAAAAGTCCCTAGTGATCCATGCCTTACTGTTTGCCCTCCACAGCACACACAAATTAGCCTTGAGGATATTCTTTTGCCTGAACGCTCTGGAAGTTTCTGAGTGATACACCAATAAAGGCTTCACTTTGCAATCACCACTAGCATTGGCACACATCAGAAGAGTAAGCCTGTCTTTCATAGGCTTATGTCCTGGGAGTGCCTTTTCCTCCTGAGTAATGTAGGTCCTGCTTGGCAATTTCTTCCAAAACAGGTCTGTTTCGTTGCAATTAAACACTTTTTCAGGTTTCAAGTCTTCACTGTCTATGTAATCCTTGAATTCCTTCACATATTTTTCAGCTGCTTTTTGGTCCGAATTGGCAGCCTCACCATGCCTAATCACACTATGTATGCCACTTCGATTCTTAAATCTTTCAAACCAACCTTTGCTGGCCTTAAATTCACTCACATCACCACTAGTTGCAGGTAATTTCTTTACCAAATCGTCATGCAACTGCCTAGCCTTTTCACAAATGATCGCTTGAGAGATGTTATCTCCTGCTATCTGTTTTTCATTTATCCACACCAATAACAGTCTCTCAACATCTTCTAACACTTGCGGTTGCTGTTTCGTAATCACAGTTGCACCTTTTGCAACAACAGCTTCCGTGATTGCCGTTTTCCTGGTCACTATAGTAGAGATGGTTGATTGGGGTTTTGTATACAACCTGGCCAGCTCCGACACACGCACTCCACTTTCGTACTTTGCAATTATCTCTTTCTTCATTTCAATAGTCATTAGCACCCTTTTTCTCGAAGGGTTGGCACTAGAAGCTTTCTTGGGGCCCATGGTGACTTATTTTGCAGAAACAAGCACCAAAAACACTGTGATAATATGGAATGTACCGAATGTATCCTTAGATGCGAGCACACTGGTTGGCTTGTAAACACTGGCACACACGGGGCAGTTCAGGCCACACGTGGACACGTCTCGGACGAATCGCGTATACCGGGTTTTTTAACGGGAACCGAGGCAAAATTTTTGCATTAAAATGTATCGAATACCGGATTTATCGGATACCGATGGCATCGCAAACAGGGGGTCCACTATAATTACTAAAAAGAATAAGAATAAGAAAACTGTCAATGATTGGGTTTGAGATATTGGCAGTTTGGAGTGATATATTGTGTATTTTTATACGTATATACTTCTAAACTGTTGTATTCTGGGCACCTCTGCAAAAACAGTGATTATGTGTGAGTGAGGTGAAAGTGTTGAATGATGATGAAAGTATTTTCTTTTTGGGGATTTTCTTTCTTTTTGGGTCACCCTGCCTCAGTGGGAGATGGCCAACTTGTTGAAAAAAAAAATTATAAGAATTAAAAGAAACCAGATTGAACATGGGAAATCCAATAAGCATATTTTAAACAAAATCCTATGGTTGGTTTTCAATTGAAATGTCTTGCAGCTTTGGTGCATAGTAATCAGTGAAACCAGTGAGGAAGACAGTATTTCTGGTTACCTTACTTCCCTCACTTCCTGCTGCCTACATACTGGATGTGTTAGTGTGAGTCCAAGTACCTGTCTGCTCTACACACCTGTAATGAATACTGTATTGTAGCTCTGTTCTGATGAATTAACTCCCCTCAAGAGAGATGCCTTGATGTCTTTGAAGGGCGCTTGATCCAAGGAACTGGACTCATCCTCCCTGTCCTTCGACTGAACCTGATTGTCTACCATTTCAGGTGATATATGACCCCTACAAGTCTAGTGCTTCACCAATTAAAATAAATCAGTGTTGAATTAACCTTATTTTGCAACTCGATGGCTGTATCCCACCAAGGCCAACTGACTCAAAGAAGAAAACACATACACAATTATTCATTCAGTTGCCATCTTTCCAGAAGTGTGCTGACATCACAATCAGACTGCTCTTTAATTGCAACACCCCCATCTGTCCTTCAGAGTGGAAAAATAGACACAAATGTAGTAGTATATATAACAAGATCTTTTACTGACATTTTGCCCACACAGTGGGCTTTATCAAGTTATAATCAGATCTGTTTGTAACTTAATGAAGCACACTGTGTGGGCTAAATGTTGTCAATAAAGAATCTCATTATTATTATAATCAAAAAGAAGCGCTAAGCCACAAGGACTATACAGCGCTGCAGGGCAGGAAGGAAGCGAGGGCATCAGGTGGCAAAAGGGAGATGGATGAGTAATAGGTTACGGATAACAGCGGGGCAGTGGATGGTGAAAGGGTAAAGGGCAGCAAGAGACTGAACTAGAAAGGGCTGAGGGGAGTGCGAAAAGTATCATCAGAGTTTGTGGAGTAAATCAGTCGTTGTCAAGAAGTCAATGAGAGAGTCAGGATTAAAGGAGGGTCCATCAGCAAGAAGGGAAGGTAAAGAGAGAGTAGTAGAACGAAGACGACGTTGGAGGTAAATTCTGCGTGCTCGTTGATAGAGAGTACAGTCTAACAGAATGTGGCTAATCGATACTGGAACTTGACACTGCTCAGAGAGAGGAACAGGGTGCCTCTCCATGAGATACCCATGAATAAGACGAGTGTGACCAATGCGAAGGCGGGAGAGAGTGGTCTCCCAACCTCGGCACTGATGACAAGAAGACGGCCAGTAACCTATGCTCGGTTTAATAGAATGAAGTTTGTTACCGAGCAGAGTTGACCAACGTTGTTGCCAACGGGTGCGAAGGTGGGTAGCTATTACAGCAAAATAGTCAATATACTGCATTTGTGTCTTTTTTTTCCATCATGTTAATATTTTATACCAGTTATCTTCAGAAAGCAGGCACTGCTCATCCCACTTCCAGGACTCCAATCCAGCTAACCAGTTTTTCCTGAATGTTCAAGGGATTTCAATTATTCCCATTCCAAGAAGCTCAAATGTTTGAGTGAATGTACACAGGCAGTAAAAATTCTCTGTATGCTTTCTAGCTCAACAATCTTGCCTGCCTTGAAGGGGGCCATTAGTATACAGCAACACTTCAGCCTGGTGAGAGCAAGTGGCTTGAAGACCATCAATCCCTTCATAAAAGTTAAATGAACACTGTTTAATGCTATTTGTAATACTATTCTTAGAAATAAATGAAATTAAATGTGGAATATTATGGCTGAAGAATGCATTTCCACGTTTTGAACAACTGACTTGTGAAAAATTTTCAGGAATGCATTATCATAAGTGGTGACCTACTACTGTATAGTGACTATGCACACTTAGCACTTGTCTGCTTTTCAGTGTTATGTTTGTCCCTGGTTACTTTACTTGAATTTGCAAATAGAAATATATATTTATGTATATATACAGTATTTACAGGATATACAGTGGAACCCCGAGTTTCGGCTGCTGTGAGTATCGGCCACTTCGAGTTTTGACCGCTTTTTTCGGATAAATATTGTTCCGACTTTTGGCCTGTGCCCCGTGTTTTGGCTGGCGTACCAGACCTGTCCACCTGCTCACGCAGGTGTTGTGAGCCAGTCTAGCTTTGTTTATCTTTGAGTGAGCATTACCCTGCGAACTCAGCATCAGACCATGGCTGAGGAACTTGCCTCAGAGGAGGAGGAGGAAGAGGGAGTAAAGGAGATGCCTTCTTCAGTGATTAAGGACATGTATGGAATGTGGAATAAGTTGCAAAGTTTTGTGGAAAAATATCACCCTGAGCAAGCTGAAACAAGACATCTCTGCAACATGTTCAGTGACAAAACAATGTCCCATTTTAGGCAAATCTTAAAGAGATGCTAGATACAGAGCACTCTTGACAGTTATTTTGTGCGACAGGGGTCCAGTGACTCTCAAGCTGGTCCTAATGGCATTAACCCTTTGACTGTTTTGGTCGTATATACATGTATACGTCTTACGAGCCAGTGTTTCAGACGTATATATACTCAATAATTCTAGCGGCTTCAAATCAAGCGGAAGAAAGCTGGTAGGCCCACATGTGAGAGAATGGGTCTGTGTGGTCAGTGTGCACCACATAAAAAAAAATCCTGCAGCACACAGTGTGTAATGAGAAAAAAAAAAACTGTTATTTTTTTTTTATTAAAATGCCGAATTTGAGGTGTATTTTCGTATAGTATTATCGATGTATTTGCATTTTCATGGTCTCAGGTGATAAAATGGAAAACATATTACAGAAATAGAGATGATTTTCATTACTTTGACGATGAAAACGACCTTGAAACTGAGCTCAAATTAGCGGAAATGTTCGATTTTTACCAATGTTCAGGAGTAAACAAATCACACCACACATCCAATACACGTCAACTGGGGAGTCTAATATTCTTTCACTAGTGCACTGATATTATTTATACCATTTTTACAATAATGCAGTAGTCTGCATAACAGTAAATTTTGTATTTTTTTGTATGAATAAAACATCAAAATAGAAAGCAATAATAATATAAGAGGGGCCTAGAGATGTGACTAATGAACAGAGGATATGTTATTTTAGTGCCAAGAATGTCTACCTTGTTTATTCTGGACCCTATTTTGAAATTGGCATCTTTTTTAGTTTGCGTGAAATTGGCCAAATTGCCATTTTCTGACCACAATATTGGGTAGTCCAAATTGGTAAATGGGAGGTTTCTTGTACTCAGCTGATAGATAAAATGGAGTTCTAAAGAAATAGCTATGAGTTTGGTCAACTGGAACAACGGAATTGGCTGAAAATAGGGCTCAAAGTCGGCGAAATCGCCAATACGCATATGTCGCCGAGACCGCTAACTTCGTGGGAGCGTAATTCCATGAGTTTTCGACCAAATTTCAAACTTTTGGTGTCATTACCATCGGGAAAAGATTATCATTTCATAAGAAAAAATAATTTTTTTTTTTTCAAAAATTTAGCAACATAGAATGACAGTTTCAGAAAGGGGCCTGAAACAGTCAAAGGGTTAAAAGACAAAGAAGGGAAGTAACCCCAGATAAGGACTTGTTACCTAAAGTCCTCCCTCTCTCCTCCTCCATATCTTCCAGATGCCAGCAAGACTCTTCAATAAAGATACATAAATGTGATTTTAACCCTTTGAGGGTCGACAGGCCCTCTCAGAAACTCGTTCTCAGGGTCGGCCAAATTAAAAAAAAAAAAAATAATTTTTTCTTATGAAAAGATAGAGAATCTTTTCCCGATCATAATGACACCAAAATTATGAGATTTGATGGAAAACTTACGGAATTATGCTCTCGCGAAGTTAGCGGTCTCGGCGATGTTTACGCATCGGCGATTTTGCCCAATTTGAGCCCCATTTTCGGCCAATTCCTCTGTACTAGTTGACAAAAAACATGAATATTTCGCTAGAACTACATTTTTTTCTATTGAATGAGTGCAAGAAACCACCCATTTACCATTTTCAACTATCCAATACAGTGGTCAGAATTTAGCAATTTTGCCAATTTCACACAAATTTCAAAAAATGCCAATTTCCGAATAGTGTCCAGAACAAACAAGAAATACATTCCTGGCACTAAAATGACATTTCTTCTGCTCATTAGTCACGTCTCAAGGCCCCTCTTACATTCTTTTGCTTTCCACTTTGAATTTTTATTCTCACGAAAAATAGAAGATTTACTGTTATGCAGACTACTGCATTAGTGTAAAAAATGATATAAATCATATTGGCACAATTGCAAAAGAATGTTAGACTCACCAGTTGACGTGTATTGGACGCTTGGCATGATTTGTTTACTTTTGAACTTTGGTAAAAATCGAACATTTCTGCTACTTTGAGCTCAATTTCAAGGTACTTTTCATTGTAAAACCAGTAAAAATCATCTCAATTTCTGTGATATGCATTCCATTCTATAAAATGAGACCAAGAAAACTAGAATACAACAATAAATACCATACGAAAATACAGTGCAAAGACGCTGTTTTATGCCAAAAAAAACGTGAAAGTTTTTTTTTTCTCATTATGCACTGTGTGCTGCAGGATTTTTTTTATACTGTGCACACTGACCACATAGACCCATTCTTTCATATGGAGGCCTACCAGCCTCTTCCCGCGAGATTTGACGGCGCTAGAATTTATGCGTACTAGTACGTCAAAAACCCCCGCGCGTAAGACGTACTAGTACGTCCGAAACCCTCAAAGGGTTAAATGTCCATTTAAATGTTTATTTATGTATTGTATTGCTCATTTAAGTACTATATGTATGTTTAGTGCTATATGCATGTTAAACTATAGTTATTCTTTAAAAAATGTATTTTTTGTGAATATTTTTGTGGGTCTGGAATGGATTAATTGTATTTACATTATTTCTTATGGGAAACATTGCTTCGACTTTAGGCCGTTTCGAGTTTAGGCCTAGCTCCTGGAATGGTTTACGGCCAAAACTCTGGGTTCTACTGTCCATAAATAAACCCATCCACATTAATACTTTCTCTTTAACAAAACAGTATGGTGACCCCAAAAAAGAATTAACACTTTCACCATCATTAATTCAGTCACTGCCTTCCCAGAAGTGTGCAAACATCACAGTTCAGGTGACCTGAGTTGCAACATCCTTACCCCTCTCTCATAGTGAAGGCACCACATTTCCCACCTCCAGAGCTCAAATTCAGTTAACCAGCTTCCTTGAATCTCTTCATAAATGTTACCTTGCTCACACTCCAACAGCATATCAATCAAAAAAGTACTTGTCTCCACTCCTATCTAATACACTCACACAAGCCTATTGAATGTCCAAACCCCTAGCACTCAAAACCACCTTGACCCCATCCCTCCAAATTTTCAGAGGATGACCCCTACCCCTCCTTCCGTCTACTGCAGATTTATATATGTACTCTCCTAGTCATTCTATTTTGCCCTACCCTTTCTAAATATCCAAATCACCTCAACAACTCCTCACCTACCCTCTGATTAATACTTTCGATAATCCCACACTCATACATACATATACGTACTTAAATGCAGTATGTCAAATTCTTAGCTCTAAAATGATATGTTGACTTGGATACTATAGAATGAGAAAAAAAATGGTAAATAGGAAATTGCTTAGTTTACAAAAAGATTTTCTCTACCTTTTTTCTTGTCACTGAATGTATATTGGCTACATTAAGAGGAAAATATTATGTATGCTTTCTCAGTAATACTAATTTTTTTCATTAATATAAACAACAACATACTGTATATTATTCACAAATTAATACTTTTATCAAATAACAAAATCAAATCCATTGCCTACGTGTCACAAACAATGCCACTAATCATTATGGCCAAAAAGACTTGGTTACACTAACAAGGTGCCTTGATGGTTGTGAAGGATTATTCATCCCAAGAATTTGAGCTCCCCTTCCCTTTCTTGGATCAAATCTTATTTCACTCCTTCCTTAGGTGCTGTATGACCCTTACTGGTTTAGTTCTTTACCCATGAATTTAATAGTAATTTTCTTATGTCCACCTTGTCTTGTTTGTAGGTGTAACCTACAGAAATGGGAGATAGCATAAAAATCTTCTTTTAAATATTATTCTCTCTCAAAATTTTACAACTGCACAAGTTGCTTTGAAGAGAGAAATATGCATTTCAGAATTAAAATTATGGAACAATGAGGAAAATGTCAATAGCCGTAAGTCTCAAGCTGGGAGTATAACTAATGTTATACCATCTTATTAGACTGCCACACATGTGCAGTTACATAATCAACTACAATGTTTAAGAGTATCTTAACTTCTGAACTAATTTTCATCTTAATATGGAACATTACTGAGGGATTCAAAGATTAACACAGTAATACACTGATAAAAGTTATCATAACTAATCTGAGCTGAAAATATGAACAAGATTTCTTTACACGTTTGTGGGAATAAAGACACTTGTGTCTACCACTGTCTATTTTACACATTTGTGCAAGAGATTACACGTAATACACAGGTAGTTATCATGGAACTCATCAATTGCCACTGCAAAATTTCATATTTACATATACACAGTATACTGTATTTTAGATTTGTATATTTTTTTATTACAAGATATTTAACATATTCTCAGTAATTAGAAAATTATACGTATAAAAGTCTATGGAAAGTTGCGAATGAAAAAATAAATGTAGCATGTTTAAATAACTGATGGAAAAATACTGTATTTTTATTCTCATAAGAAAACACGTACAGCAGTACAATTGAAATCAAATGCGCTTTTATCCTACTAAATATTGAGCAGTATAGAAACTTTATTAGCTATTTTGAGATATATATACACCTTTTAAAAACTTCTTTGATCAACAGTCTGACATGGAAATAACATACTTGAAATTAAGTACATATTACTCATTTATAATGCAGATAGATTGAAAAATATTTTCAAAATAATCTAAAAAGTAACTTCATTAAACAAAAAAAAAAAAAAAAAAATCAAAACAATGCATATTTTCTTACCTTTCAGCAATTTTGTAAAACTGTTCCCCAAAGCTTTAAAATTAATTTAATAATTAAAAAACCTAAATAATGCAATAATATACAGTACATAAAAATACTGTCAAAATGTGTATGCATGTATGAATACGTATGTACAGTAAAGCCTCTCATTAGCAGATTTCTGCAATTTCAGACAAAAAATTGAAAGTATCATACAAAATGAATAGATGTCCATAATTTGGGATTTTGTGCATAGTGCCTGTGCCTGGTTGTCTTCCGAAGTAACAGACCAAATTCAATGACTCCAACATTTATTTGGTACAGGCCAGTATGGTCATGTCCAGGACCTGTCTGTTTTTATTGTTTCCTTAGCCATATGCCAAATGTGCCAGTTAATTGTCTGAGCTCACCTACGCATACACTCTTCATTGCCTCTAATATTTCCCTGGATTTAGAGATTTATGTGACCTTATTTTATTAACATACTAAGTAAAGTGCAATTAACAAAGGCTTCTAAAGCATGTGATGGTGCCATGAGGAAATGTGTAGTTTTCATTGTTAACCCTTTCTCCGTCTTGTACATAAGATCAACATTACTGACACCAAGGCCACTTGTGTAGATCTGTTTTGAACTTAGCACCCTCAAATAAGCTGTGAGTGGTAAATTTTGGCCTAGACATGAGAGAATGAGTCTATGCAGTGAGTGTGCACAGTATTAAACAAAATCCTAACCCATGCAATACATGATGGGGAAAAGCAAACCTCTGACCTTGTGTTTGGCTTAAAATGGTGACTTTGAGGTGCTTTTCAGGATGTTTTTTAGTTTTATTGGCTGTTTCTCCATATCATTTGAAAGAATGGAATGTATTCCAGGATGTTTTTTTAGTTTTACTGGCTGTTTCTTCATATCATTTGAAAGAATGGAATGTATTATTAAAACAGAACCAATTTTTGTTGGTTTCAAGACCAGTAGCTTGAAATCGAGCTCCGAGTAATTGAAATATTAAATTTCTGATGATTTTTCTAAGGACAATTAGGTAGCAGGTTGGTAGACAGCAACCACCCAGGGAGGTACTACCATCCTGCCGAGTGTAAAATGAAAGCCTGTACTTGTTTTAAATGATGGTAGGATTGCTGGTGTCCTTTTTTCTGTCTCATAAACATGCAAGATTTCAGGTACGCCTTGCTGCTACTACTTACACTTGGGTCACACTACACATACATGTACAAGCATATATATACACACACCCCTCTGGGTTTTCTTCTATTTTCTTTCTAGTTCTTGTTTATTTCCTCTTATCTCCATGGGAAAGTGGAACAGAATTCTTCCTCTGTAAGCCATGCATGTTGTAAGAGGCGACTAAAATGCCGGGAGCAAGGGGATAGTAACCCCTTCTCCCGTATAAATTACTAAATTTAAAAGAGAAACTTTTGTTTTTCTTTTTTGGCCACCCTGCCTCGGTGGGATACGGCCGGTGTGTTGAATGAAAGAAAGAAAGAAGTAATGCCTTCCCTATACCCTCTGGTTTATTTTTTAGAGTTTTGCTAAGTTTCATTATTATTATTATTGGGATGCTGTAAACCATGACCAATCATTCCTGTTTATATTTTATTAATCAGAGAAAGAATTTTTTTTTTTTTTGTATGGAGTGAATGATGGTGAAAGATTTTCTTTTTCGGGCCAGTCAGGCGTCAGGTCGCAACACGTGGTTGTGGAGGGTGCTTGGACCACGATAAAAGCCCAAGGAAGAGCATGATCAGGAGATGTTCAGTGATGTTCAGTGATGTTCAGTGATGTTCAGTGGTCAGTCGTCACGTGAGGTCACAGACCCTGAGCTGCTTTGGGGATTAGCGTGGACGGTTACAAAGCATGGCTTGCTTCTGCAGTGTTTTAAAAACTGAGTTTGGAGAGTTGAAGGAGGAGGTCTTGCTTCTCCAGGAGGAGATTAGGAGGCTGAAGGTCCACCTCAATGGGCCTGGGAGAGAGTGTGAGGTGGTTGGAGATGTGGGGAATGAGGCTTCTAGCAGTGAGGTGCAGTCTGTCTCTCACTGTGAGGAGGCTGTAGGTGGGGAGGTAGCAACGGGTACCAGCAGTGAGGTGCAGCCCAGCACCTGCTACAAGTGGCGAGTTGTTCACAGTAATGGGAGGCGCATCAGAGTAAGGAAAGTTAAGAGTGAAGATCTGAAGGTAGGAAATCGCTTCTCTGTTCTCCAGGATGAATGTACTTCAGTGGCCAGTGAAGGTAAGGGTACTACTGCCCCTGCTAATGAAGGTAAGCGCATTCTTGTGGTTGGTGACTCTCAGGTAAGATATGTTGACCGTGCTTTTTGTAATAGGAATAAGAAGATGAGAGATAGAGTGTGCTTCCCTGGAGCTGGTGTTGGGGACATTGTCAACAGACTGGATAATATCATGTCAGGTAATGGGAACAAGCCCATTATCTGTCTCAGTGCTGGTGGAAATGATATTGGGAAGGGTAGGAGAGAAGAGCTGCTAGATAAGTACAGGTCAGCTATAGATTTCATTAAGTCTAAGGGAGGGATCCCAATCATATGTAGCATCTTGCCTAGAAGGGGAGTAGGAAATGAATGGTTGTCTAGGGCAATTGGTGTAAATTGCTGGCTAGACAGATACTGCAAGGAACTTGCAATCCCATTCATTGACAACTGGAACAACTTTTATGGCAAACATGATATGTATGCAAGGGATGGGGTTCATCTCTCTGGGGCAGGGGTGGTAGCACTTGCAGACTCGATTGAGAAGGCCATTGGTGAAATGCCTATGATTTTAAACTGATGGAAGATAGAGGTATGGGTGTGTGTGGGAAACAAGCAGGTTGCAACACTAGGGTTGGAAACAGTAAATGTATAAAAGGCATTCAGCATGAAGTTATAAATAAAGACAATAGAACAGGTCAGAAAACAAAGGGGGACAGCAGAGGGCAGCAAGGGACTAGCTCCCTTAAGGTTTACTATACTAATAGCAGGAGTGTTAGAAATAAGATAGATGAGCTAAGATTAATTGCAAGTGCAGGAAACATAGATATTATTGCTATAACAGAGACCTGGCTCAATCTGAAAGATAGAGAGATGCCATCTGAATGTCACATACAAGGCTATAAATTATTCCACACTGACAGGGTCAACAGGAAAGGTGGTGGAGTAGCGATGTATGTCAGAGACAATTTAAATTGTTGTGTTAGACAAGATATTAAATTAGAAGCGTCAGCCACTGAATCTGTTTGGTTACAGCTTCTCGAGGGCCGAGAAAAACTAATTTTGGGTGTGATTTACAGGGCCCCAAATCTTGATAGGGAGTGCAGTAAACTTCTATGGGACGAAATTCGTAAGGCATCTACATACGAAAATGTTGTGCTAATGGGAGATTTCAACTATAGACAGATTGACTGGAGCAATTTGACAGGAAATTTAGAGTCGGGTGACTTTCTTGATACGATCCAGGATTGTTTTTTAAAACAGTTTGTGACAGAGCCAACTAGGGGAAATAACCTCCTTGACTTGGTTCTTGCCAGTAGGGAAACACTAATTAATAATCTTGAGGTTAATGATGAGCTTGGGGAGAGTGATCACAAATCACTCAGTTTTAACATATCATGGAATTCCCCTAATAATGGCAATCAAGTCTCCGTCCCTGACTTTCGCTTGGCTGATTTCATAGGACTGAAAAATTACTTAGGTGGGCTGAACTGGAATGACCTGACTAGGGGTCAGGTAGGTGGTGATGGTTGCCGATATGATGCTTTCCAGGGCATAGTTCTAGCTGCTCAGTCAAATTATGTTCCAAATAGGGAAATCAGATCAAACAAAAATGATCCTAAATGGATGAACAATAGATTAAAATATCTGATTGGTCAAAAGAGAGGCATATATAGGCAAATCAAAAGAGGAGAGGGGCAATTAAGAAATCGATATATTCAGTTAAAGAGAGAAATAAAAAAGGGAATTAGAAAAGCAAAAAGAGATTATGAGGTTAAAGTTGCAAGAGAATCGAAGACTAACCCAAAAGGATTCTTTCAGGTATACAGAAGTAAGATCAGGGACAAGATAGGCCCACTCAAAAGTTCCTCGGGTCAGCTCACTGACAGTGATAAGGAAATGTGTAGAATTTTTAACACATACTTCCTCTCAGTTTTTACACAGGAGGATACCAGTGATATTCCAGTAATGATAAATTATGTAGAACAGGACGATAATAAACTGTGCACTATTAGGGTCACAAGTGACATGGTCCTTAGGCAAATAGATAAATTAAAACCTAACAAATCCCCAGGCCCTGATGAACTGTATGCAAGGGTTCTAAAGGAATGTAAAGAGGAGCTTAGCACACCTTTGGCTAATCTTTTCAACATATCACTACAAACTGGCATGGTGCCAGATAAGTGGAAAATGGCAAATGTGATACCTATTTTCAAAACAGGTGACAGGTCCTTAGCTTCGAACTATAGACCAATAAGCCTAACCTCCATAGTGGGAAAATTTATGGAATCAATAATTGCCGAGGCAGTTCGTAGCCACCTTGAAAAGCATAAATTAATCAACGAATCTCAGCATGGTTTTACAAAGGGACGTTCCTGCCTTACGAATTTATTAACTTTTTTCACTAAGGTATTTGAGGAGGTAGATCATGGTAACGAATATGATATTGTGTATATGGACTTCAGTAAGGCTTTTGACAGGGTCCCACATCAGAGACTATTGAGGAAAATTAAAGCACATGGAATAGGAGGAGAAATTTTTTCCTGGATAGAGGCATGGTTGACAAATAGGCAGCAGAGAGTTTGCATAAATGGGGAGAAATCAGAGTGGGGAAGCGTCACGAGCGGTGTTCCACAGGGGTCAGTGTTGGGCCCCCTGCTGTTCACAATCTACATAAACGACATAGATGAGGGCATAAAGAGCGACATCGGCAAGTTTGCCGATGACACCAAAATAGGCCGTCGAATTCATTCTGACGAGGACATTCGAGCACTCCAGGAAGATTTGAATAGACTGATGCAGTGGTCGGAGAAGTGGCAGATGCAGTTTAATATAGACAAATGCAAAGTTCTAAATGTTGGACAGGACAATAACCATGCCACATATAAACTAAATAATGTAGATCTTAATATTACGGATTGCGAAAAAGATTTAGGAGTTCTGGTTAGCAGTAATCTGAAACCAAGACAACAGTGCATAAGTGTTCGCAATAAAGCTAATAGAATCCTTGGCTTCATATCAAGAAGCATAAATAATAGGAGTCCTCAGGTTGTTCTTCAACTCTATACATCCTTGGTTAGGCCTCATTTAGATTATGCTGCACAGTTTTGGTCACCGTATTACAGAATGGATATAAATTCTCTGGAAAATGTACAAAGGAGGATGACAAAGATGATCCCATGTATCAGAAACCTTCCCTATGAGGATAGACTAAGGGCCCTGAAACTGCACTCTCTAGAAAGACGTAGAATTAGGGGGGATATGATTGAGGTTTATAAGTGGAAGACAGGAATAAATAAAGGGGATGTAAATAGTGTGCTGATAATATCTAGCCTAGACAGGACTCGCAGCAATGGTTTTAAGTTGGAAAAATTCAGATTCAGGAGGGATATAGGAAAGTACTGGTTTGGTAATAGAGTTGTGGATGAGTGGAACAAACTCCCAAGTACCGTTATAGAGGCCAGAACGTTGTGTAGCTTTAAAAATAGGTTGGATAAATACATGAGTAGATGTGGGTGGGTGTGAGTTAGACCTGATAGCTTGTGCTAACGGGTCGGTTGCCGTGTTCCTCCCTTGAGTCAATGTGACCTGACCTGACTAGGTTGGGTGCATTGGCTTAAGCCGGTAGGGACTTGGACCTGCCTCGCATGGGCCAGTAGGCCTTCTGCAGTGTTCCTTCGTTCTTATGTTCTTATGTTCTTAATAAAAAAAAAAATCAAAATGGAAGGCAAGTGTAATACAGGAAAGGCCTGAGTGTGTGAATAATTAACAGAGGAAATGTTTTAGTGCCTGAAAAATCTAGTGTTTATTTTGGACTCTGCTTTTAAACTGGATTATTTTTAATTTTGTGTAAAACTGGCCTAATTATAGAATTTTATGCAATTTATTGGGTAGCTCTTAAAATTGAATGGGTAGTTTCTTGTGCTCAATCAATAAAATGGGAAGTATACATATACTAGCAAAATAGCTAAGAATTTGGGTGATTTGAGCAATAGAATTGGTTTAAAAGAGGGCTCCAATTGGATAAAAGCACTGATGTGTAAATTGTGCCCAGACCACTAGCTTTGCATCTGAGTAATTCTGTAAATATTCCATCAAATTTTGTATTTTTGGTGTCATTATGTTCAGAAAGAGATTTTCTACCATTTCAGATTTTTTTTTTAAGATGCTGACATTTTCAGCACTTATAATTTCAGGGCTTCTGACACAGAAGGTGTTAAGTAAAATCTTCAACTAATAAAGAAGGTCGAGCCTGGTGTTTTATTGGCACAGGTATGCGAGGAATATGGTGTTAAGAAACAGTGTGTGATATCTGTAGAAGCAAGTACAAACTTACAGACTGTGCTCTTAGGTTTTACCAGGCCTCGGAAAGGGTAATTACCCCTTTACCAGGAGTGGAGAAGGGTCATTACTCCTCTCCAGGCCTGGTAAAGGGTTTTAATGTAGAAGCTAGTGGAGCTTCACAGCTTCTCTGAATCAGAATAAAAGTTATTCCAAGTCACCACAATCAATCACAGCAGTTTACACCATCTCTCCACTGTAAAAAAGTAAAATTACTGTATATTATGTGCAGTACTAAAAAATGACTATTCAGTAATGTACCATAGTACTACAGTTGTCTGGTTGTCTTCTGCATCAGCAGACTGATTATGCTAGTTCAGGAAACAACTGGACAATTGTGAAAAACTAACTGTATAATTTGGAAGTACTGAACCATCAGGAATATTGTACACCCCTTCCCCACCTCTTAATCTATTAATGAAAGGGTTCACTGTGTGTGTGTGTGTGTGTGTGTGTGTGTGTGTGCGTGCGTGCGCACACATGTGTGTGTGCACGTGTGTGTGTGTGTGCGTGTGCGTGAGTGCGTGTGTGAGTGCATGTGTGAGAGTGCGCGTGTGTGAGTGCATGTGTGAGAGTGCGCGTGTGTGAGTGCATGTGTGAGAGTGCGTGTGTGAGAGTGCATGTGTGAGAGTGCGTGTGTGAGAGTGCATGTGTGAGAGTGCGTGTGTGAGAGTGCGTGTGTGAGAGTGCGTGTGTGAGAGTGCGTGTGTGAGAGTGCGTGTGTGAGAGTGCGTGTGTGTGAGTGCATGTGTGTGAGTGCGTGTGTGAGTGTGTGCGTGTGCACATGTGTGTGCATGTGTATGTGCGTGCATGTGTGTGTGCACGTGTATATGTGCATGCATGTGTGTGTACATGTGTGTGCACGTGTGTGTGCGCACCATGCATATACACATACACACACACTATATATATATATATATATATATAGAGAGAGAGAGAGATATGAAATACACACATACATACATATACATACACATTCACACTCCCAATGTCATGATACAAATCTATTTAGCTTTGAGGTAAATTAAAATGTATGAGCATTCCGACACACTCCGCAACCAAGAGCAAACTCTTCTCCAGTGGGCGGATGCTGGACATGGAGCGGACACTCCTCACCTTCCAACTGTTGAGCTCGCGGACCTAGTAGATACAATTAATAAAATTAACTGCTGTATTTGAACAATAAAAGGCAGCAATTTGCAATTTTAATAAAAGCAAACTCTTTTAAACCCTGGAATAAACAGGAAAATAGCCAGAACTGAAAATGATGGGGCTTGAATTAGAATTTATATTGAAAGGCAAGACTGTCAATTGTGACATTTTCATTTTTGACTGCTTTTTTATGTAAAGTATCAATTTTGCCTCTTACCAGGCTGTTGGCTTGACCTGCAGGGAAGTCTTAAATAGCTTTTTTGACTGTTTCTGATAATCTTTTAAAATGTTATTGAAAATGCTATAAAGGATATAAAGCTTCTGGTTTATCAATGTGTTCATATGCAAGCTCATCTGCACTAATGGAAACAAATAACAATTTTGTAAAACTATAATCATTAAATTGAATGATCAGTTATGGAAGGAGAAAAGAGAATATGAATGTGTAAATGCAAGAATTATGTGGATTAAAGTAAAGGTTGGATGCGAGAAGTGGGTCATAATAAGCGTGTATGCACCTGGAGAAGAGAGGAATGCAGAGGAGAGAGAGAGATTTTGGGAGATGTTAAGTGAATGTATAGGAGCCTTTGAACCAAGTGAGAGAGTAATTGTGGTAGGGGACCTGAATGCTAAAGTAGGAGAAACTTTTAGAGAGGGTGTGGTAGGTAAGTTTGGGGTGCCAGGTATAAATGATAATGGGAGCCCTTTGATTGAACTTTGTATAGAAAGGGGTTTAGTTATAGGTAATACATATTTTAAGAAAAAGAGGATAAATAAGTATACAAGATATGATGTAGGGTGAAATGACAGTAGTTTGTTGGATTATGTATTGGTAGATAAAAGATTGTTGAGTAGACTTCAGGATGTACATGTTTATAGAGGGGCCACAGATATATCAGATCACTTTCTAGTTGTAGCTACACTGAGAGTAAAAGGTAGATGGGATACAAGGAGAATAGAAGCATCAGGGAAGAGAGAGGTGAAGGTTTATAAACTAAAAGAGGAGGCAGTTAGGGAAAGATATAAACAGCTATTGGAGGATAGATGGGCTAATGAGAGCATAGGCAGTGGGGTCGAAGAGGTATGGGGTAGGTTTAAAAATGTAGTGTTAGAGTGTTCAGCAGAAGTTTGTGGTTACAGGAAAGTGGGTGCAGGAGGGAAGAGGAGCGATTGGTGGAATGATGATATAAAGAGAGTAGTAAGGGAGAAAAAGTTAGCATATGAGAAGTTTTTACAAAGTAGAAGTGATGCAAGGAGGGAAGAGTATATGGAGAAAAAGAGAGATGTTAAGAGAGTGGTGAAGCAATGTAAAAAGAGAGCAAATGAGAGAGTGGGTGAAATGTTATCAACAAATTTTGTTGAAAATAAGAAACAGTTTTGGAGTGAGATTAACAAGTTAAGGAAGCCTAGAGAACAAATGGATTTGTCAGTTAAAAATAGGAGAGGAGAGTTATTAAATGGAGAGTTAGAGGTATTGGGAAGATGGAGGGAATATTTTGAGGAATTGTTAAATGTTGATGAAGATAGGGAAGCTGTGATTTCGTGTATAGGGCAAGGAGGAATAACATCTTGTAGGAGTGAGGAAGAGCCAGTTGTGAGTGTGGGGGAAGTTCGTGAGGCAGTAGGTAAAATGAAAGGGGGTAAGGCAACCGGGATTGATGGGATAAAGATAGAAATGTTAAAAGCAGGTGGGGATATAGTTTTGGAGTGGTTGGTGCAATTATTTAATAAATGTATGGAAGAGGGTAAGGTATCTAGGGATTGGCAGAGAGCATGCATAGTTCCTTTTTATAAAGGCAAAGGGGACAAAAGAGAGTGCAAAAATTATAGGGGGATAAGTCTGTTGAGTTATAGGTAGTAGGTTGGTAGACAGCAACCGCCCAGGGAGGTACTACCGTCCTGCCAAGTGAGTGTAAAACGAAAGCCTGTAATTGTTTTACATGATGGTAGGATTGCTGGTGTCCTTTTTTCTGTCTCATGAACATGCAAGATTTCAGGTACGTCTTGCTACTTCTACTTACACTTAGGTCACACTACACATACATGTACAAGCACATATATACACACCCCTCTGGGTTTTCTTCTATTTTCTTTCTAGTTCTTATTCTTGTTTATTTCCTCTTATCTCCATGGGGAAGTGGAACAGAATTCTTCCTCCGTAAGCCATGCGTGTTGTAAGAGGCAACTAAAATGCCGGGAGCAAGGGGCTAGTAACCTCTTCTCCTGTATATATTACTAAATGTAAAAGGAGAAACTTTCGTTTTTCCTTTTGGGCCACCCCGCCTCGGTGGGATGCGGCCGGTGTGTTGAAAGAAAGAAAGAAGTCTGTTGAGTATACCTGGTAAAGTGTATGGTAGAGTTATTATTGAAAGAATTAAAAGTAAGACGGAGAATAGGATAGCAGATGAACAAGGAGGCTTTAGGAAAGGTAGGGGGTGTGTGGACCAGGTGTTTACAGTGAAACATATAAGTGAACAGTATTTAGATAAGGCTAAAGAGGTCTTTGTGGCATTTATGGATTTGGAAAAGGCATATGACAGGGTGGATAGGGGGGCAATGTGGCAGATGTTGCAGGTGTATGGTGTAGGAGGTAGGTTACTGAAAGCAGTGAAGAGTTTTTACGAGGATAGTGAGGCTCAAGTTAGAGTACATAGGAAAGAGGGAAATTATTTCCCAGTAAAAGTAGGCCTTAGACAAGGATGTGTGATGTCACCGTGGTTGTTTAATATATTTATAGATGGGGTTGTAAGAGAAGTAAATGCGAGGGTCTTGACAAGAGGCGTGGAGTTAAAAGATAAAGAATCACACATAAAGTGGGAGTTGTCACAGTTGCTCTTTGCTGATGACACTGTGCTCTTGGGAGATTCTGAAGAGAAGTTGCAGAGATTGGTGGATGAATTTGGTAGGGTGTGCAAAAGAAGAAAATTAGAAGTGAATACAGGAAAGAGTAAGGTTATGAGGATAACAAAAATATTAGGTGATGAAAGATTGGATATCAGATTGGAGGGAGAGAGTATGGAGGAGGTGAATGTATTCAGATATTTGGGAGTGGACGTGTCAGCGGATGGGTCTAAGAAGGATGAGGTGAATCATAGAATTGATGAGGGGAAAAAGGTGAGTGGTGCACTTAGGAGTCTGTGGAGACAAAGAACTTTATCCTTGGAGGCAAAGAGGGGAATGTATGAGAGTATAGTTTTACCAACACTCTTATATGGGTGTGAAGCATGGGTGATGAATGTTGCAGCGAGGAGAAGGCTGGAGGCAGTGGAGATGTCATGTCTGAGGGCAATGTGTGGTGTGAATATAATGCAGAGAATTCGTAGTTTGGAAGTTAGGAGGAGGTGCGGGATTACCAAAACTGTTGTCCAGAGGGCTGAGGAAGGGTTGTTGAGGTGGTTCGGACATGTAGAGAGAATGGAGCGAAACAGAATGACTTCAAGAGTGTATCAGTCTGTAGTGGAAGGAAGGCGGGGTAGGGGTCGGCCTAGGAAAGGTTGGAGGGAGGGGGTAAAGGAGGTTTTGTGTGCGAGGGGCTTTGACTTCCAGCAGGCGTGCGTGAGCGTGTTTGATAGGAGTGAATGGAGACGAATGGTTTTTAATAGTTGACGTGCTGTTGGAGTGTGAGCAAAGTAACATTTATGAAGGGGTTCAGGGAAACCGGCAGGCCGGACTTGAGTCCTGGAGATGGGAAGAACAGTGGCTGCACTCTGAAGGAGGGGTGTTAATGTTGCAGTTTAAAAACTGTAGTGTAAAGCACCCTTCTGGCAAGACAGTGATGGAGTGAATGATGGTGAAAGTTTTTCTTTTTCGGGCCACCCTGCCTTGGTGGGAATCGGCCAGTGTGATAAAATAAATAAAAAGAAATAATCATTAAAAAAATGCTTATTAATACGGCCTTTGTGCACATGCTAACTGCAGAACATAAAAAATATATATCCCTTATATACCTGCAGGACAGTGTGGTAACTCAGCCTTAGGGATGTTTGTGACCCTCTGGAAGTCATCATGGCAAGCATTACAAAAGTGGGTAGTGCCAAAACAAAAGAAGACTGCTACTGAGCAGCAGTAACGACATTTATATTCTAAGAAGTCTGTTCCATGCTTTGGGCACATCTGTGCCCGAGACACATCAGAGCACGCCCCGCACACCAGTTCTCGAGGATCATACTCGTCGCCAAGGCCAGCTTCAACATCACAGCGAGCTTCACCACCATAGTATGCCTGTTGAGCCAGTTACAAATATAACTTACTCATATCATTGGCTATGATCAAATCTAAAAGTACAGTACTAAAGAACATCATACTTCTAAAATAATCACTATGACAACTGCTAGAAATATTATAAATTCTCTTATGTAAGCAAGAGATGCCAGAAGCAGTGAAGGTACACTTTAAGGCACTTTTATGTTCTTGGTATGAATATTACTGTACATTAACTATACCATTTTAAGAATTTACATTAAAGGTGGTACTGTGAGAAAAAATAACTTGTTGGTCAGTAATGCAGTCTAGTGAAACTGCCAATTGTCTTGCAAGTGCTGAGTTAAAACTAAAAAGTCAGAAAATAGTACCATGACTACTTAAAATTATAAGATAGGAGCTACAGAACATGCAGAAAAGTTTGCAAGCTTACTGCCTTGAACTCCAGCAATGCCAGGGACCCCATCAAAAAGACAACTGTGTTTTGTGTTGGCTAAATCCAGAGTTGAATGAGAAGAACAAGATGCTAGGAATCAAAGGTTTGAATCCCTTTCAATGCACTTTAAGTATGACACTAAGACTAAAGGTAAAATGAATGTGGTGGGAATATGAATGACAACAGCAAAAACAGCATATAATTTAGGGCGCACTACTGTATACAACCATTACCTTCCAATTTTAGCTAGTCTTACTGAATAAATTTATGCATGACAGTCCATACAGAAGTGAGCATTAGGTGTAGATGTATATTGGTTGCATTATAGATGGGTCATCAGTGTCTCACAATAAAAATGAGTAATCACAAAAATAATAATGAACTCCCTTTTAATAAACTGTTTTCACTCAGTTTTACTCCGTGCCATTGTTATTTGTTAATATTTTCTCACTGTATTTGTCCACCTTGTGAGGGGCTAGGACATCTATCAGGCATGTGTGAGGTTGTTAGACAGTAGTGAGTGGAGACTAGTGGTTTTTATGACTTGGCGTGTTGGAATGTGAGCGAGGTAACATTTATGAAGGGATTCAGGAAAACTGGTTAGCTAAACTTGAGTCCCTGAAGGTGGGAAGCACAATGCCTGCACTCTGAAGGAGGAATGGGAATATTTGCAGTTTGGAGGTGCATCTGAAATAAAGTACTGGTACACCTCTGCCAAGACAGTGATGGAGTGATGTAAAAAGGTTTTTTCTGTTTTGGGTCATCCTACCTTGGTGGGAGATGACTGATGTGTTAAAAAAAAAAAAAAACTGCTCACCTTGATCTCCCTCTATTCCTCCTACCCTCAAACTTTTATAACTCTATAGAAATTTATACATAAAGATAAGGTGAAGATAAATTACCTTGTTACATTTGAAACACACATAATAAGCATAACGATCCATAGCATAAGCTGCAGGGTTGTTGTAGTAGCGAGCACCTGGTGTAGATATTGCTTCTGCTCGATGGAGACCCTCATATTCGAGCCTCATCAAAGCCTTGCGGCGAACATCTTCGTACAGAGCTGAAATTGGGCCCAACAGTTCTGCAAGGACTCCATGAGTCACACGTACCTGAAAATTACAAAACTTATTGAAATGGTTTGCAACAGAGCTTTTTCAATCATAAGGTATCTTTTTTTTTCTTCCAATAAAAAATGTCAGTGTTGTATAGCATTATTTTACTGATTATACACTGAACCTTCGCTTGATACTCCATTAACCCGTAAACAGTCCAAACGTATATATACGTTCTTACCGCTAGTGTCCCAAATGTATATAAACGTTTTATTTTTCCTGCCTTTAAATATGGCACGATTGGCCTGAGATGCCTTGTCAGCACAGAATGGGTCATAACACTCAGTGTGTACTGTGTTAAAAAAATCTAGGACCACTTAGTACCTTGTGGGAGCACCAGTTCAAATGAATGCCAGCTAGAGCAAACAGCATGGCAAACAACTGGGAGTCACTGATTTCATGTAGTATTAACTCTCCCATTTTAAGAAGAAAGTGATGTTGACCCCGAGTTTAGTGACTTTGAGGTGGATGTGCCCATAAGTGGTTGAGGAAATATAAAAAAAACCTTGATAATAACCCACGTGCAACATCCTTTCAGAATGTCTTATAACCTATGCCCTAAGTAAAGAGAAACAATTCTAGAATGTAATACTTGTTCAGCAGGCTGGCTGGCTGGCTGGCCAGTCACCTGTCTGGCCAGCTGCTGGCGGCCTGGCTCCGTTTGTTTGTCTGTGTCTATGTCTATCTCTGTCTCTATCTCTGTCTGTGTCTATCTCTGTCTCTATCTCTGTCTGTGTCTATCTTTGTCACTATCTGTCTCTGTCTATCTCTTTCTATCTGTCTCTATCTATCTCTGTTTCACAGGTACACATAAATACAAGTATAGTGTAAATTACCTAGGATACCCCAAAAAATCCAGACAAAGGTCTATACTCTGCTTGAAGATATGAGTAAAGGTGATGATGCAGTCTTGTGGCTCTGAGACAGAGAGCTAGACAGAAATACAGGGAGCTTGACAGACAGACAAATAGACAAACATGTTTGTGTACCAGCAAAAACAAAGTGAGGGCCGATGCTCATCAAATGTCACCTCTAATCTTATCTTATCAAGTCTTATCACCGTACCCTCGCGTATGCTCATCAAATGTCACCTCTTATCTAATGTTATCTCAACACGTCACTGTCAGGGGTGGACTGAGGCTTGTTTTCACGCTTCAAGGGAACTTATTATTATGTATTAATATTATTACATGTATTATTACGCTCTTCTTCTTATTATTATTACTTTTTTTTTTTAACAAACCGGCTGTATCCCACAAAGGCAGGGTGGCCCAGAAAGAAAAAGTAAAGCTTCTCTTTTTAAATTTAGTAATTTATAGAAGAGAAGGGGTTACTAGCCCCTTGCCCCCAGCATATTATTATTATTCTTTCTTCTTTCAACAAACCGGCCGTATCCCACCAAGGCAGGGTGGCCCAAAAAGAAAAACATAAGTTTCTCTTTTTAAATTCAGTAATTTATACAGGAGAAGGGGTTACTAGCCCCTTGCTCCCGGCATTTTAGTCACCTCTTACAACACGCATGGCTTACAGAGAAAGAATTCTGTTCCACTTCCCCATGGAGATAAGAGGAAATGAACAAGAACTAGAAAGAAAATAGCAGAAAATCCAGAGGGGTGTGTATATATATATATATGCTTGTACACGGATGTGTAGTGTGACCTAAGTGTAAGTAGAAGTAGCAAGACATACCTGTAATCTTGCATATTTATGAGAGACAAAAGACACCAGCAATCCTACCATCATGTAAAACAATTACAGGCTTTCGTTTCACACTCACTTGGCAGGATGGTAGTACCCCCCTGGGTGGTTGCTGTCTACCAACCTACTACCTAGGATTATTATTATTATTATTATATACTTCCAGATATCCAAAACACTGCTGGGACCTATAAATAGTTTGTATATATTCCAAGGCAATAGTAAATGGCTAAGGCAGGTGTAATGTCCACCTGTCAGAGTGTTTGTGACAATTTGAGTACAATTTCAGTGCCTAATACTAGTGTCAGAACAAAGATTGGTTATGAAATGACAAGAACTACTATAAATTGTAATTATCAGAACATAAAAATTATATAAAATAATACGAAAAATAGTAAGAAAGGTATATCGGCAACACTTCTGCAAGCGGCAGGACTCGATGTTGCTGTCACGTGAGCATCCAGTGCCAACTTCTCGGCCTAATATCTCTGTAAGTATTGACAATATTTTTTTTTATCCTTAACACTTAGAAAAATGTGCTCTTCATTTTTATTTATAAAAAAAAAAAAAAAAAAAAAAAAAAAAAAAAAAAAAAAAAAAAAAAAAAACTTATTTTTCAAAATATTTGGGGCACTGGGTTACTGAACGTATATATACGTTTGGACCGTTTATGGGTTAAACTTGAGAGGGAAGGGGGAAGAAAGAAATGCACAAAACCCTGCTTTTATATTTCAAATTATACCAGTGTAAGTTTTATGATAGGTTAATAATAAGTTTTTTTCGTTCAAAAAAAGTTATAAAAAAAAACCATTAAAACTGCCTTGTAATGTTTTAGAACACTAATGTTTTTGTAACAGTACATTTCAGATTATGATTGCTTGGTACATACTGTACAGTAGAAGTATTTTCAGTGAATCTAAATAATTCATAAAATAACCTACCTTGCAAATGGGACACAAAGAAAATGTGAAAGTTATGCGAGGCCCAGGCCAACGTCTTGTCAACACTGTGCGGCAACAATGAGCATGGAATACATGACCACACTCTAACTGTAATAGAAAACAAAATGTATAGGAGAACAGATCCCTAAAGTATGTATACAAAAAAAAAAAGTTATTAAGCATGCAAAGAAAAAGGATGCAAAACACTTATATTAATGGTTTCATAAATATAAACAGTTAAAAAAAAATTTAAATTCACCTATAATGGTGCTTATTATATCCATGAGAAGAGCTAAACCCATAAAGGCAATTAGAGACTGTGGCAAAGTTGACAAAAAATTGTAGGGGATGAAAATGTGGTACTGAATGAGGAACACTGGCAGAGAGAGATTGGGGAGTGGGGTACAAGTTGATGTAGGAAATTGGTGTCAGTTTAAAATCATAATAAAGTAGATTGTTGATTAAGATGCAGTCTTTCAGAATGCTTTTGCTATATGACTGTTGAAGAATTGCAGCAGTTTTTCCATCATGACACTGATATTTAATTATGACAAGTGTAAAGGAGGTTTTCATGGGCGAGGGGCTTGGACTTTCAGCAAGCGTGTGTGAGCGTGATAGATAGGAATGAATGGAGGCACATGGTTTTTGGGACCTGATGAGCTGTTGGAGTGTGAGGAGGGCAATATTTTGTGAAGGGATTCAGGGAAACCGGTTAGCCGGACTTGAGTCCTGGAAATGGGAAGTACAATGCCTGTACTTTAAAGGAGGGGTTTGGGATATTGGCAGTTTGGAGGGACATCTACACTGTTGTATCTGAGTGCCTCTGCAAAGATAATGATTATGAGTAATGGTGAAAGTCCTGAATGATGATGAAAAATTTTCTCTCTCTTTGTGGGTTTTTTCTTTCTTTTAGGGTCATCTTGCTTCGATGGGAAATGGGAGACGTGTTAAAAAGAGAAGTAATTATAGGGGAAAAAACAGCTAGAAGCTCACACAAGAAGGTTAGTGACTGATAATTTCACTGTACGTACAATTGCTGTGCCATTAACAGCCATTCACTTACCCTAGCTGCATTTATACTAATGATGAATAAGTTAGTGATTGATATTAAAGTGAGGAAAGTGCAGTAAGTAAACGAAAAAATAAAGGGATAATCTTGCTATACACTGTACATATATAAATTATCAACATGGAAGCCTCAAGAAAACCAACATATATAACTGAATTAGTTGTTTGCTGTACACCAATCAATACATGCAGTGTTTTCATACCTCTGCATCATCAGGGCTAAAATGTGAGGATACTGGGGATAATATTTAGTATATACAAGACTGAGGAGGTTTTGTGGGTGAGGGGCTGAGGGGCTTGGACTTCCAGCAAGGGTGTGTGAGCGTGTTAGATAGGAGTGAATGGAGACGAATGGTATTTAGGACCTGACGAGCTGTTGGAGTGTGAGCAGGGTAATATTTAGTGAAGGGATTCAGGGAAACCGGTTATTTATATATAGCTGGACTTGAGTCCTGGAAATGGGAAGTACAATGCCTGCACTTTAAAGGAGGGGTTTGGGATATTGTCAGTTTGGAGAGAGATGTTGTGTATCTTTATATGTATATGCTTCTAAACTGTTGTATTCTGTGCACCTCTGCAAAAACAGTGATTGTGTGTGGTGAGGTGAAAGTGTTGAATGATGATGAAAGTATTTTCTTTTTGTGGATTTTCTTTCTTTTTGGGTCACCCTGCTTTGGTGGGAGACGGCCGGTTTGTTAAAAAGAAAAAAAAAAAAGGACTGATATATCCTTTGCTTTCTTCTGCTTGCATAATCCAGGTTATAATGAAAGGAAACTAAATATAATTTAAATACAGTACCTTGTATCTGCTGTATACTATATATGAATTCAATTGTTAAAATTTTTTTGTGAAAATAAATGACATGAATACTTGGGGTTTACAGTAACTGTCCCTGTCTATGAGAGCAACTCCCACCAGTGTTCATATATCCTCTGGTTCTCTTTCTTTGTATAATCAAGGTTGAAAAAAAAAAAAGGAACCTGGATGTAGGATGGAGGGAGGGGGTAAAAGAGGTTTTGTGTTTAAGGGGCTTGGACATGCAGCAGGCACGTGTGAGCATGTTTGACAGGAGTGAATGGAGACAAACAGTTATTGGGACCTGACAAGCTGTTGGAGTGTGAGGAGGGTAATATTTTGTGAAGAGATTCAGGGAAACCGGTTAGCCGGACTTGAGTCCTGGAAGTGGGAAGTACAATGCCTGCACTTTAAAGGAGGGGTCTGGGATATTGGCTGTTTGGAATGACATCTAAACTGTTGTATCTGAACGCCTCTGCAAAGACAATGATTATGTGTCAACGGTGAGTGAGTGTTTCTTTCTTTCTTTTTTGGGTCACCCTGCCTCGGTGGGAGATAGCCGATGTGCTAAAAAAAAAAAAATGTAACCTTATTTTTCCCATATGTTCTACACTTCATCTTAGACTATTTCTGATTAGGCACCATTTTCCTTACCAATGGGTTACTATGCCAACTTAGCTCATTACCAGTGGCACACAATTGCTAGTCAAAATTTTCACTAAGCAACCTCTGGCACTCTGCTGAAAACTGCAGATCTCAGTTTGTTATTTGATAAAAGTACTTCCATCAAATGCAACATACTGCTCTGGGTTCATTGACTTAGGGCAATGCAGAAAACCATCATCCAATGACTCCCATTCCCCAGAATTGGCTACCCAATAGGAGTCAAATACGGTGGTGATGTAAGTAAAGCATTTGATCAGAAAAAAGGGAAGCACGCAAAAAAAAAAAAAAGAATATGGGAACCCATGCCCTTCAGCATCCAGACTGTGCAATATTTTAAGTGCAACACTGCAGAGGTGTTGTTGAGGAAAGGACATTAGCAGGGAGGAGGGGGTAGAAGAGTGTCACTGGCTTAGCTACACTGATTACAACAAATCTGTGGGGAGCACATTTGCTGTTCAATCCTCTCTTAATATAGAGCTCCCAATACCATACAGGTTTCATGGATATAGCATCAAATTAACTCCTGAAAAATTTGTGGGTAAGTCAGTAAAGTAACTCAATATAGCCATGAACTTAGGAATGCAGGGGCATCAGTTCGATCCCCAATACTAGTTACATAACTAATTACTTTCATGATATGGTAAAATCCTCATTGCATGGACAGGAGTAATGAACATTTGGTATGATATTGTATCTATGAAGCCTGTATAGCTGGGAGCTCTATATGAAAAGTAAGTTGAACAAAAGTGGGGGCATACAGTTCTTTTAAAAGCTTTGTTGCTAAATGAAAATAGCCATGTACCTGCAAAATACAGAACTGCTAGTTCCATCCTGTGATTTAATACTTATTCTTTCAAGTCATACCTGCACTTAGCAACACATTTTATTTAAAAACTTGATCCTCTTTCTGTTCGTTTTTTTTTTTAGAGCTGATATTTTTGGGGTTTGGCACACAATCCCTAAATTCAAAACTAACATTTAGTATATTGCTCAATATGTTATCAATCTATTTTCCAATCAGAAATATTTTTTATGGACAGTCTTTGTTATGAATGTCATTATTAACCAGATTACGGGGAAATTTAGAGAGTTATAGCTTCTGAAAGACAACATTAGCTAAAATTCTGAAAGAAAATCTGCTTTATTAACAAAAATTAATAGTCTTCATTAATACTGAATTCCTGAGGATCTCAAGGAACCTAACCCTCACAAATTTGGTAGTCTGACTGTGTTTAGAAATGATACTACAGTGTGATATACAGTGGACCCCCGCATAGCGACCTTAATCCGTGCAAGAGGGCTGGTTGTTATGCGAAATGTTCGGTATGCGAATGAATTTTCCCCATAAGAAATAATGGAAATCAAATTAATCCGTGCAAGACACCCAAAAGTATGAAAAAAAATTTTTTACCACATGAAATATACATTTTCCCACACACAAAGAGAAGGATACATGCACAATAGTAGAGTAGTACATGCACAGTATATATTGTGCATGTACTACTCTACTAAATGAAGAATAAATGACACTTACCTTTATTGAAGATGCAGCAATGACTGATGAGAAACTGTGTCCTGGGAGTGCCTTTTCCTCCTGAGTACTGTAGGTCCTGTTTGGCATTTTCTTCCAGAACAGGCCTTATCACACTGTGTATGCCACTACAATTCTTAAATCTCTCAAACCAACCTTTGCTGGCTTTAAATTCACCAATATGAGCACTAGTTCCAGGCATTTTTCCCTGTTCACCTGGGTGTTAGTCGACTGGTGTGGGTTGCATCCTGGGAGACAAGATTAAGGACCCCAATGGAAATAAGTTAGACAGTCTTCGATGACACTGACTTTTTTGGGTTATCCTGGGTGGCAAATCCTCTGGGGTTAATTGTTTCTTGGTATTCTCAATAAGCCACACCAACAACGGTGCTACAGCAGCAGCAGCAGCTGATGGTGGTACAGCAGCAACAGACGATGCTACAGCAGCAACAGACGATGCTACAGCAGCAGCAGACGATGCTACAGCAGCAACAGACGATGCTACAGCAGCAGCAGACGATGCTACAGCAGCAACAGACGATGCTACAGCAGCAGCAGACGATGCTACAGCAGCAGCAGATGATGCTACAGCAGCAGCAGACGATGCTACAGCAGCAGCAGATGATGCTACAGCAGCAGCAGACGATGCTACAGCAGCAACAGATGATGCTACAGCAGCAGCAGACGATGCTACAGCAGCAGCAGACGATGCTACAGCAGCAGCAGACGATGCTACAGCAGCAGCAGACGGTACTACAGCAGCAGCAGCAGCTGATGGTGGTACAACAGCAGCAGCAGCTGACAGTGCAGCAGCAGCTGACGGTGGTACAGCAGCAGCAGCAGCTGTACCACCAATAGTAGCGATGGTTGATTGGGGTTTATTGTACAACCTGGCCAGCTCGGAGGCACGCACTCCACTTTCATACTTATCAATGATCTTTTTCTTCATCTCTATAGTAATTCTCACCCTTATTGCTGTAGGGTTGGCACTAGAAGCTTTCTTGGGGCCCATGGTCACTTATTTTCCAGAAAAAATCACCAAAAACACTAATAATATGAAATGTTCCGATTGTATGCTTGGATGTTACCGCGGAGGCTGGCTGGTAAACAATGCCACCGGCGGAACATGTGAGCGTGGCTCAGGCCGCACATTGGACGCGTCTCGGACGAAGGGCGGTGAGCGGGTTTTTGGGCGGTATGCGAGGCAAAATTTTTGCGATCAAAGCGTCCGGTATGCGGGGGTCCACTGTATATCACTAGTACATAAGAGGTGTATGTGGAGGCAAATTACCATCTAGCTGTACCAGTATCTGAAAGTACTTTGGATAACTCCTTACCAAAGGTTTATTTCCTATGTTCTACCAGAGCCCATTGGTGAATAAAATGAACTAGTGATTTTGTACAAGTCTGGTATACTTGTATATAATTATGAACTATTCAATAGTGGATAAGCAAAATTTCTTGCGAATTCAAAAACTATTTGTACACACAAAAATTCTTACTTAAATATACAAGTTCTCAAGTGTAAACCTATTTGCATTATTTACCTGAATGGCAGGAGCAGCAGAGAGTGCCTCGGAGAAGCATATCATACACATATCATCAGCATCCTGTTTCAGAGAAGGAGTATTCGAACAACCATGTAAGCACGGCAAACATGAAGACTCGCCTTTTAGGCCTCCACACAGGTGGCCGCAATCATGGGTGCGAACACAAGCTTCACGATTATATTCCTGAAAGGATTAGATGTAAAATTAATCCTCTTTTCTTTTATTAAAGTAGAATTTGTTTGGTGCAAAAGGTACACACTGATGTTGACAGGGACATGTGGTTAAGTGTAGGCATCTTTTCACTGTGATTGTGATGGTGCCAGAGACAATAAGCTGTGCAGCAGTATTAAATTTATATGCTCTACTAGCTTGGCTTAAGGAAAGAAGTAAAAGTTAAAGGTTAAATAGATGCAATAATTTATATACAATGTAATGCAGGGCCATTTTCACTTACAGTCGCTGATTATGGCCTAAATTTAGTTCAAGTTTCAGAAGTTTGGCTTAATACATTACTGAGAAAATAACTTTGTTATTTAAAGGATCAGTGGGTGTTCAAGTTTACTGCACCTTGCAAGTCATCTCCAGGATAGTGTGCTGGAGATGCCCAGTCATTATTTATTTAAGTTTATAAAACTGTATTATCCGTGTGTGTCGTAAGAGGCGACTGAAATGAAGGAAGCAAGGGGCTAGTAGCCACTTCTCCTGAATACATTACTAAATTTAAAGAAATTTTCTTTTTTCTTTTTAGGTCACCCTGCCTCGGGGGGTTACAGCTTGGTCATTGAAAAAATAAAAAACTGTATTATCTATCTCAATTATTACTTTTTTATCAAACAAATGTAACAACTAGATGTAAAGTCTTCAAAAGATATAGTAAATGCACACATAATGGAAAGTGATTAAATACCTTACAAGTAAATGAATTCTGTACTTTATATGTAAAAGTAACAAACACATGAACAAACCCACCGAGACCAATATATTTAGCCCTCTTGCTTACAACATGCGTCCATCTTCTGGGAGTGCCTCTTCACCCCATGAAAGTGGGAAAATAGCTTTAACAAAAGGTAATGATGATGATAATAATCTCTAGCTTTTACTTTATTTAGCAGTGAAGAGTAAGTGCATAGTAGTTATATACTATCCAATGACCATTACAGAGTCTTGTATTTATACAGTTGGTCTCCTGCCTTTCTAGGCCACAGCTGATACTAATTATACCTATTGCTCTGATTTTGTTGGAAAATGATAATGACACATTCTTAATTTTCTATTATCCAATAGTGCATCCAACAGCACAACAATGAAACAATTAAATTTAGTGATTCTGTACTGCTACAATCAAACATTACTGGAAACACCATCCTTAGTCAAGTGTTACATGATCTATAATTTAAAATATCATGTCTACAGTATGTAAATAGCAGCTAACCTGGCAGTCTTGATCTTGACAAACTGGTGCTGGTGAAAGTAGAGAAGGTTGAGCCGGAGCACCACAAAAACGGCATGCTGACGTAGCCACAGCTCCCCGTGATTGTTGATTCTCTCCACGAAGCTCTAGCATGGCTTTTAATGTGGTAGAATCTGCCAGAGCCAGCAGCCAGAATAACTTTGTTCGACCACATCCCTCATGAAGGTCAACCTTTCAGTCAGGAATTTTTTTTTATTTGCAAAATACTTTTAGGAGTAATTATTTTTTTTTACAGTGTATTTTTAGGATAAATGCATGCACTATTGTAGACAGAAATACCATACTTAAAAATCAAATAAATTTATTACAGTACTATATTAACATGTTTAACCCTTAAACTGTTCAAATGTAGATAAATGTTTTCACGTGTAGAGCTCCAACCTTGATTTTCCCCATAAGAAAGCATGTAAAAAAACGTAGATCTACGACTGGAGCACTAGCGGTGCAAATGTAGATCTACGTTTGGACAGTTTAAGGGTTAAAGAAGTATTAGAAATAGCATTTACAGAATACAGGACTGGTAATTAGAATGTTTACATTATTAACTATCATACAAATTATATATCACACTATATACAATATTAGATAAATTAAATAGCCTTAGAAATGAATTGATGAATTATTTAATTCAACAGCATTAAATATACGTACTTATGGCATTAATGTCTTAAATGCTGAAACTAAGCAGGGTTTGGTTATCAGCACTCATGCTACTCAAATTCATGACATTTTAGCACATTCCTAGTCAACATTAGTTCACATACCTTAATAGCTTCCTGTTCCTGTCTGAAGACTGTACGATGGTGAAGCCTAGTACGACGATGTAGATGAAGAATGCGGTCACATTCGCCACACAGATTGCTCCCACATTCTTCACAAAGGATCATTGCTGGGGTTTCTCCATCATCATGATTTTCACATGTTGGCTAATTGTTAACAGAGAGGGAAATGAAAGTCAAACTTCAGAAAATGAACTATAGGGAAAGGTAGGAGACGCTCGAACATCCAACAGGTATGTGTGAACGTGTTATATCAAAATGGAGACAAGTGACTTTTAGGGTTTGCAATGAGGGATTTAGGGAAAGAAGTTAGCTGGACTTGAGTCTTGAAAGTGGGAGGTACAGTGCTTACACTCTGGAGGGGTTGAGATGTTGGAGTTCGAAGGGTGATTTGAACTGTGATGTCTGTATACTTTTGGCAAGACAGCTGTTGACTGAATGATGGATAATATTTTTTTGGGGTCACCCTACCTTAGTGGGAGACAGCAGGTTTGGTAAAAAGAGAAAACATTACTTGATGGAAATCCACTAAAGTTGAACAATTTCTTCAGGAAAAAAAAAATCATCTGAGTAAAATATGAGTGGAATACTAAACAAAAACAAACTAAATTAGAGTTCATGCAACTTACCCTAGGCTCAGGATTATGAGGGTCACCAGAAGTGGTAGTTGCTTGCCAGTGTTGTGAAGACAAAGCATCAACATGATCAGGGTGAAGAACACACAGTGAAGCTAGAGCTAACCATAGGGTTGGTGTTGCCAGACAAGTAGCTGCACATGATCGGTCACCTTCATTTAACCGAGTCAGATTGATGATGTTTTCTGCTATTGCTGCTTTACTTACTTTAGCCCATGCATCTGAGAGTTTACCCTGTTGAATTTGAACTGTGTAAAAAATCTGCATCAAAATGATAAAACTTTCTCAGGAATAAAAAAAAACTCACAATATTATCTTAAAGAACTATCAGAATAAAGAAATACAGGCAAATTAACCACACATATGACATGATTTCCATTTTACTCAATAAAGCTTTATTTATTTCTTTTTGATATAACATTTCAAAACTGTTGTCCAGAGGGCTGAGGAAGGGTTGTTGAGGTGGTTCGGACATGTAGAGAGAATGGAGCGAAACAGAATGACTTCAAGAGTGTATCAGTCTGTAGTGGAAGGAAGGTGGGGTAGGGGTTGGACTAGGAAAGGTTGGAGGGAGGGAGTAAAGGAGGTTTTGTGTGTGAGGGGCTTGGACTTCCAGCGGGCATGCGTGAGCGTGTTTGATAGGAGTGAATGGAGACAAATGGTTTTTAATATTTGACGTGCTGTTGGAGTGTGAGCTAAGTAACATTTATGAAGGGATTCAGGGAAACCGGCAGGCTGGACTTGAGTCCTGGAGATGGGAAGTACAGTGCCTGCACTCTGAAGGAGGGGTGTTAATGTTGCAGTTTAAAAACTGTAGTGTAAAGCACCCTTCTGGCAAGACAGTGATGGAGTGAATGATGGTGAAAGTTTTTCTTTTTCGGGCCACCCTGCCTTGGTGGGAATCGGCCAGTGTGTTAATAATAAAAAAAAAAACATTTTAGCATCTGTTACTATAGAGAAACTGGACACATGCATGAGAACCTTCTTACTTCACGCTTTTTCTGTGCTACACATCTAATTATGTGACTACCTAACATTTTCTAAATGGTAAAACACTGTGTGAACTCCATACTGTCATTATTCTATAAAAACTTATCATATTGAGTTAAGTTTTCTTATTTTTATTTATTTAAAGGAAGCTTTGAGTTTTAGGGGTTTGAGCATCTAGCAGGATTGTGTGAGCATGTTAGACAGAAGTGAATAGAGATAAGTGGTTTTTGAGGAACATACTGTTGGAGTGTGAGCAGGTTAATTTTCATGAAATGATTCAGTGAAACTAGTTAGCTGGAATAGAGTCCTGGAGGTGAAAGAAAAGTGCCTGCACTCTGGAAGAGGGGTGGGGATATCTTAGTTGGAGGGGAAGCTGAACTATGATGTCAGTACACTTCTGGCAAGACAGAGTGAATGAATGATGGTATGTATGTGTTTTCTTCTTTTGGGTCACTCTGCCTTGACAGAACACTGCCACAGATTTTTTTTTTTTAAATTTGTACATATTATTTCCTGTTCTACTTTAACTGTTACAAACTACTAGCATGGATAAACTTTGTATGAACTTAAAATCTATCATATTAATCCTAAATCCATTATTATTATTATCCATTATTATTTATTTTTGTTTTCTTTCTTTTTGGGTCACCCTGCCTTGGTGGGAAATGGCCGACGTGTTAAAAATAAAAAAATAATGAATTTTAAAAGCACAATGACCAGTGCACTGTTACCTCCACCTAAATTTCATCATATCTATAACTTCATGACATTACTTTCATGGCTTCATGTGCATGAAATTAAAATTATTTACAGTATATTATTAAGTCAGTTTCTTTTATTGCTAAATCCAACTTCTCAAGTACTAACCTAAATAACTAATAGCAACAGTTACTATCAAGATACTACACATTATTATTATTATTATTATAATTTTTACTACTGTAATTATTTTCCAATTTTTTTTTCAACAAGTCGGCCATCTCCGACTGAGGCAGGGTGACCCAAAAAGAAAATACTTTCATCATCATTCAACACTTTCACCTCACTCATACATAATCACTGTTTTTGAAGAGGCACCAAGATACAACAGTTTAGAAGCATATATAAGGATATATAACATCTCTCTCCAAACTGCCAATATCCCAAATACCTCCTTTAACCCCTTGACTGTCGCAGCCCCAAATCCTAAGGTGTCTCCTGGTGTCGCAAAATCCCCCCCCCCCCACCCAAAAAAAAAAAAAAAAAAATTCTTATGAAATGACAGAGAATATTTTCCCAACTGTAATGACACCAAAAGAACGAAATTTGATGGAAAACTGACGGAATTATGCTCTCGCAAAGTTAGCGACCTCGGCGAAGTTTACGAATCAGTGATTTCGCCCAATTTGAGCCCTATTTTTGGCCAATTCCATTGTTCCAGTTGACCAAATTCATAGCTATTTCTTTAGAACTCCATTTTTTCTATCAATTGGGTACAAGAAACTGCCCACTTACCAATTTCAACTAACCAATAACGTGGTCAGAAATTTGCAATTTGGCCAATTTCACAAAAATTAAAAAACATGAAAATTTCAAAATAGGGTCCAGAATGAACAATGCAGACATTCCTGGCTCTACAATAACATTTTCTTTGTTCATCAGTCACGTCTCCAGGCCCCTCTTCCTTTTCTATTTTGAATTTTTATTAAAAAAAAAAATAGAAGATTTGCTGTTATGCAGACTACTGCAATATTGTAATATTATTATTTTTTTATTATCACACTGGCCGATTCCCACCAAGACAGGGTGGCCCGAAAAAGAAAAACTTTCACCATCATTCACTCCATCACTGTCTTGCCAGAAGGGTGCTTTACACTACAGTTTTTAAACTGCAACATTAACACCCCTCCTTCAGAGTGCAGGCACTGTACTTCCCATCTCCACGACTCAAGTCCAGTCTGTCGGTTTCCCTGAACCCCTTCATAAATGTTACTTTGCTCACACTCCAACAGCATGTCAAGTATTAAAAAAAAAAAAAAACATTTGTCTCCATTTACTCCTATCAAACATGCTCATGCATGCCTGCTGGAAGTCCAAGCCCCTCACACACAAAACCTCCTTTACCCCCCCCTACAACCTTTCCTAGGCCGACCCCTACCCCGCCTTCCTTCCACTACAGACTGATACACTCTTGAAGTCACTCTGTTTCGCTCCATTCTCTCTACATGTCCGAACCACCTCAACAACCCTTCCTCAGCCTTCTGGACAACAGTTTTGGTAATCCTGCACCTCCTCCTAACTTCCAAACTACAAATTCTCTGCATTATATTCATACCACACATTGCCCTCAGACATGACATCTCCACTGCCTCCAGCCTTCTCCTCGCTGCAACATTCATCACCCATGCTTCACACCCATATAAGAGCGTTGGTAAAACTATATTCTCATACAATCCCCTCTTTGCCTCCAAGGACAAAGTTCTTTGTCTCCACAGACTCTTAAGTGCACCACTCACCCTTTTCCCCTCATCAATTCTATGATTCACCTCATCTTTCATAGACCCATCCGCTGACACGTCCACTCCCAAATATCTGAATACATTCACCTCCTCCATACTCTCTCCCTCCAATCTGATATCCAATCTTTCATCACCTAATATTTTTGTTATCCTCATAACCTTACTCTTTCCTGTATTCACTTTTAATTTTCTTCTTTTGCACACCCTACCAAATTCATCCACCAATCTCTGCAACTTCTCTTCAGAATCTCCCAAGAGCACAGTGTCATCAGCAAAGAGCAACTGTGACAACTCCCACTTTATGTGTGATTCTTTATCTTTTAACTCCACGCCTCTTGCCAAGACCCTCGCATTTACTTCTCTTACAACCCCATCTATAAATATATTAAACAACCACGGTGACATCACACATCCTTGTCTAAGGCCTACTTTTACTGGGAAATAATTTCCCTCTTTCCTGCATACTCTAACTTGAGCCTCGCTATCCTCGTAAAAACTCTTCACTGTTTTCAGTAACCTACCTCCTACACCATACACCTGCAACATCTGCCACATTGCCTCCCTATCCACCCTGTCATATGCCTTTTCCAAATCCATAAATGCCACAAAGACCTCTTTAGCCTTATCTAAATACTGTTCACTTATATGTTTCACTGTAAACACCTTGTCCACACACCCCCTACCTTTCCTAAAGTCTCCTTGTTCATCTGCTACCCTATTCTCCGTCTTACTCTTAATTCTTTCAATAATAACTCTACCATACACTTTACCAGGTATACTCAACAGACTTATCCCCCTATAATTTTTGCACTCTCTTTTGTCCCCTTTGCCTTTATACAAAGGAACTATGCATGCTCTCTGCTAATCCCTAGGTACCTTACCCTCTTCCATACATTTGTTAAATAATTGCACCAACCACTCCAAAACTATATCCCCACCTGCTTTTAACATTTCTATCTTTATCCCATCAATCCCGGCTGCCTTACCCCCTTTCATTTTACCTACTGCCTCACGAACTTCCCCCACACTCACAACTAGCTCTTCCTCACTCCTACAAGATGTTATTCCTCCTTGCCCTATACACAAAATCACAGCTTCCCTATTTTCATCAACATTTAACAATTCCTCAAAATATTCCCTCCATCTTCCCAATACCTCTAACTCTCCATTTAATAACTCTCCTCTCCTATTTTTAACTGACAAATCCATTTGTTCTCTAGGCTTCCTTAACTTGTTAATCTCACTCCAAAACTTTTTCTTGTTTTCAACAAAATTTGTTGATAACATCTCACCCACTCTCTCATTTGCTCTCTTTTGTAATAATTGTATAAATAATGTCAACCCATTCATGACTGCATATCAGAATGGCTAGTTGGACATTTATTGAAAAAATTACATCATCTGTTTACTTTTGAACATTGGCAAAAATCAAATATTTCTCCTACTTTGAGCTCCATTTCAAGGTTCTTTTCATAGTAAAGCCAATCAAAATCACCTCTGTTTCTATAATATGTTTTCCATTCTATCAAATGAGACCAAGAAAACGAAAATACAACCATAAATACTATACGAAAATGGACCACAAAGTGGGCATTTTAATTAAAAAAGAAAGTCGGAGCTTTTTTTTTTCTCATTATGCACTGTGTGCTGCAGGATTTTTTATATGGTGCACACTGACCACACAGACCCATTCTCTCACATGTGGGCCTACCAGCTTTCTCCTGCTTGATTTGAAGCCGCTAGAATTTATGAGTACAGTGGACCCCTGGTTCATGATGCTATCGGTATCCGATAAATTCGGTAACCGATGCATCATATCGCCAAAAATTTGCCTCGGTTCCCGTTACAAAACCCTGTATGCGATGCAATTCGTACGAGACGAGTCCACATGTGGCCTGAACTACCCCGTGTGTGCCAGTGTTTAAAAGCCAGCCAGTATGCGCGCATCTAAGGATACATTCGGTACATTCCATATTATCCATATTATCACTGTTTTTGGTGCCTGTTTCTGCAAAATAAGTCACCATGGGCCCCAAGAGAGCTTCTAGTGCCAACCCTTCGAGACCAAGGGTGCTAATGACTATTGAAATGAAGAAAGAGATAATTGCAAAGTACGAAAGTGGAGAGTGTGTGTCGGAGCTGGTCAGGTTGTATAGTAAACCCCAACCAACCCCCTCTACTATAGTGAGCAGGAAAACAGCAATCAAGGAAGCTGCTGTCGCAAAAGGTGCAACTGTGATTACGAAACAGCGACCGCAAATGTTAAAAAATGTTGAGAGACTGTTATTGGTGTGGATAAATGAAAAACAGATAGCAGGAGATAGCATCTTTCAAGCAATCATCTGTGAAAAGGCTAGGCAGTTGCATGACGATTTGGTAAAGAAATTGCCTGCAACTAGTGGTGATGTGAGTGAATTTAAGGCCCGCAAAGGTTGGTTTGAAAGATTTAAGAACCGTAGTGGCATACATAGTGTGATTAGGCATGGTGAGGCTGCCAGTTCAGACCACAAACCGGCTGAAAAATATGTGCATGAATTCAAGGAGTACATAGAGGCTGAAGGATTGAAACCTGAACAAGTGTTTAATTGTGACGAAACAGGCCTGTTTTGGAAGAAATTGCCAAGCAGGACCTACATTACTCAGGAGGAAAAGCAACCTCAAGTCCTAATGGAGGGGGATTTCCCTTCTAAACAATAGGTTCAATACTCTCCCCTCCTCCCATCCCATCAATCATCATTAGATCTTCATTAAAGGTAAGTGTCAATTATTCTATTGTTATTGTTATTGTAATTATTCTATTTAATTAAACTTAATATTTCATGTGTTAAAAGTTTTTTTTTCATACTTTTGGGTGTCTTGCACGGATTAATTTGATTTCCATTATTTCTTATGGGGAAAATTGATTCGCCTTCCGATAATTTTGGTTTACGATGAGCTCTCAGGAACGGATTAATATTGCGAACCGGGGGTCCACTGTACTATATACACGTCAAAAACGGTGGCTTATAAGACGTATATATATGACCAATACAGTCAAAGGGTTAAAGTGCAGGCATTGTACTTCCCATTTCCAGGACTCAAGTCCGGCTATATAAAAACAATAGGTTTCCCTGAATCCTTTCACTAAATATTACCCTGCTCACACTCCAACAATTCATCAGGTCCCAAAAAACATTCGTCTCCATTCACTCCTATCTAACACGCTCACGCACGCTTGACAGAAGTCCAAGTCCCTTGCCCACAAAACCTCCTTTACCCCCTCCCTCCAACCTCTTCAAGGACGACCCCTACCCGCCTTCCTTCCCCTACAGATTTAAATGCTCTCCATGTCATTCTACTTTGATCTGTTCTCTCTAAATGACCAAACCACCTCAACAACTCGTCTTCAGCCCTTTAACTAATACTTTTATTACTCCACACCTTCTCCTAATTCCCACACTCCAAATTTTCTGCATAATATTTACACCACACATTGCCCTTAGACAGGACATCTCCACTGCCTCTAACCACCTCCTCACTGCAGCATTTACAACCCAAGCTTCACATCCATATAAAAGTGCTGGTACCACTATACTTTCATACATTCCCTTTTTTGCCTCCAGAGATAACGTTTTTGTCTTCACATATACCTCAACACACCACTCACTTTTTTTCCTTCATCAATAATATCTGAAAACATTCACTTCTTCCATGCTCCCTCTCTCCAATGTGATATCCAATTTTTTCTTTATCTAAATCATTTGATACTCTCATCGCCTTACTCTTATCTATGTCCACTTTCAACTTTCTACCTTTACACACACTCCCAAACTTGTCCACTAGCCTTTGCAACTTTTCTTTAGAATCTCCCATAAGAACAGTATCATCAGCAATAAAGTAACTGTGTCAACTCCCATTTTGTATTTGATTCCCCATAATTTAATCCCACCCCTCTCCCTAACACCCTAGCATTTATTTCTTTCACAACCCCATCCATAAATATATAAAACAACCATGATGACATTACACATTCCTGTCTAAGACCTACTTTTACCGGGAAGTAGTCTCCCTCTCTTCTACACACCCTAACCTGAGCCTCACTATCCTCATAAAAACTCTTTACAGCATTTAGTAACTTACTACCTATTCCATATACTTACACCATCTGCCACACTGCTCCCCTATCCACTCTATCATATTTTTTTTTTCAACAAACTGGCCATATCCCACCAAGGCAGGGTGGCCCAAAAAGAAAAACGAAAGTTTCTCTTTTTAAATTTAGTAATTTATACAAGAGAAGGGGTTACTAGCCCCTTGCCCACGGCATTTTAGTCGCCTCTTACAACATGCACGGCTTATGGAGGAAGAATTCTGTTTCACTTCCCCATGGAAATAAGAGGAAATAAACAAGAACAAGAACTAGAAAGAAAACAGCAGAAAATCCAGAGGGGTGTGTATACATATGCTTGTACACGTATGTGTAGTGTGACCTAAGTGTAAGTAGAGTAGCAAGACGTACCTGAAATCTCGCCAGCAATCCTATCATCATGTAAAACAATTACAGGTTTCCGTTTTACACTCACTTGGCAGGACGGTAGTATGTACCTCCCTGGGAGGTTGCTGTCTACCAACCTACTACCTATACTCTATCATATGCCTTTTCCAACTCCATAAATGTATTGAAAACTTCCCTACCTTTATCTAAATACTGTTCACATATATGCTTCAATATAAACACTTGATCTACACATCCCCTCCCCTCTCTAAAGCCTCCTTGCTCATCCGCAATCCTACTCTCTATCTTACCTCTAATTCTTTCAATAACAACCCTACCGTACACTTTTTCTGGTATACTCATTAAACTTATTCCCCTATAATTTTTACAATTTCTTTTGTCCCCTTCCCTTTATATAAAGGAACTATACTTGCTCTCTGCCAATCCCTAGGTACCTTCCCCTCTTTCATACATTTTTTTTTTCAACAAGTCAGCCGTCTACCACCGAGGCAGGGTGACCCAAAAAAGAAAGAAAATCCCCAAAAAGAAAATACTTTCATCATCATTCAACACTTTCACCTCACTCACACATAATCACTGTTTTTGCAGAGGTGCTCAGAACACAACAGTTTAGAAGCATATACGTATAAAGATACACAACATATCCCTCCAAACTGCTAAGTTTTTCATACATTTATCAAACAAAAATACCAACCACTCCAACACTATATGCCCCCCTGCTTTTAACATTTCTGTCATGATCCCGTCAGTTCCAGCTGCTTTACCCAATTTCATTCTACGTAATGCCTCACGCACCTCCCCCACACTCACATCCAGCTCTTCTTCACTCCTAAAAGATGCTATACCTCCCTGGCCAGTTCATGAAATTACTGTCTCCCTTTCTTCATCAACATTTAAAAGTTCCTCAAAATATTCCCGACATCTACCCCAGTACCTCCAGCTCCCCATCTACTAACTCCCTTACTCTGTTTTTAACTGACATATCCATTCGTTCCCTAGGCTTCCTTAACTTTTTTATCTCACTCCAAAATTTTTTCTTATTTTCATCCAAGTATTCTCTCATCACTCTCTTCATGTTTCTTTTACTCTCCATATACTCTGCTCTTCTGATAACACTTCTGCTTTGTAAAAACCTCTCATAAGCTACCTTTTTCTCTTTTATCACTCCCTTTACTTCATCATTCCACCAATCACTCCTCTTTCCTCCTGCACCCACCCTCCTATAGCCACAAACAAACATTCTAATACTGCATTTTTAAAACTAATCCAACCCTCTTGAACCCCCCCCCCCCCCACACTACTCATACTTGCACTAGCCCACCTTTCTGCCACATATTCGAAATATGCCAATTTTTTTTTTTTTTTTAACAAGTCAGCCATCTCCCAACAAAGCAGGGTGACCCAAAAAGAAAGAAAATCCCCAAAAAGAAAATACTTTCATCACACACAATCATTGTTTTTGGAGAGGTGCTCAGAATACAACAGTTTAAAGCATATATGTATAAAGATACACAACATACCCCTCCAAACTGCCAATATCCCAAACCCCTCCTTTAAAGTGCAGGCACTGTACTTCCCATTTCCAGGACTCAAGTCCAGCTTTATAAAAATAACCGGTTTCCCTGAATCCCTTCGCTAAATATTACCCTGCTCACACTCCAACAGCTCGTCAGGTGCCAAATACCATTCGTCTCCATTCACTCCTATCTAACACCCTCATGCACACTTGCTGGAAGTCCAAGCCCCTCGCCCAGAAAACCTCCTTTATCCCCTCCCTCCAACCTTTACTCATCGAATTGTAATTCATTTATAAAAATCAATACACAACTTGTAGAACTTTTTTTTTTTTTTTTTTTTTCAACAAGTCGGTCGTCTCCCACCGAGGCAGGGTGACCCAAAAAAGAAAGAAAATCCCCAAAAAGAAAATACTTTCATCATCATTCAACACTTTCACCACACTCACACATTATCACTGCTTTTGCAGAGGTGCTCAAAATATAACAGTTTAGAAGCATATACGTATAGAGATACACAACATATCCCTCCAAACTGCCAATATCCCAAACCCCTCCTTTAAAGTGCAGGCATTGTACTTCCCATTTCCAGGACTCAAGTCCGACTATATGAAAATAACCGGTTTCCCTGAATCCCTTCACTAAATATTACCCTGCTCACACTCCAACAGATCGTCAGGTCCCAAGTATCATTCGTCTCCATTCACTCCTATCTAACACGCTCATGCACGCTTGCTGGAAGTCCAAGCCCCTCACCCACAAAACCTCCTTTACCCCCTCTTTCCAACCCTTTCGAGGACGACCCCTACCCCTCTTTCCTTCCCCTATAGATTTATATGCTTTCCATGTCATTCTACTTTGATCCATTCTCTCTAAATGACCAAACCACCTCAACAACCCCTCTTCTGCCCTCTGACTAATGCTTTTATTAACTCCACACCTTCTCCTAATTTCCACACTCCGAATTTTCTGCATAATATTTACACCACACATTGCCCTTAGACAGGACATCTCCACTGCCTCCAACCGTCTCCTCGCTGCTGCATTTACCACCCAAGCTTCACATCCATATAAGAGTGTTGGTACTACTATACTTTCATACATTCCCTTCTTTGCCTCCATAGATAACGTTTTTTGACTCCACATATACCTCAACGCACCACTCACCTTTTTTCCCTCATCAATTCTATGATTAACCTCATCCTTCATAAATCCATCCGCCGACACGTCAACTCCCAAGTATCTGAAAACATTCACTTCTTCCATACTCCTCCTCCCCAATTTGATATCCAATTTTTCTTTATCTAAATCATTTGATACCCTCATCACCTTACTCTTTTCTATGTTCACTTTCAACTTTCTACCTTTACACACATTCTCAAACTCATCCACTAACCTTTGCAATTTTTCTTTAGAATCTCCCATAAGCACAGTATCATCAGCAAAAAGTAACTGTGTCAATTCCCATTTTGAATTTGATTCCCCATAATTTAATCCCACCCCTCTCCCGAACACCCTAGCATTTACTTCTTTTACAACCCCATCTATAAATATATTAAACAACCATGGTGACATTACACATCCCTGTCTAAGACCTACTTTTACCGGGAAGTATTCTCCCTCTTTTCTACACACCCTAACCTGAGCCTCACTATCCTCATAAAAGCTCTTTACAGCATTTATTAACTTACCACCTATTCCATATACTTGCAACATCTGCCACATTGCTCCTCTATCCACTCTATCATATGCCTTTTCTAAATCCATAAATGCAATAAAAACTTCCCTACCTTTATCTAAATACTGTTCACATATATGCTTCAATGTAAACACTGTAGAACTGTTAGTACAAAAAGGTATCTTTGCTGTTTTTGCTATGATATAGTAAATGTTAGATTTAAAATACCATGTGCATTATTATTATTATATTACCATACAATCAAAAGTAGAAAAATGAATTCAACTAGATTTTAAAAATAATTAAAACTCACCATTGTCATATCTCTAATTAAGCTAATAATTAGATCGGCCTGCTTTTGTGTAGCCGAGCCTTGAAGCCACCAGCGAGGGGAACTGGCTGTAGGTGTGGGCATAGTTGTAGCAAGTGTCACTGATGTCACTCCACCTTTGCCTTGGGACATTACTGATTTACTTCCTTCACTACCCTTTGTCTTAAGTTGAACTGTTAGTGCCTTGGCAATCACAGCCAGGAATACATCAAGAATACCCTGTCTGAACATAAAAATGCTATTAGATTTATGTATTCTGTACATATACAGAAAATCTAAAAAATAAAGTACAATACATTGATACATTTCATTTCCAACAAATCCTACAAATATTAACCCCTTCAGGGTCCAGAGGCCAAATTTCAAAGTATGCACCAGGGTTCAAGAATTTAAAATAAAAATTTTTTTTTTTATTTTTTCTTATGAAATGGTAGAGAATCGTTTTCTGAAGGTAATAATACAAAAAGTACGAAATTTGATGGAAAATTGACAAAATTATGCTCTCGTGAATTTTGATGTGTCAGCGATAATTACGCATCGGCGATTTTGCTGACTTTGACTCCCATTTTAGGCCAATTACATTATTCCAGTCAACCAAATTCTTAGCTATTTCACTAGTATTACAGTACTTCTATTCTATCAATTGAGCACAAGAAATCGCCAAGTCAACTGTTTCAACTACGAAATAGAGTGATCGGAAATTGGTAATTTGGCCAATTTAATGCAAAGTTCAAAATATTCCAATTTCAAAATAGGGTCCAGAATAAACAATGCAGGCATTCCTGGCACTAAATTAACATTTCCTCTGTTCATTAGTTACATTTTCAGGCTTTACAAATGAATTCCATTTTGATTTTTTATTCACATTATGAATTTTCATTCAAACCAAGCAATAGAAGATTTACTGTTATGCAATATTGCAATAATTGTATAAATAATATCACCACATTTGTGAACGTATATTAAACCCACCAGCTGGCGTGTATTAGACGTGTGAGGTCATTTGTCTACCCTTGAACATTGGCAAAAATTTAACATTTTCGCTACTTTGAGCTCAGTTTTAAGCCATTTTAAGTACTAAAACCAATCAAAATCATCTCTATTTCTCTAATGTATTTTCCATTCTATCAAATGAGACCAAGAAATTGCAAATAGTATAACTATAAAAACATACGAAAAAACACTGCAAAGTTGCTGCTTTAATCGAAAATTACGGTCTCAGTTTTTTTCTCTCATTGTGCACTGGGTGCTGCAGGATTTGTTTTATGTGGTGCACACATACCACATAGATGTATTCTCTCATATCTAGGCCCAAATATACCGCTCACAGCTTATCAGAGTGAGCTGAGCTCATGGCGTAGATCTACGGTTTGGACCCTCAACTCAAAGCCGTAGAACTACGGCACGGACCCTGAAAGGGTTAAATTAAATATGTTTTGTATTTCTAATTTGCTATTTACATTTTTTATGAACCTGTGGCTTATATCAACTATAAGCATGATCCCTTGAATAGGAAATAATAATAATAGGTGTAGTGGAAAGTGAAAATAAGAATGAAACCAAATTGTAATACATGCCTTGGTAAAAATGTACTAGTGAAAAATAATTATAGAATGAGTAAGGAAAGACAAAACTGTACACGTTAGAGAAAAGATAAGACGGGTAAACAGGAGAGGTAAATGTGCAAAATACTAAAAGTGCAGAGTACAAAATGTAACTATAACTGCAGAGCACCAAGTGTAACTACAGCTCCAAAGCACCAAGTAAAACTATAGCTGCAGAGCACTAAGTGTAACTATAGCTGCAGAGCACCAAGTGTAACTATAGCTGCAGAGCACCAAGTGTAACTATAGCTGCAGAGCACCAAGTGTAACTATAGCTGCAGAGCACCAAGTATAACTATAGCTGCAGAGCACAAAGTGTAACTATAGCTGCAGAGCACAAAGTGTAACTATAGCTGCAGAGCACCAAGTATAACTACAGATAAAAAATTCATAAGTCAGAGAAAAGGTCTTCTTTCTTTATTCGCCCCTATTATATGCCCTCTGCTTACCACGACCATTTCACTGCTCTCATAAATGAAGCTAACTGATGCTCTCCTATACTTATTGCTACTTCAGTGCTTTCATGATAGGCTACCTAATGTCCCACTTGCTTTACTTCAATTTCAGTGCTTGCATGACTAAAGCTAACTGGTTCACTACCTACTGTAGAGCACTCAACTCTCTTAATACTTTCAGCTTACTTATGAATATCAAATGTGCTTTCATCATCCTTTGTAGCAGCATGAAGAATAGCATAATCTTGAGCAGGAAGAACATCAACACCCACAATGAGAGCAAGAGACTGTGGAGGCACATCAGCCAACATACGCCGAAACAAGGCTACAACCTGTTGGAAAACGTTAAAAATATTACTGTGGATTTCCCTTAAAAACATAAGGGTGGGGTACACTATGCCTTTCACTTGAATTAGTCACATTTCTTAACTCGTGCCTTTTACCCTCATCACACTTTTAAATTAAGTTTCTGTTATCTATATCTATCATCACATTTTCATCAGAAATAAAATGAAGAATTCTTATAAAAAATACCTAACAGTACTCTCAAGTCCTTGAAAATATGTGATGAGATTTTTCCTAAACACTTAACTTCTCAAAGCAGAATTAGTGCATGACATCCCCTAAATGTACATGCAGTATCTCTTGATTACATCATATGAACTTCACACTTACTTGTCTTTGCACACGTGCAGAGCCAGTGTGCAGCAGCGAGAGAAGGTGCCTCAGTAAACGATCCTGTTGGGCTAGATGTGCGCGTCCTACTGCTGAGCCACTGAGAGCCAGGACCATGGACAGCATCTCAAAGCAGTAAGTGTCAGGGGGATTATTTTGCCCTTCTTCAGGTGTAGCCGGAGTGCCTAGTCCTCCACAGCTTAGTCCGGCTTCCCATTCTTCTCGGGCCCTTACAGTTTCTTTGCGTATAGCCTGCACTATATGTGCACAAACCTAAAGGTATATACATATGTTAAGTGGCAGAAGTACTGGGTGATAAATTAATTATCAAAGCATGCATTTTAAAGATAATTAATTATCAGAAATTATTAAAAAATCAACATGTGATATCAAAATACTCTGGGTCATGTACCGAACTACAAAGATTGTTTGAATGTATAACCCCTAGTCACTGTATGTCTATCATCTGCTTTGTGCCAAACCAAAATAAGTGGGAAAAGACAGTGGCTTTTTTTTATATCCCAATTTCTGCTGATAAGCAAAGAGTGCTACATGTCTAGTGAAGCATACCAAGAGAGGTTTATGACATTGCATCACTTCAAACAAAAGGCACCTCATAAATCAAATTTGACAGGTAAAGAATAACTAGAGGGCTGATATATAACTTCTTTAGGTGAAAAGAGGTTTGTTGAAGGTTATGCTCAGTTAGTGAAAGGAGGTAATAAGTAGAAGAGGAACAGAGCCTGAGGAGATCAATGAAAGGGGAGGGAAGCATCTTCTAATGAAATAAATGAGCAGACACACAGTCATGCTGATTATGAGGTACCACTCAGCTGTCCATGAAGAGTGGCAGTCCAGCATGGACTGGAGACTTGCCTGAACCTCCAGTTTTGATCCACCACATGAGCAGCATCATTCATATTGAGTATGCATGCCTGGAACACTAGGGAGATCAGATGTGACACCACCAATTGCTCCCCAAAAGTGCTTCTATGGGAAGGTACTCACTATAGCTTCCACATACAAAGGAAGATGCCAGAAGAATACCTGACACTGAAAGATATCCACAACTATACAGAAAGGCTGGAGACAAGAGGAGAAAAAGAATAATTATTATTATTTCCTCCAGATGATTTGAGAGCTACAGTTCACAGAAGGGTGAGGGATGATGTGTTACTTATGGATCAATAGTGGCTAAAGATGAGGGGGGACACCGCCATGGAACCCATTCTTGAAGAGGTGGTAAAGCAAATGTTTTTGGAAGAAGTGGGTAGCTACTTATAAAACATGTTGAAAATGAAGTGAAAGAAACTAAAAGTGTATCTACCTGCGTAAAAGAGGAAAAAAAGGGAGGTATAGAAGAAAATATTAGCTGAATGACCAACACAGAAGAATTCATGTACATGCCACCTCTCTCACCCTGAAGGCAAGTTGAAAAGGATGCATCAGCCAGCACCACCACCTTGCATATATCCTTCATCAGTTCTCCACCACCACAAAATACTGATCTGTTCACCAAGACACACAAGGCCAAGGGTGGAAGAAAGCACCCGAGAGACAAGACTTGCAGGAACTAATGTTGATCAATCTTTTCTAGATACATCACTCTATCCTCCAGGAAGTACCTGAGTGAATATTAAAGTTTGACAGAGGATGCCTGAAGGGCTCATACTTTCTCTCTTAACTAAGCAATCTATCTGTTCCCTTGCTTTCTGGATTTTTTTTTTTTTTACCTATTAGAAGTTTTCTTTTCTCAGAAAAATATGCTGAGAATCTCTCACCTTTTTTCTCATTTGCTATTGTTTTGCAAGGGGTTCCTATTAATAGACAAAAAATTTGGTCTTGGCTGAAGCGGTATAATGATAATGACAAGTTGTGGAAAGAGATGTATATAAAGATTAAGATATTAATGGGGAAACATTTTTGCCATGAAGAGCAAACCTTTTCCCTAATAAATGTCATAAATGGTATATGTTTTTTCCTGCAAATTTGTTTTTACCTGTTTTTGAAGATGTGTAAGTTTAGATCTTGAAAACAGAATGCCAACCATATGTTCTCGAAGATCATTGTTGCGTTCCTGTTCCTCTCCAGTTTCTATGTGTCCTGCACATACATCTCCTGCTTCTCCTCCTCTGTTTCCACTTTCTGCAGTTATTATGAGGCGGCCAAATACCTGCAAGAAGTATGAAGGGATGAATATCTCAAGAGAGATTTGAATCCATTTATAACTAGTGCTACTCTTTGTCTATCCCATTTCTCACTTCCATATACACACACACACATACCTGTACTGATTCTGAGGGTTCTTTTATCATTATATCCCAGAGTGAGGCAATACTTCATTGTTGACTGTCTGGTCAATGCTGCTATTTGTGGCTGGCAGGCCCATATAACTTTTGCAGTTTGACTGATCATGCATTTCCATAGGATGGAAAGTGACCCCATCAAAGTATCATAAAAGGAGAATATTTAAAGAATATCATGGACTAGATGCAAAACAGAACTAAACCTAAATAGCCTTACCTGTCCTGTAATAAGCCTGAACACTTTAAGTGTTTCCTGTTCACAGGCACGATGCTGTATAGTTAGAGGAGAATGCTGACGTAGAGGTCGTGAACTCATTCCTCCTTCACCATCACCAGTGCCAAGAGCCCTGACTTGCCTCACTCGAACACTTTGGTCAGGCCCTCGTATTTCAATGACAATGGTGGAAATTAAATCACCTGAAACATATGTAAATAAATGTAATTTTACTAAGATTATGCATGATTATAATAAGGGTTCTAACTCCACTTAAAATGTTAAAAAGTTTTTTTTTAGAAACTCAACCTTATCTTGTGATTTAAGTACATAATGTAGTTGATAAAGTACTATATGGATGTCAAAACTGTAGCTAGAAATGACTTGTGTGTGTGTATTTTCTAATCATAGAGTTAGAACTAAAGAAGGAGTAGCAATAATGTTGAAGGGTAAGTTATGGCAGGAAAAGAGGGACTATATATGTATTAATTCAAGGATTATGTGGAGTAAAATAAAGGTTAGATGTGAAAAGTGGGTTATAGTAAGCATATATGCACCTGGAGAAGAGAGAAGTGTAGAGAGAGAGAGAGAGAGAGAGAGAGATTTTGGGAAATGTTGAGTGAATGTGTGGGGAGTTTTGAACCAAGTGTGAGAGTAACGGTGGTTGGGGATTTCAATGCTAAAGTGGGCAAAAAAGTTGTAGAGGGAGTAGTAGGTAAATTTGGGGTGCCAGGGGTAAATGAAAATGGGAAGCCTTTAATTGAGCTATGTGTGGAAAGAGGTTTGGTAATAGGTAATACATATTTTATGAAAAAGAGGATAAATAAATATACAAGGTATAACATAGCACGTAATGAAAGTACAGTAGTTTGTTAGAGTATGTATTGGTGGATAAAAGGTTGATGGGTAGGCTCCAGGATGTACACGTTTATAGAGGAGTAACTGATATATTGGATCATTATTTAGTTGTAGCTACAGTTAGAGTAAGAGGTAGATGGGAAAAGAGGAAACTGGCAACAACAAGCAAGAGGGAGGTGAAAGTGTATAAACTAAGGGAGGAGGAAGTTCGGGTGAGATATAAGCAACTATTGGCAGAAAGGAAGGCTGGTGCAAGTATGAGTAGTGGGGAGGTTGAAGAGTATGCAGTATTAGAATGTGGGGCAGAAGTTTGTGGTTATAGGAAGGTGGGTGCAGGAGGAAAGAGGAGTGATTGGTGGAATGATGAAGTAAAGGGAGTGATAAAAGAGAAAAAGTTAGCTTATGAGAGGTTTTTACAAAGCAGAATTGTTATAAGAAGAGTAGAGTATATGGAGAGTAAAAAAAAGGTAAAGAGAGTGGGGAGAGAGTGCAAAAGGAGAGCACATGATAGAGTGGGACATGCACTGTCAAGAAATTTTAATGAAAATAAGAAAAAATTTTGGAGTGAGTTAAACAAGTTAAGAAAGCCTAGAGAACGAATGGATTTGTTAGTTAAAAACAGAGTAGGGGAGTTAGAGGTTTTGGGTAGATGGCGAGAATATTTTGAGGAACTTTTAAATGTCGACGAAGAAAAGGAGGCGGTAATTTCATGCATTGGCCAGGGAGGTATACCATCTTTTAGGAGTGAAGAAGATCAGGATGTGAGTGTGGGGGAGATGCATGAGGCATTACGTAGTATGAAAGGGGGTTAAGCAGCTGGATCTGACGGGATCATGACAGAAATGTTAAAAGCAGGGGGGCATATAGTGTTGGAGTGGTTGGCATTTTTGCTTAATAAATGTATGAAAGAGGGGAAGGTACCTAGGGATTGGGGGAGAGCATGTATAGTCCTTTTATATAAAGGGAAGGGGGACAAAAGAGATTGTAAAAATTATAGAGGAATAAGTTTACCGAGTATACCAGGAAAAGTGTACAGTAGGGTTATAATTGAAAGAATTAGAGGTAAGACAGAATGTAAGATTGTGGATGAGCAAGGAGGTTTCAGAGTGGGTAGGGGATGTGTAGATCAAGTGTTTACATTGAAACATATATGTGAACAGTATTTAGATAATGGTAGGGAAGTTTTTATTGCATTTATGGATTTAGAAAAGGCATATGATAGAGTGGATAGGGGAGCAATGTGGCAGATGTTGCAAGTATATGGAATAGGTGGTAAGTTACTAAATGCTGTCAAGAGTTTTTATGAGGATAGTGAGGCTCAGGTTAAGGTGTGCAGAAGAGAGGGAGACTACTTCCCGTTAAAAATAGGTCTTAGACAGGGATGTGTAATGTCACCATGGTTGTTTAATATATTTATAGATGGAGTTGTAAAGGAAGTAAATGCTAGGGTGTTTGGGAGAGGGGTGGAATTAAATTATGGGGAATCAAGTACAAAATGGGAAGTGACACAGTTGCTTTTTGCTGATGATACTGTGCTTATGGGAGACTCTAAAGAAAAACTGCAAAGGTTAGTGGATGAGTTTGGGAATGTGTGTAAAGGTAGAAAGTTGAAAGTGAACACAGAAAAGAGTAAGGTGATGAGGGTATCAAATGATTTAGATAAAGAAAAATTGGATATCAAATTGGGGAGGAGGAGTATGGAAGAAGTGAATGTTTTCAGATACTTGGGAGTTGATGTGTCGGCAGATGGATTTATGAAGGATGAGGTTAATCATAGAATTGATGAGGGAAAAAAGGTGAGTGGTGCATTGAGGCATATGTGGAGACAAAAAACATTATCTATGGAGGCAAAGAAGGGAATGTACAAAAGTATAGTAGTACCAACACTTTTATATGGGTGTGAAGCTTGGGTTGTGAATGCAGCAGCGAGGAGGTGGTTGGAGGCAGTAGAGATGTCCTCTCTAAGGGTAATGTGTGGTGTAAATATTATGCAGAAAATTCAGAGTGTGGAAATTAGAAGGTGTGGAGTTAATAAAAGTATTAGTCAGAGGGCTGAAGAGGGGTTGTTGAGGTGGTTTGGTCATTTAGAGATAATGGATCAAAGTAGAATGACATGGAGAGCATTTAAATCTGTAGGGAAAGGAAGGCGGGGTAGGGGGTCGTCCTCGAAAAGGTTGGAAGGGGTACGGGAGGTTTTTGTGGGCGCAGGGCTTGGACTTCCGGCAGGCATGCATGAGCGTGTTCGATAGGAGTGAATGGAGACGAATGGTATTTGGGACCTGACGATCTGTTGGAGAGTGTGTAGGGTAATATTTAGTGAAGGGATTCAGGGAAACTGGTTATTTTTATATAGCCGGACTTGAGTCCTGGAAATGGGAAGTACAATGCCTGCACTCTAAAGGAGGGGTTTCAGGATATTAACAGTTTGGAGGGATATGTTGTGCATTTTTATACGTATATGCTTCTAAACTGTTGTGTTCTGAGCACCTCTGCAAAAACAGTGATTATGTGTGAGTGAAGTGAGTGTTGAATGATGAAAGTATTTTCTTTTTGGGGATTTTCTTTCTTTTTGGGTCACCCTGCCTCAGTGGGAGATGGCCGACTTGTTAAAAAAAAAAAAAAATAATTTTATTAGTATCAAGGTTGAAACACTGACCAAAACTGCAAACTAAGGATGTAAAATAGACAGCATATTGAATGAAATGACCACAAATATTGCAGTGCTTCACTAATAAAGATTTATCCACACAAAGTCTCAGGAACATTACAGAACATGAGGGTTTGCAATTCACTTAATGTCTCCAGAATATGGAAACCCTCATTTTTAAGATGAATACCACTTAGTTATGCTGCAGTACATTAAATGTTATTTTACCTTAAGCAATTTCTTTTGAGTTTTGAATGATGTCAATTTCATTTATTTTAACTAGGGAGAAGTGCTAATCCTGTAGTGATCATTCAACACTTGGAGAATGGGAGGCATTTAGGTTCAATCCAAGAAGGGGATTAATCCAGATCCTTGGATCATGAACTCTTCACTGGTGTCATTCATCCCTCTCTTTAGAGGTAAATGATGTCTATAAGAGAAAATTAACAAATTCTGAATCATTCTCACTTGGAAGTACAGCATGAATCCAGCCAGTGAACCTGCTTTCCACATCCACTTTTTTTACTATCACCATATCATCACTGGCTCCACCACACTTGAAGACAACACTAGATACTTTATTCTGGAAAGTCATAAAATACAAGCATTTAATAGAAAATAAAATGAGACAACTGAGCTAAAGAGTAGTGCAGAGGCCCTGAAGCTGTACAAGTGAGAGGTACCCTTTTCCCTCTAGAGAGAGAAGCTCATAAAATCCTTAAGTGAAGAGGCAATGCTTTACATCTCAATTACTTAAAACTTGAGAATGCTCAGTTCAACCCATTAATAAATCAACCATATTCGTTGGGAAAAAAAAAAACTCACCCCAAGATCTCTACAATTGTCAATATGAACATAAACTGTCTGTGGCCGAACAGATGATGGGCAGGTGATGGTCAGAGCTTTCGTCTTGTTACGGTCTTCATCACCAGATTCCCAGAATGTTTCCGTGGAGGAGTCAGTCAGAGATGGGACCATTGCTTGCCTGCTTGACGCTCGGATCTCACACTCACTCATTAGGTCTTGTAGGCACTCAACTATACTCGTTACCTGGTTATAAAATGTTGAATCCTTTTTAATGACACTACAGTACTGTATATAATTACTATACACACACAGATGATGCAAACAGTCATATGTAAAGAAAGTACAAAAACTTGAAAAGCAATATAATAAAAACATCAAACAGATGGAATAATGCTATATATAAACAGGTGAAAGTGGATAACTGATCATAAATTGATCATAACTGATCATAGGAATTGATCAAGTAAGAGCATTTGAGGTAAACTGTGGTCCTCAGCAGAGGACCACAATTCAGCAGTGGAAGAAGCCAACATTTTTTAACACATTGGCCAACTCCCACCAAGGCAGGGTGACCTGAATAAGAAAAAGTTTTTCTTCTTTTTACATTTAGCAATTTATACAGGAAAAGGGGTTATTAGCCCCTTGCTCAAGAATTTTAGCCTAACTAACCAATCTAATGCTTTTCTAAACTTCTATCATACAAGATTCTTTAATTGTCTATGCATAGATTCCATGAACCCCTTAGAGGAATAGCAGCAGCTGGTATAATTTCTGTGAAACCAGTAATAGATTACTGCAGGCCCACCTTGATGACAAGCACTGAAATTACTGGAAAAAAAATCATTAGAGCAAAGTGGATAAACCACTTGGAGAACAAATATTCAGAAGCAAACAGTTCACTGTTTATTTAGCAAATTCCTGCACTATATTTCAAATCTATTAAACTACTGTATAAGAGTTGTGGAAATCCCTCAAGAGAGAGATGCATAAAAAAACTGCATTTATTTAGAATTAAAGAAATAATAAACAGTACAATAGACTAAATACTTAAGCTGGGATACCAAAAGCATAGCTCTAAGCCTGTATCTACAAACAGGTAATCATATGCCATATCCAAATATGTACAGTATTACTGTGAAGCCTAATTACTGAACATGTTTTAAGTCTTGCTAACAAAGTGTTCAGCAGTGTACTTGAAAATAAAGACATGATTAGAAGTATTACTGTGATGCTGCAGTAATGTGTTGGTAAGCACTTAGTCAACTAGGTTAAGCACCACTAGGTTTCAGCTAGTGACTGGATGGATGAACACGTAGACAGCCACAATAAGCCAAGGAACATCATAATGTATTTTTTCTATTTTAGAGCATAAAATGCACTGGATAGAAGAATATATAAAACAGACTCAAACATAAAAGTAAATTTCAACTGACCGGTCCGTGACTTTCATACATGGAGGTAACACCTTCCTCTCCAGCTCCCAATACCTCTTCAGATCGAGAAAGGATCTTAGAAATGTTGGAAAAGACATGACTTTGATGAAGGAAATCATGATCTGTCGGAGTAAATCGAAGGCCCCAGCATCTGCAGGATAACAAATTAAAATGATGCAGATACATTAGTCATTTAAATTAAACAAATAATTACTAAGGGTCAGCTTGATTAGGTTAACAATCATATTAATATATTTTTAATAAGAGTATGCAAATTCCATTTTTTTTAACATGTTAGCCATCTCCCACCAAGACAGAGTGACCCAAAAAAGAAAAATACTTCTGCCATCATTCATACATAATTACTGTCTTTGCAGAGGAAAAGACTGAAAAACTTTGGTACCCCAGGCAGGCTTATATTTTGGCACCCTTACAGACCAGTACCTACATACATTAGCATATTTGTTCAACACTTCTATAGTGGGTAACACTATTAGACCCAATAAAGATAATTTATATTAACTTTTACTTAATCTGATCCTCATCTTATGATGTGATTCTTAAATGTAATGATTATTTTAAGTAATATGTGAAGTAATATGTTTAAGTAATAGTGAATGGAGATGAATGGTTTTCGGGACCTGATGAGCTGTTGGAGTGTGATCAGGGTAATATTTTGTGAAGGGATTCAGGAAAACTGGTTAGCCAAACTTGAGTTCTGAAGGTGGGAAGTACAATGCCTGCACTTTAAAGGATGGGTTTAGGATACTGGCTCTTTGGAGTGACATCTGAACTGTTGCATCTGGGTGCCTCTGCAAAGACAGTGATTGTGTTTAACAGTGTTTCTTTCCTTTTTTTGGGTCACCGCATTGGCCATATCCCACTGAGGCGGGGTGGCCCAAAAGGAAAAACAAATTTATATAAAATTCACATGTTTAACAATAAATACAAAGCAGTTGGCAGACAGTGAACTTTTAGAATCTTCACAGTTCCAGACAATTTCTATTTTTTGTAACAAAAATTGATTATAAGTTCATTCATCATACCTGACAGCCATCATTTGCAATGGTGAGCCAGGAGGAAGTAGCATCATGAGATCTGCAACTGTCTGCAGTAACTGGTGAAATGTCCGAGGCAAAGGGTGGACTGCATCACCAGCAAGAGTTACGTCACTCAAAGGATGTTCCAGAACTACCATATCACCATCCTGTCATAAGTAACATTAGTTTAGATTAAATAAAAATGGAGAGGTCACTCAAATTAGATCAAATCATATACTGCAGTTCTTTCTTCTTTCTTTCAACACACCAGCCATATCCCACTAAGGCGGGGTGGCCCAAAAGAAAAAAACAAAAGTTTCTTTCTTTACATTTATTAATATATACAGGAGAAAGAGTTACTAGCCCCTTGCTCCTGGCATTTTAGTCACCTCTTACGAAATGCATGGCCCATGCACGCTTGCTGGAAGTCCAAGCCCCTCTCACACAAAACCTCCTTTACCCCTTCCTTTCAACCTTTTTGAGGACAACCCCTACCCCATCTTCTTTCTCCTACAGATTTATACGCTCTCCATGTCATTCTACTTTGATCCATTCTCTCTAAATGACCAAACCACCTCAACAACCCCTCTTCAGCCCTCTGACTAATACTTTTATTAACTCCACACCTTCTCCAAATTTCCACACTCCGAATTTTCTGCATAATATTTACACCACACATTGCCCTTAGACAGGACATCTCCACTGCCTCCAACCACCTCCTTGCTGCTAAATTCACAACCCAAGCTTCACACCCACATAAGTGTTGGTACTACTATACTTTTATACATTCCCTTCTTTGCCTCCATAGATAACGTTTTTTGTCTCCACATACACCTCAACGCACCACTCGCCTTTTTTTCCCTCATCAATTCTATGATTAACCTCATCCTTCATAAATCCATCCGCCGACACGTCAACTCCCAAGTATCTGAAAACATTCACTTCTTCCATACTCCTCCTCCCCAATTTGATATCCAATTTTTCTTTATCTAAATCATTTGATACCCCCATCACCTTACTGTTTTCTATGTTTACTTGCAACTTTCTACCTTTACACACATTCCCAAACTCATCCACTAACCTTTGCAATTTTTCTTTAGAATCTCCCATAAGCACAGTATAATCAGCAAAAAGCAACTGTGTCAATTCCCATTTTGTATTTGATTCCCCATAATTTAATCCCACACTTCTCCCAAACACCCTAGCATTTACTTCTTTTACAACCCCATCTATAAATATATTAAACAACCATGGTGACATTACACATGCCTGCCTAAGACCTACTTTTACTGGGAAGTAGTCTCCCTCTCTTCTACACACCCTAACCTGAGCTGCACTATCCTCATAAAAACTCTTTACAGCATTTAGTAACTTACCACCTATTCCATATACTTGCAACATCTGCCACATTGCTCCCCTATCCACTCTATCATATGCCTTTTCTAAATCCATAAATGCAATAAAAACTTCCCTACCTTTATCTAAATACTGTTCACATATATGCTTCATAATCCAACAAACTACTGTCATTTTGCCCTACATCATATCTTGTATACTTATTTATCCTCTTTTTCTTAAAATATGTATTACCTATAACTAAACCCCTTTCTATACAAAGTTCAATCAAAGGGCTCCCATTATCATTTACACCTGGCACCCCAAACTTACCTACCACACCCTCTCTAAAAGTTTCTCCTACTTTAGCATTCAGGTCCCCTACCACAATTACTCTCTCACTTGGTTCAAAGGTTCCTATACATTCACTTAACATCTCCCAAAATCTCTCTCTCTCCCGGCATTTTAGTCGCCTCATATGACACGCATGGCTTACAGGGGAAAGATTCTTTTCCACTTCCCCATGGACAATAGAAGAAATAAAGAAGAACAAGAGCTATTTAGAAAAAGGAGAAAAACCTAGATGCATGTATATATACATGCATGTGCGTGTCTGTGAAGTGTGACCAAAGTGTAAGTAGGAGTAGCAAGATATCCCTGTTATCTAGCGTGCTTATGAGACAGAAAAAGACTGTTGAGTAGACTTCAGGATGTACAAAGTCGGGACATGCCTGCGGAATGTCACATTCAGGGTTTTAAACTGTTCCAAGTAGATAGAAGTGTCGGGAAGGGAGGTGGGGTGGCATTGTATGTCCGAGATCGCTTGAACTGTTGCATAAAAACGGGTATTACGTCTGAAGTAACACATACAGAGTCTGTTTGGATAGAATTTTCAGAGGGGCATGAAAAATTAATTTTAGGTGTGATATACCGTCCCCCAAACTTAGGTAGGGACCAAGGGAGACTACTATGGGAGGAAATTGATAGGGCCACAAGGCACGATAATGTAGTAATTCTAGGAGACTTTAACTTTAGTCATATTGATTGGAATTTCTTGACTGGGAATTTAGAATCATACGACTTCTTAGTAGTTCAGGATTGTTTTTTGAAGCAGTTTGTGACAGAACCTACAAGGGGTAATAACCTGCTTGACTTAGTTCTGACAAACAATGAATCCCTTGTTAATAATTTAGAAGTTTCAGAGGAACTGGGTGCTAGCGACCACAAATCAATTACATTTAGCATTGAATGGAAGTATGATAGTAGGGATAACTCAGTAACAGTCCCAGATTTTCGCTTAGCAGATTACGATGGTCTTAGAGAACATTTGTCATCTGTTGACTGGGGTAACGAAGAGAGCTATCAATATGACAGTTTTCTGAACACTATACATGAGGCTCAAAGAATGTTTATCCCGTATAAAGAAATTAGATCAAATAGAAATGACCCAAAATGGATGAATAATAGGCTGAAATATCTACTAGGGCATAAGAAAGGAATTTATAGGCATATCAAAAGAGGTGAGGGTCATCTTATGAATCAGTATATTGACATTAAGAGGGACATTAAAAAGGGGATAAGAAAAGCTAAAAGGGACTATGAAGTTAAAGTTGCTAGGGATTCTAAAACTAACCCAAAAAGTTCTTTCCAGGTATATAGAACAAAAATCAGAGATAAGACAGGTCCCCTTAAAAGTAACTATGGGCTTCTACTGACAAAGAGAATGAAATGTGCTCGATTTTAAATAATTATTTTCTCTCGGTTTTTACACAGGAAGACACTAATAATATTCCAGTAATTAATTTTTATAGTGGGCCAGAAGAAGATAAATTATGTAACATCACAGTCACTAGTGAAATGGTTGTGAAGCAGATAGACCGATTGAAGCAAAATAAGTCACCGGGTCCTGATGAGGTTTTTTCAAGGGTTCTTAAGGAATGCAAAATGGAACTCTGTGAACCATTAACTAACATTTTTAATTTATCTCTTCAAACAGGTGTAGTGTCTGATATGTGGAAGATGGCTAATGTAATTCCTATTTTTAAAACAGGGGACAAGTCATTACCGTCAAATTACCACCCAATAAGCCTGACCTCAATTGTAGGCAAATTACTATAGTCAATTATAGCTCAGATTATAAGAAGCCATCTCGATAAGCATAGCTTGATTAATGATACTCAGCATGGATTCACAAGAGGCCGTTCTTGTCTAACTAATTTATTAACTTTCTTCAGTAAAGCTTTTGAGGCTGTTGACCACGATAAAGAATTTGATATTATTTACTTAGATTTTAGTAAGGCTTTTGATAGAGTTCTGCACAAAAGACTGTTAAAGAAAGTGGCAGCTCATGGCATTGGGGGAAGGGTGCTCTCGTGGATCGAGTCATGGCTCACAGACAGGAAGCAGAGAGTGTCCATAAATGGGGTTAAATCCGAGTGGGGATCAGTAACAAGTGGCGTTCCACAGGGGTCAGTCTTGGGCCCGTTGTTGTTTATAATATATATCAATGATCTTGATGAAGGAATTAGTAGTGATATGAGCAAATTCGCCGATGACACAAAGATAGGTAGGATAATTGATTCAAATGTAAATGTTAGTGAACTTCAGAAAGATTTAGACAAACTCTATTCTTGGTCAGAAAAGTGGCAGATGCAGTTCAATGTAGATAAATGCAAGGTTCTGAAGCTCGGGAGTGTCCATAACCCTAGCACTTACAAGTTAAATAATGTAGAACTTAGCCATACAGATTGCGAAAAGGACTTGGGGGTTATGGTAAGCAGCAACCTTAAACCAAGACAGCAATGCTTAAGCGTACGTAATAAGGCAAATAGATTATTGGGATTTATATCAAGAAGTGTAAGCAACAGAAGTCCAGAGGTCATACTGCAGCTTTATACATCATTAGTAAGGCCTCACCTAGATTATGCAGCTCAATTCTGGTTTCCATATTACAGAATGGATATAACAAAAAGATTAGGTGATGAAAGATTGAATATCAGATTGGAGGGAGAGAGTATGGAGGAGGTGAACGTATTCAGATATTTGGGAGTGGACGTGTCAGCGGATGGGTCTATGAAAGATGAGGTGAATCATAGAATTGATGAGGGAAAAAGAGTGAGTGGTGCACTTAGGAGTCTGTGGAGACAAAGAACTTTGTCCTTGGAGGCAAAGAGGGGAATGTATGAGAGTATAGTTTTACCAACGCTCTTATATGGGTGTGAAGCGTGGGTGATGAATGTTGCAGCGAGGAGAAGGCTGGAGGCAGTGGAGATGTCATGTCTGAGGGCAATGTGTGGTGTGAATATAATGCAGAGAATTCGTAGTTTGGAAGTTAGGAGGAGGTGCGGGATTACCAAAACTGTTGTCCAGAGGGCTGAGGAAGGGTTGTTGAGGTGGTTCGGACATGTAGAGAGAATGGAGCGAAACAGAATGACTTCAAGAGTGTATCAGTCTGTAGTGGAAGGAAGGCGGGGTAGGGGTCGGCCTAGGAAGGGTTGGAGGGAGGGGGTAAAGGAGGTTTTGTGTGCGAGGGGCTTGGACTTCCAGCAGGCATGCGTGAGCGTGTTTGATAGGAGTGAATGGAGACAAATGGTTTTTAATACTTGACGTGCTGTTGGAGTGTGAGCAAAGTAACATTTATGAAGGGATTCAGGGAAACCGGCAGGCCGGACTTGAGTCCTGGAGATGGGAAGTACAGTGCCTGCACTCTGAAGGAGGGGTGTTAATATTGCAGTTTAAAAACTGTAGTGTAAAGCACCCTTCTGGCAAGACAGTGATGGAGTGAATGATGGTGAAAGTTTTTCTTTTTCGGGCCACCCTGCCTTGGTGGGAATCGGCCGGTGTGATAATAATAAATAAAATAAATTCGTTAGAAAACATTCAGCGTAGGATGACTAAATTAATACATAGCATTAGAAATCTTCCTTATGAAGAAAGATTGAAGACTCTTAAGTTACATTCACTTGTTAGACGAAGAATGAGGGGAGACCTGATCGAAGTGTATAAGTGGAAGATAGGTATTAATAAAGGGGATATTAACAAGGTCTTGAGGATATCTCTCCAAGAGAGAACCCGCAGTAATGGATTTAAATTAGATAAGTTTAGATTTAGAAAGGACATAGGAAAGTATTGGTTTGGAAATAGGGTAGTTGATGAGTGGAACAGTCTACCTAGTTGGGTTATTGAGGCTAGGACTTTGGGTAGTTTCAAATTTAGGTTGGATAAGTACATGAGTGGGAGGGGTTGGATTTGAGTGGGACTTGCACATCAGAGCTTATTTCTTGGGTAGCATTGAAAATTGGGTAGGGCAAATGTTTTGTTAGTGGGATGAATTGTAAAGGACCTGCCTAGTATGGGCCAACAGGCCTGCTGCAGTGTTCCTCCTTTCTTATGTTCTTAGAGGGGCCACAGATATATCAGATCACTTCTTAGTTGTAGCTACACTGAGAGTAAAAGGTAGATGGGATACAAGGAGAATAGAAGCATCAGGGAAGAGAGAGGTGAAGGTTTATAAACTAAAAGAGGAGGCAGTTAGGGTAAGATATAAACAGCTATTGGAGGATAGATGGGCTAATGAGAGCATAGGCAATGGGGTCGAAGAGGTATGGGGTAGGTTTAGGTTTAAAAATGTAGTGTTAGAGTGTTCAGCAGAAGTTTGTGGTTACAGGAAAGTGGGTGCGGGAGGGAAGAGGAGCGATTGGTGGAATGATGATGTAAAGAGAGTAGTAAGGGAGAAAAAGTTAGCATATGAGAAGTTTTTACAAAGTAGAAGTGATGCAAGGAGGGAAGAGTATATGGAGAAAAAGAGAGAGGTTAAAAGAGTGGTAAAGCAATGTAAAAAGAGAGCAAATGAGAGAGTGGGTGAGATGTTATCAACAAATTTTGTTGAAAATAAGAAAAAGTTTTGGAGTGAGATTAACAAGTTAAGGAAGCCTAGAGAACAAATGGATTTGTCAGTTAAAAATAGGAGAGGAGAGTTATTAAATGGAGAGTTAGAGGTATTGGGAAGATGGAGGGAATATTTTGAGGAATTGTTAAATGTTGAAGAAGATAGGGAAGCTGTGATTTCGTGTATAGGGCAAGGAGGAATAACATCTTGTAGGAGTGAGGAAGAGCCAGTTGTGAGTGTGGGGGAAGTTCGTGAGGCAGTAGGTAAAATGAAAGGGGGTAAGGCAGCCGGGATTGATGGGATAAAGATAGAAATGTTAAAAGCAGGTGGGGATATAGTTTTGAAGTGGTTGGTGCAATTATTTAATAAATGTATGGAAGAGGGTAAGGTACCTAGGGATTGGCAGAGAGCATGCATAGTTCCTTTGTATAAAGGCAAAGGGGACAAAAGAGAGTGCAAAAATTATAGGGGGATAAGTCTGTTGAGTATACCTGGTAAAGTGTATGGTAGAGTTATTATTGAAAGAATTAAGAGTAAGACGGAGAATAGGATAGCAGATGAACAAGGAGGCTTTAGGAAAGGTAGGGGTGTGTGGACCAGGTGTTTACAGTGAAACATATAAGTGAACAGTATTTAGGCAAGTCTAAAGAGGTCTTTGTGGCATTTATGGATGGGGTTGTAAGAGAAGTAAATGTGAGGGTCTTGGCAAGAGGCGTGGAGTTAAATGATAAAGAATCACACAAAGTGGGAGTTGTCACAGTTGCTCTTTGCTGATGACACTGTGCTCTTGGGAGATTCTGAAGAGAAGTTGCAGAGGTTGGTGGATGAATTTGGTAGGGTATGCAAAAGAAGAAAATTAAAAGTGAATACAGGAAAGAGTAAGGTTATGAGGATAACAAAAAGATTAGGTGATGAAAGATTGGATATCAGATTGGAGGGAGAGAGTATGGAGGAGGTGAATGTATTCAGATATCTGGGAGTGGACGTGTCAGCGGACGAGTCTATGAAAGATGAGGTGAATCATAGAATTGATGAGGGGAAAAGGGTGAGCGGTGCACTTAGGAGTCTCTGGAGACAGAGAACTTTGTCCTTGGAGGCAAAGAGGGGAATGTATGAGAGTACAGTTTTACCAACGCTCTTATATGGGTGTGAAGCATGGGTGATGAATGTTGCAACGAGGAGAAGGCTGGAGGCAGCGGAGATGTCATGTCTGAGGGCAATGTGTGGTGTGAATATAATATGCAGAGAATTCGTAGTTTGGAAGTTAGGAGGAGGTGCGGGATTGCCAAAACTGTTGTCCAGAGGGCTGAGGAAGGGTTGTTGAGGTGGTTCAGACATGTAGAGAGAATGGAGCAAAACAGAATGACTTCAAGAGTGTATCAGTCTGTAGTGGAAGGAAAGCGGGGTAGGGGTCGGCCTAGGAAAGGTTGGAGGGAGGGGGTAAAGGAGGTTTTGTGTGCGAGGGGCTTGGACTTCCAGCAGGCATGCGTGAGTGTGTTTGATAGGAGTGAATGGAGACAAATGGTTTTTAATACTTGACGTGCTGTTGGAGTGTGAGCAAAGTAACATTTATGAAGGGATTCAGGGAAACTGGCAGGCCAGATTTGAGTCCTGGAGATGGGAAGTACAGTGCCTGCACTCTGAAGGAGGGGTGTTAATGTTGCAGTTTAACCCTTTCAGGGTCCAAGGCCCAAATCTGGAGTCACGCACCAGTGTCCAAGAATTTTCAAAAAAAAAAATTGTTATTTTTTCTTATGAAATCATAGAGAATCTTTTTGTGAAGGTAATAAAACAAAAAGTACGAAATTTGGTGGAAAATTGACGAAATTATGCTCTCGCGAATTTTGATGTGTCAGCGATATTTACGAATCGGCGATTTTGCCGACTTTGACTCCCATTTTAGGCCAATTACATTATTCCAATCAACCAAATTCTTAGCTATTTCACTAGTATTACTTCTATTCTATCGACTGAGCACAAGAAATCGCCAAGTCAACTGTTTCAACTACAAAATAAAGTGATCGGAAATTGTTAATTTGGCCAATTTAACACAAAGTTCAAAATATTCCAATTTCAAAACAGGGTCCAGAATAAACAATGTAGGCATTCCTGGCACTAAACTAACATTTCCTCTGTTCATTAGTTATGTTTTGAGGCTTTACAAATAAATTCCATTTTGATTTTTTATTCACATAGTGAATTTTTATTCACACCAAAAAATAGAAGATTTACTGTTATGCAATACTGTAATAATTGTATAAATATCATCACCATATTTGTGAATGTATATTAGACCCACCAGCTGACGTGTATTAGATGTGTGAGGTCGTTTGTTTACTCTTGAATATCGGCAAAAATTTAACATTTCTGCTACTCTGAGCTCAGTTTCAAGCCATTTCCAGTGCTAAAACCAATCAAAATCATCTCTATTTCTGTAATATGTCTTCCATTCTATCAAATGAGACCAAGAAATCGCAAATACAACTATAAAAAACATACGAAAAAACACTGCAAAGTTGCTGTTTTAATCGAAAAATCATGATTTAATTTTTTTTCTCTCATTATACACAGTGTGCTGCAGGATCTGTTTTATGTGGTGCACACATATCACATAGATGTATTCTCTCATATCTAGGCCCAAATGTACCACTCACAGTTTATCAGAGTGAGCTGAGCTCATGGTGTAGATCTACGGTTTGGACCCTGAACGTAAAGCCGTAGATCTACGGGACGGACCCTGAAAGGGTTAAAAACTGTAGTGTAAAGCACCCTTCTGGCAAGACAGTGATGGAGTGAATGATGGTGAAAGTTTTTCTTTTTCGGGCCACCCTGCCTTGGTGGGAATCAGCCAGTGTGTTAATAATAATAAAATAATGTATTTATAATTTTTTTGTATGTAAAACTATAGCTATTGTTTAAAAAATGAATTTTTTGTAAATATTTTTGTGGGTCTGGAATGGATTAACTGGATTTTCATTATTTCTTATGGGAAATATTGCTTCGAGTTTCGACTTTAGAATTACCTCCTGGAACAGATTAAGTTCGAAACTCGGGGTACCACTGTACATGCATGTGTAGTGTGACCTAAGTGTAAGTAGAAGAAGCAAGATATACCTGTTATCCAGCAAGATACACCTGTTATGAGACAGAAAAATAGACACCAGCAATCCTACCATCACATAAAACAATTACAGGTAGTACCTCCCTGGGTGGTTGCTGTCTACCAACCTACTAATCGCTGGATATGATGGTGATAAATGTACAAATTGTATTTAATTAAGTTTTCCTCACCAAATCATGAGACTTGTCTCTTAGATGAGGATGGTCTTGTGGATTGTGGTCATCTGAAGGAGGCTGAATGGGAGGATTGGAAGGTGTAAGAGCAGCAACAAAGCACCACAAAAGGTCATGCAGACAAGTTGGCTGAGTTACACTTCGAAGCAACCAGTTTAGAGCCTGAAAATGTAAAGATGGTTTGCATTATATGTTGCATGCACTTTGTAAATGAATGAATGGCATACAATATTGATAAGATAAAGAATTAGACATGTGCAACATCTGGGTATCTTTATTTGTAGATGTTTTGCCTCCAGTGGCTTTATCAATACGATACAAGGAATTAACGTTAAGACCGTAGAACTATATACGTACACAAGATGAGGTAACCAGTCCCTCTGCCTTGGAGTTGGTGAAGAGCACCAACCCTCATCACCTTACTCTTTCCTATATTCACTCTTAATTTCCTTCTTTTACATACCCTGCCAAATTTGTCCACCAACCTCAAAAATTTTTCTTCAAATCTCCCAGAAGCACAGTGTCACTGGCAAAAAGCAACTTTCACAACTGCCACTTTTTATCAAATTTTTAATTTTTTTATGGCCACACCCCTCCCCAACACCCCTGCATTCACTTCTTCTACAACCCCATCTATAAATATGTTAAATAACCATGGTGACATCATGCATTTCTGTCTAAGGCCTAGTTTTACTGGAGAATAATCTCTCTCTCTCCTACATACCTTAACCTGAGCCTCACCATCTTCATAAAAACTCTTAACTGCTTTCAGTAACTTATCATCTATTCCTTACACTTGTTTCTCTGTCCACCCAATCATATACCTTTTCTAAAACCCTAACTGCATTGGAAACTTCCTTACCTTTATCTAACTGTTGTTCATTTATATACTTCCATGTAAAACATCCCCTATCCTTCCTAAATTCTCCTTTACCAGGTCTTTCTTACTTTCAACACACCGGCCGTATCCCACCAAGGCAGGGTGGCCCAAAAAGAAAAACGCAAGTTTTTCTTAAATTTAGTAATTTATATGGGAGAAGGGGTTACTAGCCCCTTGCTCCCGGCATTTTAGTCGCCTCTTACGACATGCATGGCTTACGGAGGAAGAGTTCTGTTCTACTTCCCCATGGAAATAAGAGGAAATAAACAAGAACAAGAACTAGTAAATGAACTAGTAAGAAAATAGAAGAAAACCCAGAGGCGGTTTGTATATATATGCTTGTACATGCTGTGTAGTATGGCCTAAATATAAGTAGAAGTAGCAACATGTACATACCTAAAATTTTTTGTTTGTGAAACAGAAAAAAAGACCAGCAATCCTACCATCATGTAAAACAAATACAGGTTTCTGTTTTACACTCACTTGGCAGTACGGTAGTACCTCCCTGGGTGGATGCTGTCTATCAACATACTACCTACAACTCAAACTTTTTTTTTTTTTTTCAACAAATCGGCTGTCTCCCACCTTTCTGCCAATAGTTGCTTATATCTCACCCTAACTTCCTCCTCCCTTAGTTTATACACTTCCACCTCACTCTTACTTGTTGTTGCCATTTTCCTTTTGGCCCATCTACCTCTTACTCTAACTCTAGCTACAACCAAATAATGATCCAATACATCAGTTGCCCCTCTATAAACATGTACATCCTAAAGCCTACCCATCAACCTTTTATCCATCAATACATAATCTAACAAACTACTTTCATTATGTGCTATATCATACCCTGTATACTTATTTATCCTCTTTCATAAAATGTGTATGTATTACTTATTACCAAACCTCTTTCTACACATAGTTCAATTAAAGGCTCCCCATTTTCATTTACCCATGGCACATCAAATTTACCATACTACTCCCTCCACAACATTTGTACCACTTTAGTATTGAAATCCCCAACCACAAGTGCTCTCACACTTGGTTCAAAACTCCCCATGCACTCAACATTTCCAAAAAAATCTCTCTCTCCTCTACACTTATCTCTTCTCAGGTGCATAAATGCTTACTATAACCCACTTTTCACATCCAACCCTTATATTACTTCACATAATCCTTGAATTAATACATTTATATTCCCTCTTTTCCTGCCATAACTTATCCTTCAACATTATTGCTACTCCTTCTTTAGCTCTAACTCTATTTGAAACCCTTGACCTAATCCCATTTATTTCTCCCCACGGAAACTCTCTCACCCCCTTCAGCTTCTTTCACTTAAAGCCAGGACATCCAGCTTCTTCTCATTCATAATATCCACAATCATCTCTTTCTTATCATTTGCACAACATCCACGCACATTCAAACATCCCACCTTGATGGCTTTCTTCTTTTTCTTTCTAGTAGGCTATACAGGAAAAGGGGTTGCTAGCCCACTGCTGACTTTTACAAGAAGCATGGCTTACGGAGGAAAGATTCTTATTCCACTTCCTCATGGATATAAAAGGAAAAACAATAAGAACAAGAACTATTAAGATAAAATCAAAGAAAGCTCAGATGAGTGTGTATACATAAATGTGTACATGAATGTGTATTGTGACCTAAGTTTAAGTAGAAGTAGCAAGACGTATCTGAAATCTTGCATGTTTATGAGACAGAAAAAAGACACCAGCAATCCTACCATCATGCAAAACAATTACAGGCTTTCGTTTTACACTCACTTGGCAGGACGGCAGTACCTCCCTGGGTGGTTGCTGTCTACCAACCCATTACAAACTTATTTCCCTATAATTTTTACACTCTTTTGTCCCCCCCCCTTTCCTTAATATAAGGGAACTATGTACACTCTCTGCCAATTCCAAGGTCCTTCCCCTCTTTCATATATTTACTGAAGGAAAGTACCAACCACTCTAAAAGTATACCTCCACTTCCTTGTAACATTACTGTCTTGATCCCATCAATCTCAGCTGCCTGACTCACGAAATCGTAATGACACGATTGCAAACAAACCATACCCCGGCCATACCCCTGCCACACTCACATCTGGCTCTTCCTCACTCCTAAAGGATGTTGTGCCTCCCTGACCAATGCATGAAATCACTACCTCCCTTTCTACAGCAACATTTAACAGCTCCTCAAAATATTCCTGCCATCCTCCTAATACCTCCAATGCCACCCACTCTCTCATTTGCTACCCTTTTATATTCTCTCACCACTCTCTTAACCTCCCTTTTACTCTCCATGTACTCAACCCTCCTTGTATCACTTCTGCTTTGTAAAAACTTCTCATATGCTAACTTTTCTCCTTTACCACTCTCTCTTTATATTATTATTCTACCAATTGCTCATCTTCCCTCCTGCACCCACCTTCCTATATCCATAAACTTCTGCTGCACACTCTAACACCGCATTCTTAAATTTAACCCAGACCTCTTCAACCTCATTACCTATGCTTTCACTAGCCCATCTTTCTCCCTAACTAGCTCCTCATCCTCCTTTTGTTTATAAACTTTCACTTCTCTCTTACTCACTGAGGCCATTCTCCTTATGCTCCATCTACCTCTTACTGTCACTGTAACTACAACTAAATATGATCTGATATATCTACTGCACCTCTATAAGCATGCAAATCCAGAAGTCTACCCCTCAACCTTTTATCCACCAATGCATAGTCCAACAAACTACTGCCATTACATCCTATATCAGATCTTGCATACTTATTTATTTTCTTTTTCTTAAAATATATACGTCTTTCTTTTCTTTCAACACACCAGCCGTATCCCATCAGGGTGGGGTGGCCCAAAAGGAAAAACAAAAGTTTCTCCTTTTACATTTAGTAATATATACAGGAGAAGAGGTTACTAGCCCCTTGCTCCTGGCATTTTAGTCGCCTCTTACAACACGCATGGCTTACAGAGGAAGAATTCTGTTCCACTTCCCCATGGAGGTAAGAGGAAATAAACAAGAACAAGAACTAGAAAGAAAATAGAGGAAAACCCAGAGGGGTGTGTATATATATGCTTGTACATGTATGTGTAGTGTGACCTAAGTGTAAGTAGAAGTAGCAAGACGTACCTGAAACCTTGCATGTTCATGAGACAGAAAAATGGACACCAGCAATCCTACCATCATGTAAAACAATTACAGGTTTCCGTTTTACACTCACTTGGCAGGACGGTAGTACCTCCCTGGGCGGTTGCTGTCTACCAACCTACTACCTAGAAAATATATACGTATTACCTATTATTTTTATTACTACAACTACTACTACTATTTGCATTCAGAAGTCAGAGTAACCATACTCATATCCACAATTTTTATACTTTAATTTCAAGTACTATACTCATACTTGGCCTTCTTAGTCCTATGTGTTACTGAAAGAACAAAGTTCTCTTCCCTCATAATCCATCACGGATGGCAAAAATAGTTTGACATTTGCATTAGTTTTAAAAATTTGAAGTTTGAAAGGAAATGTGTATAAGTTGTTACACAAGAACCCAAATTCTACTAAACCATACCTGCATGGCATATACTCTTGCAGCTGCTTTCCGAGTTGCATGTCTCATTGCAAATGCAAGAGTTTCCAGGTCATGATTCTGGAAAATAAAAGCCATGATAGGTCTGATAATGACCTGACGTGCTCGCCCGCCTGGATCACCAGCTGGTCCACCTCCTCTTTCGATACAGCCAGCCAAACGTTCCAGCGCAGCTGAGGGGTGTACCAATAAGGAGCTACCACCACTATCAACTGCAAAAGAAAACAGGGAACAGTGACTGAGTGAGCAACATAATTTCCTGCTAATCTTTACTAATTTTACACATCAGTGCAAAGCACAATTACTAATACTGTCCTCACCTGCATTTTCGCCACTACTATTGTTGCGTTTCCTGAGAATAACAGTAGCCTTATGATCATGTTCAACTTGAGAGGCTGATGCAGATGCAGCCGCAGAGCTCCAGTCTTGTCCTGAGGTGCCCACTGTGACCGAGATAGAACGATGGAATGGACGGCCTCGAGGCATCTCTGTATCAGATGCAGGAGATTCTTGGTGTGAAGCCCCTTTTGTAAAATAAAATCATTCATTATAATTATCAGAAATTACCTTTAAAACATTAAATTAAAAAAATTGGAAAAAAACATAATTCTATAATAATTCTGATTCAAAAACTGTTGCATAAGCTTTACTGTTGTATAATCCACTGTCAGAGAATAATAAACAGCAATACGTACATCAATAAAAGATAAAAGAGAAAAAGGTAGCTTATGAGAGGTTTTTACAAAGCAGAAGTGTTATAAGAAGAGCAGAGTATATGGAGAGTAAAAGAAAGGTGAAGAGAGTGGTGAGAGAGTGCAAAAGGAGAGCAGATGATAGAGTGGGAGAGGCACTGTCAAGAAATTTTAATGAAAATAAGAAAAATTTTTGGAGTGAGTTAAACAAGTTAAGAAAACCTAGGGAAAGTATGGATTTGTCAGTTAAAAACAGAGTAGGGGAGTTAGTAGATGGGGAGATGGAGGTATTAGGTAGATGGCGAGAATATTTTGAGGAACTTTTAAATGTTAAGGAAGAGAGAGAGGCAGTAATTTCATGCACTGGTCAGGGAGGTATACCATCTTTTAGGAGTGAAGAAGAGCAGAATGTAAGTGTGGGGGAGGTACGCGAGGCATTACGTAGAATGAAAGGGGGTAAAGCAGCAGGAACTGATGGGATCATGACAGAAATGTTAAAAGCAAGGGGTATATAGTGTTGGAGTGGTTGGTATTTTTGTTTAATAAATGTATGAAAGAGGGGAAGGTACCTAGGGATTGGCAGAGAGCATGTATAGTCCCTTTATATAAAGGGAAAGGGGACAAAAGATTGTAAAAATTATAGAGGAATAAGTTTACTGAGTATACCAGGAAAAGTGTACGGTAGGGTTATAATTGAAAGAATTAGAGGTAAGACAGAATGTAGGATTGCGGATGAGCAAGGAGGTTTCAGAGTGGGTAGGGGATGTGTAGATCAAGTGTTTACATTGAAGCATATATGTGAACAGTATTTAGATAAAGGTAGGGAAGTTTTTATTGCATTTATGGATTTAGAAAAGGCATATGATAGAGTGGATAGAGGAGCAATGTGGCAGATGTTGTAAGTATATGGGATAGGTGGTAAGTTATTAAATGCTGTAAAGAGTTTTTATGAGGATAGTGAGGCTCAGGTTAGGGTGTGTAGAAGAGAGGGAGACTACTTCCCGGTAAAAGTAGGTCTTAGACAGGGATGTGTAATGTCACCATGGTTGTTTAATATATTTATAGATGGGGTTGTAAAGGAAGTAAATGCTAGGGTGTTTGGGAAAGGGGTGGGATTAAATTTTGGGGAATCAAATTCAAAATGGGAATTGACACAGTTACTTTTTGCTGATGATACTGTGCTTATGGGAGATTCTAAAGAAAAATTGCAAAGGTTAGTGGATGAGTTTGGGAATGTGTGTAAAGGTAGAAAGTTGAAAGTGAACATAGAAAAGAGTAAGGTGATGAGGGTATCAAATGATTTAGATAAAGAAAAATTGGATATCAAATTGGGGAGGAGGAGTATGGAAGAAGTGAATGTTTTCAGATACTTGGGAGTTGACGTGTCGGCGGATGGATTTATGAAGGATGAGGTTAATCATAGAATTGATGAGGGAAAAAAGATGAGTGGTGCATTGAGGTATATGTGGAGTCAAAAAATGTTATCTATGGAGGCAAAGAAGGGAATGTATGAAAGTATAGTAGTACCAACACTCTTATATGGGTGTGAAGCTTGGGTGGTAAATGCAGCAGCGAGGAGACGGTTGGAGGCAGTGGAGATGTCCTGTTTAAGGGCAATGTGTGGTGTAAATATTATGCAGAAAATTCGGAGTGTGGAAATTAGCAAAAGGTGTGGAGTTAATAAAAGTATTAGTCAGAGGGCAGAAGAGGGGTTGTTGAGGTGGTTTGGTCATTTAGAGAGAATGGATCAAAGTAGAATGACATGGAAAGCTTATAAATCTATAGGGGAAGGAAGGCGGGGTAGGGGTCGTCCTCGAAAGGGTTGGAGAGAGGGGTTAAAGGAGGTTTTGTGGGCAAGGGGCTTGGACTTCCAGCAAGCGTGCGTGAGCGTGTTAGATAGGAGTGAATGGAGACGAATGGTACTTGGGACCTGACGATCTGTTGGAGTGTGAGCAGGGTAATATTTAGTGAAGGGATTCAGGGAAACCGGTTATTTTCATATAGTCGGACTTGAGTCCTGGAAATGGGAAGTACAATGCCTGCACTTTAAAGGAGGGGTTTGGGATATTGGTAGTTTGGAGGGATATGTTGTGTATCTTTATATGTGTATGCTTCTAAACTGTTGTATTCTGAGCACCTCTGCAAAAACAGTGATAATGTGTGAGTGTGGTGAAAGTGTTGAATGATGATGAAAGTATTTTCTTTTTGGGGATTTTCTTTCTTTTTTGGGTCACCCTGCCTCAGTGGGAGACGGCCGACTTGTTGAAAAAAAAAAAAAAAAAATGTACATCAAATATAAGGTTATTTCACCTCACCTCAACATTTTCAGGTATGAATCCAGTATGTGAACAGGCACTTCGTTCATCTGTCTTCATAAAAAAAAAAGCATGTGCCTTGTTAGAATGTGAATCTAGATAATATTATCAGTTAACCCTTAAACGGTCCAAACAGATCGACGTTCAAATTCGTAGTGCTCCAAAAGTAGATCTACTTTTTTTTACATATTTTCAAATATAACAAAAAAAAAAGTAGATAAAAGTTTTTTTACATGTTTTCAAATGTAAAACAAAAAAGAAGATCTACATTTTTTACATACTTTCAGATGTTGAAAAAACGTATATACAGTGGACCCTCACATAACGATATTAATTGGTACCCGAGAACGAATATCGTTAAGTGAGTTTTTTAACGTTATCCGAGGGAAAATGTTAGCTTTAAAAGTATCGTTATGCAAATTTAACGTTATGTGATGCCAACGTTATGCGAGGGTCCACTGTATACGTTTGGACCGTTTAAGGGCTAAACCACTTAAGGTATACATAAGAATGGTCAATATACCTTGGGGTGAGAAAGGCGAGTGCTCTCTATGGTTATTGTCACGTGATTCAGCAGAACTGCTGCGATAGTCATTGTTATCTGCTGCATGGAAATTGTGGTGAAGTAAGAGATCCTCTCTTAGCTGGTTCAGATGCTGCTGCTGACAGTTGAGAGTGTGCAAACACTGGAATGCTACCTGAAGAAAAGTTGCATTACAGTTTATTTCAATTACACATTTACAAATTACTAGTAGGCATAGTTTATAATTAGTGTTCATCCTTCACAATAAAGTTAATTCATTATAAATGTTCATATATAATAGAAATAATAGAAATGAAAATATATAATAGAAATATATAATATATAATATAATAGAATATATAATATATAATATAAAATATATAATAGAAATAATAGAAACGAAATATATAAGGCTGTAGAAATAAGTAAGATGATTATTGGATCCTTAGGAAAGATTTCATGAAGGAAAAACATCACTATAAAGATTTGCATATGTATATACTCCTGGCCTCAATCCATACTGGTAAAATATGGACATAACAAAATAGATACATATTGAATTCATGATGTTGATATAAGCCATTTAAAAGACATGTATGGTATTCAAAGTTAAGACAGAATAAGTACTAAGGAAGCTAATACTGTACTAAGGAAGCTAATAAGTACTAAGGAAGCTAATACTTGGCCAGCTGAAGCAGCTGGCCAAGGCAGGTAGCATGAGGCAGCAATGATGACAGTAACAAAATACATTTTTTTAATTAATGAAAGTTTAGAAAGTTGGTTTAGGTCAACTTACCTTTGGGAAAGGACTGTTATCTGGGCTCAGTGATACTGATGGCATTGTACAAGGAGATCTTCTTGGAACATGACTGCGACATGGGATTGCTGCTGCTGCTGCACTTGCTAAATCTAACAAAAACATTGCATTGTTTCTCATTATCACGTGTGCATCAAGCTGAGGAAGAGGCGAAAGTAATTTACTATTTGATTTTCTTTTCGTTCGACCATTACTAATTTTGCTACCAGAAAACTGACTATATTGGCCTTTGTGTCTATTACGGCAACTCCAGCACATGTGGAAACATCCTCGGACCACCTCACCACATGGTTGAGTTACACGATCTTTGGTAGGGAAGACTTTCCAATGTGTTCCAACATAACCACAACCTTTTGATGACCCACCACAACCTTGGTGTAATGTTCGAAAATGCTGTTCAATACCTTCAGGAGAAACTTTACTACCACAAAGTTCACACACACCGTCTTCATCTTCCCCATCACCAGGATCAATACCAAACATTGGAATGCCACTTGAAGATGATTTCTTTTTATGCTTTTTCTTTTCTCTGTCACTTTTTTCTTTAATTTTATCAGATTTTTTTAAACGTGCAGGAATAGTAGGTGAAGGAAGTATAATCTGTTGGGCAACAGCTTTTAGACAGCTAGATGTAAGTTCTTCCCACAAGAGAACCACATGACGAAGAACTGGAGGTAAATCTGGAGGATCTGGACCTGTGCCTCCTTCCATTACTGTTGCCAGTTTCTGACCTTGAGGTCCCTGAACATAAACTCCAGTTCTACCAGCTGCCTCATCATCACTAGTGTCACTAACACGTGGTACCTCATTAATATTTGCATTTTTTCCCGGCTTTAGAAGATCATCTGTGTTCTGGAGAGTCACATTATTTAAATAACTGTAAGTGCTTACTTCAACTGAATGTCTTTGTCGGGCTTTCTGTTCCTTGGTTAGCTTTTCTGATTTTGCTGCTGTTGCTGTTCGAGGTTTCCAGTGAAAAGTTCCTTGTTTTGTTAAATCTGGATGGAATTTCATGTAAGAGGCACAAGCCATAGCATCATGAACAATTCCTTCATGCCAAAGGAACGCAGCAAAAATTGCTCGTAAGCATTCTGCCACAGAAGGGCTCATGGCTTCTTTCACTTTATCACGATTAGGTCCAGGTTTTTCTCGCTGAGAAGAAGCGGGAGATACAGCATGATCACGTTTTCCTCTATGCGGCTTTCCAGATCGATCCTTGCGTGCCATTTTGGGTGACAGTCGGAGGTTTTCATCCCGAGAACCTGTTGAACCAATGTTAAACTTGATTCCTTCAGGACTGGTCTGTGTTGCCGTTTGAGTTACAGTTTTTGGACTGGTGCTTAATGGTTCCTGAAATAGTACCATGTCTTATTTCAGAGCTACCATATATAAAATCACCTACAAAAATTTTCAATTACCAAAAAAATGAAGTGGGAACACTAAACCATGTGAACTAAACTAAGGATCTGTGTCAGTCAGATGAGTAATGAATGTTAGCCCTATAGTTTTATTTGACTGAATTTTCTCACCATTAGCTGGAGCTATTTTAGTTCACTCATAATTAGTAACCACAATTAGTACAATTTATGAGGAATGTGCACTTTTTTTTTTTTTTAACATATTGGCTGCCTCCCACTGAGGAAGGGTGACCCAAAAGAAACACTTCTACCATCATTCTCTCTATCACTGTCTTGCCAGGGGCATGCCGATATTGCAGTTCAGATACCCCTCCAAATGTCCCCACCCCCCCTTCCGAGTGTAGGCACTGTATTCTCCACCTCCAGGACTCAAGTCTGGCTAACCGATTTCCCTTAATCTTTTCACAAAACGTTACATTGCTTGCACTCCAACAGTTCAAGTCCTAAAAACAATTTGCTTTCACTCCCATTTAACATGCTCGCACACACCTGCTGGATGTGCAAGGCCCTCACACACAAAACCTCTTTTACTCCCTCCCTTTCCTAGGGTGACCCCTACCCCATCTTCCCTCCAACCTTTCCAAGGTGATGCCTACCCCACCTTCTCTCCAACACAGATTTATACACCCTCCAAGTCACTCTATTTTACTTCATCCTCTAAATGTCCAAACCACCTCAACAACCCCTCTTCAGCCCTCTGGATAATACATTTATTAACCCTGTACCTCCTCCTAATCTGCAAGCTACAAATTCTCAGTGTAATATTTACGCTATACATTGCCCTCAAGACGTGAAATGTTGGCAGATGAAGATGAAGAACAGTTAACATTATAACAGTTACATGAACAGTTCCATGTTGCTGCTAAATTACCAGACTTTTTTACTGAAGAGGACCCTGACAAATCTAGAAGCAGTGCTCTGAAATGGAGTGTACAGGAGTAGATGAGACCTTACTGTCAGCTGTATGAATTACTGCAAGGGAAAAGAGACCAGAGATGCATTACAGAATTTCTCACTACTCCAGTACAACCATCAACATTAGCACCAGCCTCAACCATACACTTCAGCTAATGATCCAAAACCTTCCACTTCAGGTAATGATCCACAATCTTCCACCCCAGCCAAGTAGGGCCACAACATCCCTCTCCACTCCTTTCAAAATCATTGACATACACCAACAACCACAATTATTTATGAAACATTTGTAGCCTTAAGCAATGTAATAAACATAATACAGCATGACAACCAACTACAATTACATCCTTTTTTTTAAATTTTGATACCTAAAAAAAGTTGTTTGCCATTTTTGGGGGTCAAATGAAAGTAACCCTATTTTTCCAAATGTTCTTCAGTTTTAGGCATTTTTTTTTATTAGACACCATTTTAAAAAAATGTAACTACAGTGGAACCTTGGCTTTTATCATTAATTCATTCCAGAAAGTCTGACAGAAGCCAAATTCAATGAAAACTGAAGCAATATTTCCCATAAGAAATTTTTTTTTTTTTTTTTTTTCAACAAGTCGGCCGTCTCCCACCGAGGCAGGGTGACCCAAAAAAGAAAGAAAATCCCCAAAAAGAAAATACTTTCATCATCATTCAACACTTTCACCACACTCGCACATTATCACTGTTTTTGCAGAGGTGCTCAGAATACAACAGTCTAGAAGCATAAACATATAAAGATACACAACATATCCCTCCAAACTGCCATAAGAAATACGTAATGTAAATCCAATTAATCCACTCCAGACACCCAAAAGTATTAACAAAAAAATACATTTTATAGAGAATAACTATTTTTTACATACAGAAAAAATGAGAAATAAATATAAAGGACTAATGAATGGAAAAATGAACATTTAATATCACTTTTACCTTTACTGAAGACTCTTGTTGGCGTATGGGAGACACGAGGAGGGAAGAGGGAGGAGGAGAGGTTATTGGTTGGAAGGGGAATCTCCCTCCATAAGAACTTCAGGTATCAAGTCCCTATCTGGGGTTACCTCCCTTGTTTGTCTTTTACTGGCACTGGACCCCTGTCACACAAAAAATCTGTAGAGGGGTCTGTTTCTGGCATCTCTTTAAGATCTGCCTAAAATGGAACAAGGCATTGTCATTGAACGTGTTGCAGACACGGCTTGCAACAGCTTTGTTGGGGTGATATTTCTCCACAAAACTTTGCAACTCACTCCACTTTGCATACATGTCCTTAATCACTGAAAAAGGCACATTCTCCCCTCTCTTTCTCCTCCTCCAAAGCAATTTCCTCAGCTGCAATCTGTTACTGTTCCAGTTGAAGGTGTTGCAGCTCTTCAGTGGTTAGCTCTTCCCTGTGGTCATCCACCAACTCTTCCACATCCTGGGAACTCACAACCAACCCTTTGGACTTTCCCAAAGCCCCATGGTGGCTTATTTAGCAGTTGCACTCAATAAACAAGCAGAAAAAACAACGGATTATTACAAAATGTTTTTGATGAATGTGCAGGGTAATGCTCATTCGATGAGAAACAAAGCCAGACTGATTCAGAATATGTGGGATGCTTTGTGTGGGCGCGGGCAGGTGGACACATTCGGTATGGTGGACCAATGAAAACTGAGGTGATGAACCAAAACTTGGACAAAATTTTGACAAAAAAAAAAAAAAAAAAAAAAAAAAAAAAAAAAAAAAAAAAGTAATTGAAAACTGAATTCAACAAGAACCAGGGTAAACGAAAACCGAGGTTCCACTGTACCACCTTAATCGATGATCAACTGTAACTGATAATTCATATCTTTTCTCTTTGTACTTCCCAGTAATATATGTTTGATCATGCAAATAATGTATTAATAAAAACTGCATAGGCAATCCAGTACCTATCTCTAACTTAACAAAGATATGATTCTAACAGGATGCTCTAAATTCTTTATAGTGTACTTTGTATATTGATTAAAACTGAGTATACAATGATAATTACCCTTCTTGGAGTGCTTGGTGTTGAAGTTGGTAAAGAGGAAACACTTGGGGAATGAGACATATCTTGTGTTAAACTGGAGACAAAAGCACTTGTGTCACTAAGAGAGTCATTTGCACTGCGAATAGCTGATGGAGGACTCCCTGCTGCCCTGTCTCCTCCTGCACCAGCACCTGATACTAATGGTGATATGCCAGTCGCACGTGGTGAGCTGTGCAACGGTGAACTGCTTGCACTTTCTCTGCCACGTCCTAGAATTTTTTAAGATTTGATTATAAAAACTCTAACTAAATTATAAAAATTGTATCTTAACTATAAAAATACTATCTAAATTATAAAAGTTGTAGCATAACTAAGTCTTATCTTTATTATAAAAGTCTTACATGGCTTATAAAAGTTTTATCATAAGCACTAACAGAAAAATAAAAGCACAATCTTAACTAAAATGTTCTACCTGAACCATGAAAGCAGTACAAAAGTAATAAGAACACAAGAACATAAGAAAGAAGGAACACTGCAGCAGGCCTACTGACCCATGCGAAGCAGGTCCATGCCACCCCCCAGCCTAGAACAATGACCACCTAGTCAGGTCACTTCCACAATAAGTTTTATTTTAACTATTTTAACTATAAAGGTTCTATTTTTCATGGAAAATAAAAACTTTATCTAGTAAAGTCCTATCTTCACTGTAAAGGTCCTATTTAAATTTTAAGTTTCACCCACACTTAAAATTCCTACCCTTATTATAAAATTCAGTGAAATAGTCTTGAATTTTTATCCAGAAATATGACATAAAAAACCATTAATATGAATAAACACAAGAAAATATGAACCAAGGATGTGGAACTACTCTCCTATTCCTCAAATCAATTATGATTACTCACTTCTCCCTCCCATTCAGAAGGGACTCTTCTCATTTGTTTGTACTCTCCTATTTGTGGTTGCAGGGGGTGCTAACTTTATTGTTTAATAATTTAGTGAAATAATCTAAGGTTTCAGAGTGGGTAGGGGATGTGTAGATCAAGTGTTTACATTGAGGCATATATGTGAACAGTATTTAGATAAAGGTAGGTTAGTTTTTATTGCATTTATGGATTTAGAAAAGGCATATGATAGAGTGACACAGTTACTTTTTGCTGATGATACTGTGCTTATGGGAGATTCTAAAGAAAAATTGCAAAGGTTAGTGGATGAGTTTGGGAATGTGTGTAAAGGTAGAAAGTTGAAAGTGAACATAGAAAAGAGTAAGGTGATGAGGGTGTCAAATGATTTAGATAAAGAAAAATTGGATATCAAATTGGGGAGGAGGAGTATGGAAGAAGTGAATGTTTTCAGATACTTGGGAGTTGACGTGTCGGCGGATGGATTTATGAAGGATGAGGTTAATCATAGAATTGATGAGGGAAAAAAGGTGAGTGGTGCGTTGAGGTATATGTGGAGTCAAAAAACGTTATCTATGGAGGCAAAGAAGGGAATGTATGAAAGTATAGTAGTACCAACACTCTTATATGGGTGTGAAGCTTGGGTGGTAAATGCAGCAGCGAGGAGACGGTTGGAGGCAGCGGAGATGTCCTGTTTAAGGGCAATGTGTGGTGTAAATATTATGCAGAAAATTCGGAGTGTGGAAATTAGGAGAAGGTGTGGAGTTAATAAAAGTATTAGTCAGAGGGCAGAAGAGGGGTTGTTGAGGTGGTTTGGTCATTTAGAGAGAATGGATCACAGTAGAATGACATGGAAAGCATATAAATCTATAGGGGAAGGAAGGCGGGGTAGGGGTCGTCCTCGAAAGGGTTGGAGAGAGGGGGTAAAGGAGGTTTTGTGGGTAAGGGGCTTGGACTTCCAGCAAGCGTGCGTGAGCGTGTTAGATAGGAGTGAATGGAGACGAATGGTACTTGGGACCTGACGATCTGTTGGAGTGTGAGCAGGGTAATATTTAGTGAAGGGATTCAGGGAAACCGGTTATTTTCATATAGTCGGACTTGAGTCCTGGAAATGGGAAGTACAATGCCTGCACTTTAAAGGAGGGGTTTGGGATATTGGCAGTTTGGAGGGATATGTTGTGTATCTTTATATGTTTATGCTTCTAGACTGTTGTATTCTGAGCACCTCTGCAAAAACAGTGATAATGTGCGAGTGTGGTGAAAGTGTTGAATGATGATGAAAGTATTTTCTTTTTGGGGATTTTCTTTCTTTTTTGGGTCACCCTGCCTCGGTGGGAGACGGCCGACTTGTTGAAAAAAAAAAAAAAAAAAAAAAAAAAATATGATAGAGTGGATAGGGTAGCAATGTGGCAGATGTTGCAAGTATATGGAATAGGTGGTAAGTTACTAAATGCTGTAAAGAGTTTTTATGAGGATAGTGAGGCTCAGGTTAGGGTGTGTAGAAGAGAGGGAAAATACTTCCCAGTAAAAGTAGGTCTTAGACAGGGATGTGTAATGTCGCCATGGTTGTTTAATATATTTATAGATGGGGTTGTAAAAGAAGTAAATGCTAGGGTGTTCGGGAGAAGGGTGGGATTAAATTATGGGGAATCAAATACAGAATGGGAATTGACACAGTTGCTTTTTGCTGATGGTACTGTGCTCATGGGAGATTCTAAAGAAAAATTGCAAAGGTTAGTGGATGAGTTTGGGAGTGTGTGTAAATGTATAAAGTTGAAAGTGAACATAGAAAAGAGTAAGGTGATGAGGGTATCAAATGATTTAGATAAAGAAAAATTGGATATCAAATTGGGGAGGAGGAGTATGGAAGAAGTGAATGTTTTCAGATACTTGGGAGTTGACGTGTCGGCGGATGGATTTATGAAGGATGAGGTTAATCATAGAATTGATGAGAGAAAAAAGGTGAGTGGTGCGTTGAGGTATATGTGGAGACAAAAAACGTTATCTATGGAGGCAAAGAAGTGAATGTATGAAAGTATAGTAGTACCAACACTCTTATTTGGGTGTGAAGTTTGGGTTGTGAATGCAGCAACGAGGAGGCGGTTGGAGGCAGTTAAGATGTCCTGTCTAAGGGCAATGTGTGGTGTAAATATTATGCAGAAAATTCGGAGTGTGCAAATTAGGAGAAGGTGTGGAGTTAATAAAAGTATTAGTCAGAGGGCTGAAGAGGGGTTGTTGAGGTGGTTTGGTCATTTAGAGAGAATGGATCAAAGTAGAATGACATGGAGAGCGTATAAATCTGTAGGGGAAGGAAGGCGGGGTAGGGGTCGTCCTTGAAAAGGTTGGAGGGAGGGGGTAAAGGTTTTGTGGGTGATAGGCTTGGACTTCCAGCAAGCGTCAAGCGTGCGTGAGCATGTTAGATAGGAGTGAATGGCATTTGGGACCTGACGATCTGTTGGAGTGTGAGCAGGGTAATATTTAGTGAAGGGATTCAGGGAAACTGGTTATTTTTATATAGCCGGACTTGAGTCCTGGAAATGGGAAGTACAATGCCTGCACTCTAAAGGAAGGGTTTGGGATATTAGCAGTTTGGAGGGATATGTTGTGTATCTTTATAGGTATATGCTTCTAAGCTGTTGTGTTCTGAGCACCTTTGCAAAAACAGTGATTATGTGTGAGTGTGGTGAAAGTGTTCAATGATGATGAAAGTATTTTCTTTTTGGGGATTTTCTTGCTTTTTTGGGTCACCCTGCATCGGTGGGAGACGGCCGACTTGTTAAAAAAAAAAAAAAAATCTAAGTTTTCTTCTGAGAAAATAAAGCTTCACGCTAGTAAATAAATCAGGGAGTGAGTGAGGCTTAAACCATGGCAACTGAGTCCTAACACTCAGAGACCAGTGCGTTAACCACCAGTCTGTGAGCTTCAGGACTCGCTTGCCGTCGGTTCAAACCCCACCTATTCAACGATTTGTTTGCAACTGTGTTATTGTGATTTCGCGAGACTTCATGCTAGTACTGTGTAATAACATAAATCACACCTGGAATGGGCACTGGACTGGAAGATCTTGATATCTGACGTGGAGATGTTCCGGATCCTTGAATAACCCCAGCACTTCCAGAGGACCCAACTCCAATTGCTCTTGGACTAGAGGAGCGTGACAATCGCTTTGGTGTTGCAGGTGGAGTGCGAGGTGGAGTAGCTCCATTTCCATTAGCACGAGACTCGCCAATAGCTTTGACTAATTCTTTCACAGACACACCTTGTAGTTCAGGAGGAACATCACGTGACAAGCTGAAAATATACGTTATAATTAAAGTACATAGTGTAATATTATTAAGGTAAAACAAACTCACTATGTTACAAGATAAAAAATATAACTAATTAAACCTTTATGTATGTCTTACCTTACGGCCAACTGCTGTGATTGCTTTTTCTCTATTTTTTTATCATATGTCTGAGTGTGCTGTTGGGTATGCTGCACTTGAGGGTGTTGTAGAACTTGCATCTGTGGTGGTTGCGGTTGTTGTTGCTGTTGTGCTTGCTGCTGCTGCTGAACAAGAGGAGCATGAGGAGGATTGTGCTTATGCTGCTCTTCCTTAAGCCATCGATGAAGAACGGAGAATTTCCCTGGATGTTGTGACGAATCCTTGCGGAACACAAATTTACCATCATAAATGAACAGATTTTTCTTTAATAACAAACGAAAATTAAGGATATGCAATACAAACTGCCACTGCTACAAAAAAAAAAAAAACATTGCTTATACAGTACGTATTTAATATAAAACTAAGTATTCCCAGCCATAGGTATAGACCTTTCTGGGTCAGAGAGCACTGTGTTATATTGTTCTAGGGGTAGAAGAGGGTCAGAGAGAGAGCACTGTGTTATACCGTACTAGGGGTAGAAGAGCATTCTGGGAGTCAGAGTGAACAGTCAACAGCAGTCCACTATGGTCAACAATCAACACAAGAATGGTGAGAATAATATTACACTATTGGTAGCTGGGCACAACATGAATCCACAGCAAGTGTAATAAACAACACCCTTATTACTCTTCCTTCAACCCATTGGTAAAAACCTTATTCACTGACACATCAACTGATTGGGCATGAGGAAATATCTCAAGATCATTATCGGTGCCTACAATGATGGACCTCAAGAATTAAAAAGGGGAATATTGACAAGGAGAAAAACCCATGTACCAGATTGTAGTGACATTCAGGTAAGAACCCAGAAAAACAGGTCACAACCCAGAAGATCAGGTCACAACTCAAAAGAGAAGGTCATAACCCAGAAGAGCAGGTCATAACTTGGAAGAGAAGGTCAAAACCCAAAAAAGCAAGTTATTTCTGTTCATGAAAGGGCACAGAGAACTGTAATTGCCCAGCCAGAGGAACCTTGGGCCTTGCCACAAAAACAAGCACAGTATAAGTCAGACTGCCCAATACAGCTTCTTGCTGCATATACCAGGGAAATATCTCTAGGAAAAAAAAAACAAGAGGCTCCTCAGCAGAGATTCAGAATACTTTGGTGCAGTCATAATAATGGGTATGGCCAAATAATGAACATACAGAAACCAAACTGCGCTGAAGAGAAGCTAATGTTCAACTCCAGACACCAAATTGCAGCCTAATAGGAGTCACAGCCTGGCTTGCAAAGAACCTGAGCCACAATCTGCAATTAACTTTGAAGGAGTATATCACCAGTTCAAATAAAATTACAGAGTAAAAGAAAGGACATTTATTGAGATGGTTTCTTCATAATATCCAGTACAGCGCACAACACTAAGCTAGCATTATCCTTTCTCTGTTAACTTAGATCTGCTAAGTGTGTGAGGTCAGCTGGTTCGGATGCTTATATTTTAAATACGTACTAGGTATGCAAATGAGCAAGTAGTATTTAATTATTTTCAACCCATATATGAGAAAATGTTTGAAACTGGTAAGAAATATAGTATTGAATTTTAAACATTTGAACTCAAAACAAATGTGACATATTTTACCTGTTGCTGTTTCATTGTAATACCAGTAGCCTCGGATTCATCCGTTATAGTGTTTGCATCAACAAACTGAAGAGAGGATTTCTGTGGACTGCTAGAGTCTCCCCCTGTAACAGGCATTTGAATGCCAGCACTGCTGCTTCCATCCCCTCGTCCTCTAGCTAGAAATAAATAAAACTGGAATTAAAAACATTATGCAACCAAGGCTACCAAAGAAATCTTAAGGTATTTCCCTATGGGAATACTTTGTAAGACTACTACTAATAATAATTTTCTAACACATTAGCTATTTCCCACCAAAGACAACAACACATTTACCATCACTCATTCTTTGTTGTTCCATAAGTGTGTGATCATCACAATTTAAATGACACTGAATTGAAAATTGTCCCACTCTTCCTTCAGAATACAAGCACTGTACCTCCCACCTCCAGAACTTAGTAATGGAATACACATAATCATGAAAACTCCTCTTTCTTAAGATGGAAGCCACATTCAGAATCTACTCAGGACATTTTATTATGAAACCTTTTGAATATACACCCAAAATATGTTGAGAAATTTCACATAATTGTTTGGTGACCACTTCATGAAGCACCAAGCCATATGCAAATTAAAAATCAGAATATAAAAAGGAACATAAAATCACATCAGAGTAAAGAACTACGGAAAGTCAACGAAAGGGAAAACATGCATTGCACTGGCAGTGTGGAGATGACAATGGAGTCAGTAACTAGGTGGCATTGTACTGAAAGAATCTAACCAATGAAAAAAATAAGCAGGTCACCAACTTGTGAATGAGTTGCAGCCCTGGTGTTTCAATTAACAAATGAGTTGATTGTATAGAAAACAGTACAAAATAAAAAAAAGATCATGTTTCAAACATGCTTGTACATTGGAAGTTATAAACATATAGTTGGTTTTTAAGTGTCCCATTCATAAGTGCAGATGTTTGTAACGTGGGACATTTCTAAGATGGGATGTCCAGTGTCACTAAGACTTGTGCACGAAATGCTTCTATGGGCTACGGGCTGACAATCCATTAAAGCTTTAAATTATTTTCTAAAATGAATGAAATGCAAATATACATACTTAATGCACCAAAGACAAAGGGGTCACCACTGACAGCAGGTTGTTGGAATGGTCGAAACACAGGGCTAGTTTGAGCATGGGTGAAGTCAAATCCCTGATGACCAGCCACATTATTTGTATCTGGAAACATACTATATATAAATATATCATATCTACAATCAATTAATCACTTAGACTATTATCCTCATTCCGCTCTTTCTCTGTTCCTGTGTCAGTCTCTAAAACTATATTTCTCTGTTTCTCTCTCTTCTGTCTACATGTTTCTCTCTCTTTTCAGCATGTCTACCTGTTCATATTTATATAATTGAAGATTTATTAAATTAGTAGTAGTTCTTCTTCTTCTTCTTCTTTCAACAAACTGGCCGTATCCCGAATCTTTTTCTAAAAACACAAAATTTGAGGCAAGCACAAAGTTGGAGGATGAGAGCACTTTATACATTAGCGATTTTACCCACTTTGAGGCCTATTTTATACTAATTCCAGTGCTCAAACACATCTAGTTTCTGGCTCAAAATAAATTTTTAAACATTTTCTATTTTTCTCCAAGTCACTATTTTGTTTCACTTTAAGTTAGGTTGTTTATTTAGTTTAGGTTAGGGTAGGTTACATAAATCTACAAAACATGTACATTTAACCCTTTGAGGGTCCAAGCTGTAGATCTATGCATTATGCACAGGTCCAAGAATTTTCAATTAAAAAAAATATATACATATATTTTTTATGAAATGGTAGAGAATCTTTTCCTGAAGGAAATAAAACAAAAAGTATGAAATTTGGTGGAAAACTGACGAAATTACACTATTGTGAATTTTACTGTCAGTGATACTTACACATCTGCGACTTTGCCCATTTTGACTCCTATTTTAGGCCAATTACATTATTCCAGTCGACCAAATTCTCAGCTATTTCATTAGTATTACTTTTATTTTATCGACTGAGCACAAGAAACTGCCCAATCAACTATTTCAACTAACCAATAAAGTGATCAGAAATTGGTAATTTTGCCAATTTTACACAGTTTAAAATATTTCAATTTAAAAACGGCATCCAGAATAAACAATGCAGGCATTCCTGGCACTAAAATAACATTTCCTCTGTTTATTAATTACATTTTCAGGTTTTACAGATGAATTCCATTTTGATTTTTTATTTACATAAAGAATTTTTATTCACACCAAAAAATAGATGAATTACTCTTATGCAATATTGTAATAATTGTATAACAACTGTCAGTGCATTTGCAAACATATATTAGACCCACCAGTTGAAGTGTATTTTACGTGTGATGTGATTTGTTTACTCTTGAAAATCAGCAAAAATCAAATATTTCTGCTACTTTGAGCTCAATTACAAGCTATTTTCAATATTAAAACCAATCAATATCATCTCTATTTCTGTAGTATGTCTTCCATTTTATCAAATGAGACCAAGAAACTGCAAATACAACTGTTAAAACCACATGAAAATACACAGCAAATTTGCTGTTTTAATCCAAACACAGTTGCAGTTTTTTTCTCATTATGCACTGGGTGCTTCAGGATTTACTTTACATGGTGCACACTTACCACATAGATGCATTCTCTCATATCTAGGCCCAAATTTACCAATCACAGCTTATCTGAGTGAGCTGAGCTCATGGCGTAGATCTACGGTTTGGACCCTGTGGACAATGCGTAGATCTATGGCTTGGACCCTCAAAGAGTTAATCACAAACAAGCAAATCAAAGGTGGCTGAGGGAAAAACCATAAAACATTCAAATTTAAAAATTTACTTCTCTTTGTGTGAGAATGGGCTGAATATATGTTATTTTAAAAAGATAGTACCCCTTTTCTATGAGGCTTCAGATAATTTATATTTAGAAATGCATTTACATATAATAGGTAACACAGGTAATTACACAAACCTAGTTGCATTATGCATAAATAACACAAAAAGACATTTTAATACAAACCTGCAGACTGAAACATTTAAATTTTTTATTTAGCATTAACCTTTTCATGGTTTCTGACATACTAGTACGTCTTACGCACCAGTGTTAGTGACGCACTAGTACGCGTAAATTCTAGCGCCCTCAAATCAAGCAAGAAAAGGCTGGTAGGCCTAGATGTGAAAGAAGGGGTCTGCGTGGTCAGTGTGCGCAGTATAAAAACAATCCTGCAGCACACAATGCCTAATGAGGAAAAAAAACTCTGACAGTGTTTTTGGTTTAAAACAGCAACTTTGCAGTTTATTTTAATATGGTATTTATGGTTGTATTCTCCTTTTCTGATCTCATTTGATAGAATGGAAGATATGTTACAGAAACAGAGATAATTTGGTTGGTTTCACGATGACAAGTACCTTGAAACTGAGCGCAAAGTAGTGAAAATGTTTGATTTTTGTCGATGTTCAAGAGTAAACAAATCACGTCACGCGTCCAATGCATGTCAACTAGTGAGTCTAATATTCTTGCACAAGTCCGCTGATATTATTTATACCATTTTTACAATGATGCAGTAGTATACATAACAGTAAATCTTTAGTTTTTGTGAGAATAAAAAATTCAAAATGGAAAGTGAAAGTAATGTAAAAGGGGCCTGGAGACGTGACTAATGAACAGATAAAATGTTATTTTAGTGTCAGGATTTATGAAGTAGTACTTGTTTATTCTAGACCCTATTTTGAAATTGGCATCTTTTGAAATTTGTATGAAATTGGCCAAATTGCCAATTTCTGATCACTTTATTGGGTAGTTGAAATTGGTAAATGGACTGAAACATTGGAATTGGCCAAATATAGGGCTCACAGTGAGAGAAATCGTCGATGAGTAAATATCGTCGAGACCAATAACTTCGCGAGAGCATAATTCCCTAAGTTTTCCATCAAATTTCATACTTTTGGTGTCATTATGATTGGAAAAAGATTCTCTATCATCTCATAAAAAATATTTTTTTTTTTAAATTTTTCGACCCTGAGAGTGAGTTAAGAACTGGGGGTCTTGACCCTGAAAGGGTTAACATTCAATTGTCAAAGAGAACATGCCATTACATGGAAGTTAACATAAATACCATAAAAACATCAAAAGCAAGGCCTAAACAGTTTATTTCCATGTATAAAATTAACATCGAAAAGTTTTTGTTTATTAATACAGGATGGAGAACTACTTACCAGGCATGGATGACAAGTAGGGATGACTGTGGCTATGAGAACGTTGAAGGTAAAGTGTATGACCTCGAGACATAGCAAGAGACCAAGCCTCCCCGTCAGTGAAGCAATATTTGCGTGTGCTCTCAGAATCCAAGCGAACCCATGTGCCTTGATTGTAGGATAGAGGGACAACCACAATTTGAAAAAGAAATGTGTAATTAATTCCTGAAGGATAACAAAAATTGACATTATTCTCTACAAAATGCTGTACCTGCTATTGACATACAAAGATTATTAAGCTTAGCCATAAATCCAATTCACAAGGAAGTCTCTTCCTCCTTTATTCAATTATTTTATTTTATAGAAAAGATCATTTTACAGTCTCAGAAAATGGTCTGCAAATCTACTCTTTAAAATTCGCATTATTTTTTACTAACCTGTAAATTACTATTAGCTTCAAGCTGACATTAGCCATAAATCAAATGGTACCCCTTGTCAAAAAAAATATAGTTTATTTTAAGTTTTTAGGAATTACATAAAGTTCTTCACAACTCAATTGGCCTTTTTCAGTTGTTCTTAAATATAATTAGGTTAGACTTCTTCAGTTTTATTTAAATAGTTACCTAAGGCAGGTATTTTCATTTTGTTTAAATATGGTTAAAAATAATTTTCTATTTAAATATTTAACCCTTAAACTGTCCAAACGTGGATCTACGTTCACTCGCGTAACGCTCTAAACGTAGATCTACATTTTATTTTTCCTGCCTCCAAATTTGGTATGACTGGCCTGAGATGCCTCGTCAGTACAGAATGGGTCTCAACACTTGGTGTGCACAGTATTAAAAAAAATCTGGGACTGCTTAGTATCTTGTGGGAGCAAGAGTTCAAATGAGCACCAGCTAGAGCAAATAGCATGGCAAACACCAGGGATTCAGTGATATCATGTCGTATTAACACTACCCTTTTAAGAGGAAAGCAATGTTGACCCAGAGTTTAGTGACTTTGAGATGAATGTGGCCACAAGTGGTCGAGAAAATATCAAAAACCTCAATAGTAACCCATGTGCAACATTTGTGCAGCACCCTTTCATTTCTGATACCATTGGTAGTGTCATCCTGTCAGAATGTCATACGTATTTGGCAGGCTGGCCGGCTGGCTGGATGGCTGGGTGGGTGGCTGGCTGGGTGGCTGACTTTGGCTCTCTCTGTGTCTGTGTCTGTGTCTCTGTCCATATCTCTGTCTGTCTCTCACAGGTACACATAAGCACAGTTATTATACATAGTATAAATTACCTAGGATAACCCAAAAATTCCAGGCAGAGTGCTATACAGTGCTTGTAGATATAAGGCATAATATGCATGATGCAAGTAATTTGCATTTTCACTTGCTCAGGAAATCAGGGAGCGGCTCGTAAACCAACAGGTTTACAAGCCGCTGCCTGAGACAGAGACAAGCAGACAAAGATGCACATACAGGCAGATAGAAAGACAGACAAGCAGAGCTAGACAGACAGATAAGCAGAGCTAGACAGATAGATATACACACAGACAGATATGTTTGTGTTTAACAGTGAAAACAAATAAAGCAAGGGCTCCCTGCAGCAGTGCTTTATCATCAATTGTCACTCCACTTCTTACCCTGTCAGCAGTTTAGTGACTTGTTATAAACACCCTATTTCAAGAAGTTTCATATATATTCTAGCATGTCTAAAACATGCTGGAATATATACTTTGTATATATTTCTAGACAGGTGAAAATGTTCACCTGTCAGTGTGATTGTGACTGAGTACTATTTCAGTACCTAATATTAGTGTTAGAACAAAGATTGGCTATGAAATCACAAGAACTATTATAAATTGTAATTATCAGACTATAAAATTAAAATAAATTAAAATAAAAATGAGAAAAAAAGGTATATTGGCAACACTTCTGCAAGCGGCAGGACTCGATGTTCCCATCAGGTGAGCCTCCAGCGCCTACTTCGCGGTCTTATATCTCGGTAAGTACTGGCCCTAAAATTTTTTTTTGGTCTTATAACATACAAAATTGCCCTCTTTAATTAACCCTTTGAGGGTTTCGGACGTACTAGTACGGCTTATGCGCAGGGGTTTTTGACGTACTAGTATGCATAAATTCTAGCACCGTCAAATCTCGTGGGAAAAGGCTGATAGGCCTAGATGTGAGAGAATGGGTCTGTGTGGTCGGTGTGCGTGGTAGAAAAAAATCTGGGACCCAGTGGTGCATTGTGGGAACGCCATCTTAGTAAACAATGTCCACCATGCCTCGCGGTAAGAAGCTCCTCACTCCTCGGCAAATTGGGACACTTCTGCTCCCCAGTGACAGTTCTAATACAGATGGAAGTGCCAGTGAAGATGAGTTTCAAGGTTTTGGTGAGGTTTTGACCGAAACTAATGATCATAATATCGGTAATAGTGAGGAAAACCCAGACGACCCTCAGCCTTCCACCTCTGGTGCTGGGCCGTCTTGCTCACGTTCAGTTGTACCAGAATCCAAGAGGAAACTTCTATTTTCCCAAATCCCAGACTCAGATGAGAGCATGTGTGATGATAGTGATAGTGAATATGAACTACAAGCTCTTCAAACTAGTTCCAGTAGTGATAGTGAAGTGCAATATTCCCCAGTGAAGCGTCAGTATATACGACGATATATGCGCTCTGGTAGTGTGCCATATGCTATTCCAATTGGAAGGGGTGCATCTCGGAGTACATCCCGTAGCTGTACAACAGGAACAGACAGTGAAAATGACGATGATACTGTTGCAATTGGGATGGAAAATGTGCGTGGTGGTAGTGGTGCTGGCGGTGAGGCACCAGCAGTGGGCCATGCTGCCACCCACGCTGCTGCCTCAGCTGATCTACAACAAAGGCCACCATCCCCCACCCACCCACCACACCAGCCTCCACAACCACATCCTCCACAACCACAACCACCTGTCATTGTCCAGTACCCACCAGCAGACTGCACCTGGGATTGGCAGGAAGCTGTCAATTTTGTTCCAAATCCCCACCAGTTTGATGACAGCCAAAGTGAAATACGGCCATCTTGTACACTTGGGAACAATGCCACTGAACTGGAATGTTTCGAGTTATTCTTTGACGAACCCCTGATGGAAAGTATTGTCATGGAAAGCAACACATACTACGAGTACACCATGGCAAACACATTACTTTCACCAAAATCACGTCTACACCAGTGGAAAGAGGCAACTGTGGCTGAGATGTATCTTTTCTTTGCCACAATAATGCTTATGCCACATGTGTATAAGCACAAAGTGAAATCATACTGGTCAACAGACCGCCTGATTGCAACCCCAGGTTTCAGTGATACAATGCCAGTGAATCGATTTGTGCTAATGTTACGTATGCTTCACTTCTCAGACAAAACCAGGCCTCACAGAACTGACAGGTTATATAAGATTAGGAATGTGTTTGTGTATCTGAAAGAAAAATTCAGTACGCATTTTTATCCCTTCAGGAAGCTTGTAATTGACGAGTCTTTGATTCTGTTCAAAGGAAGACTCTCTTTCAAGCAGTACATACCAAGCAAGAGGAAACGCTTTGGTATAAAGTTGTTTGTGCTTTGTGATTGTTACAGTGGTCTGGTATTGGATATTGTTGTGTACACTGGAAGTTATACATTGCAAAATGCCAGGAAGTTATTGGGCATCTCAGGTGATGTGGTTAGAACAATGATAGAACCGTACCTTGGTAAGGGGCATATATTATATACAGATAACTGGTATACAAGCCCCTCACTCAGTGATTTTTTGCAAGTGAACATGACAGATATGTGTGGCACAGTGCGTGCAAATCGGAAACATATTCCCAGGTTTGACGCTGGCACTCGTAGAGGTGAGGTGCAGGCGTTTGCTGCCAATGACATCATGGCATTTCGGTGGCATGACAAACGAGATGTCACACTGTTGTCATCAGTTCACCCTAATGAAATGGCAGACAGTGGCAGGCAGCATAGAGAGAGCAATGAACCCATTCTAAAGCCTGCAGCTGTGATTGATTACACCTTCAACATGCGTTCAGTGGACAAATGTGACATGCAGATTGGGTTTGCTGATTGTGTTCGCAAGAGTTATAAGCGGTACATCAAACTGTTTTTCCATCTTCTGGACATTTCCATGCTCAATGCTTATAATATGTATAAGATGAGGACCAGAAACAAACCACAGTATGGCGAATTCTGTTTGTCTGTCATCAGACAAATAGTATTCAAGTACGAAGGAACAGCACCTGCAATTGACCGCCCACCAAATTATCAACAACTACCTGCTCGTCTGAAGCATGGTGATCACTTCCTGGTAAAACTGCCTGCTACTGCTTTCAAGAAAAAGGCTCAGAAGAGATGTTACGTCTGTGCACATACAAAAAAACGCCCACAACAATGCAGAGACACTCGTTTTATGTGTGAGGAATGTAAAACACTACTGTGCATGACACCATGTTTCAAAGACTTCCACAGGCTGCAGAACTTCTAGAAACATTCCCTGTGACTGTATATGTGTATATAAAATATAGAAAAATAGTAATAAACAACATTTCATATCGTTTGTTTGTGTAAATATTTTCTATAAACAAAATAATGACAACAGCGTTTACGCCCTTATTGTGTAGTACTGAAAAAGAAATAACTTACAAAATAATGATTATGTTGGCCTCAAAGGCCATAAAAGTTACTCAGAAAAAGAAAAATTAAAAAATAATTGAAAATAGTACATAAAAAAGTAAATAGAAAAATACTGGGTGACGGCAGTCGGCGATGTTACCAGATGTTGTTCAATTTTGGCAAACTTCACGCCTCCATATCTCGGTAAGTATTGACGGTAAAATTTTTTTTGTTTAGCCTATAATGTTTAGAAAAAAAAACTCTAGTTTTCATAAGAAAAAATAATTTTTTTTTTTTTTGAAATTTGGCCGACCCTGAGAACGAGTTTCTGAGAGGGCCTGTCGACTCTCAAAGGGTTAAAAAAAAAAAAAAAAATTTTTCTAAATATTCAGAGCACTGTGCAACAGTGTGGACAGTTTAAGGGTTAAGAGGTACAGTCACCAGTATTACAATGGTAGTCACCAGCATCACACTGGTACACAGTTACTAGGATGAACATGATATATAAGCAGTGAGAGTAAATTATTTTGCGATTTTTATCGAAGTAGAAAATGTCGTAGATGAAAATGCGTCCGAATTTATGGGTTTCTTTGTGTGACAGAAGTTTTGGGAAATATTATGTGCATTAAGAGGGGAGATGTCTAGTAGGCATATTTAAGACTTGAACTCTAGCTCAATTAGCTCCAGCAAGGAGTGGCAGCTGGCTAGCTAGTTGTGGGACATCATGCATAGCCACTTAGACTATACTTAAAAACACATGACAGTTTTGCCCATTCTAATGAATGGGACAAGAAGTTAATTAAAAGCTTCGGATTTCATACCTATAAGACATTTTTTATTCTCCATGGGGAAGTGGAACAGAATTCTTCCTCCGTAAGCCATGCGTGTTGTAAGAGGCGACTAAAATGCCGGGAGCAAGGGGCTAGTAACCTCTTTTCCTGTATATATTACTAAATGTAAAAGGAGAAACTTTTGTTTTTCCTTTTGGGCCACCCCGCCTCGGTGGGATACGGCCGGTGTGTTGAAAGAAAGAAGAAAGACATTTTTTATATATAAAAAAAATAAACTTACCATCTGCATTTTTAGCATCACAATCTGCTGAAATAACATTTCCCAGAACAAGCATTCCAACTGGTGGTGCTTTCAGATTTGGCTGGCTTCGAATGTTATGCCCTGAAGCTCCACATTTTACGACAGTGTACATTCCTGCACCACCACTTGCACCCTCAGCACCATCAGCACCTAATGAGGTTTCCCGACGAGGGCTTCCATCACGGCGTCGACTTATAGTGTCAGTGATCACCTGAAGCACAAAAATAAATAAAGTATTGTATTAAAAAAAAGAAAAGAGGTTCACAACACATTCACTAGTGGAGTGTTGAGGTATCTGTAGAAAAAAAGAATATATCAATTGGGGGAAAAAAAAAAAAAAGGAAAATGTACTAGATAATAGTGGTGCCAATCCTTTTACATAGGTGTGAGGCATGATCTTTAAATGTTGCAGTGAGGAGTAAACAGAGAATAAGAATAGAAATCAGGCAATGAGAGGTTGGGTATTAGACTAGAGGGAAGGAATATGAAGGAAGTTAGTATGTTCAGATATTTGGGAGTGGACCATAAGAGATGAGGTGAACCATAAAACTGACAAAAGTAAAAAGAATGTGGGTGGTTTACCTAAGCATCTGTAGAGGCAAATATGGAAAGGTACCAGAGTATAGTGGTGCCAACACTATTGTTTGGGTGTGAAGCATGGGCCTTGAATGTTGCGGTGAGGAGGAAGCCTATTGTAGCAGAGACCTCATATCTGAGGTTAAAGTGTGAAGTGAATGTTATGCAGAGAATTCAGAATTTGGAGATTAGAAAGAGGTATAGTCACCAAAAGTATTAATCAGAGGGTTGAGGAAGGGTTGTTGAGGTTGTTTCGACATTTAGAGAGGAAGGAGAAAAACAGGATGACTAGGGTGTATAAATTTAGGGTGGAGGGAAGGAAGGGTAGGGGTCTTTCTAAAGTTGGAAGGAGCAGTTAAAGAGGTCTTGAGTGCTAGGGGCTTGGACATGCAGCAGGCATGTCCAAGCCCCTAGCAAGAGGTTTTTATGATTTGATGTGCTATTGGAGTGTAAGCAAGGAAACATTTATGAAGAGATTCTGGGAAACTGGTTAGCCAGATTTAAGTCCTGAAAATAGGAAGCACAATGGGTGGGGATATTTGCAGTTTTGAACTGTAGTATCAGCACACCTCTGGCAAGACAGTGATGGAGTGAGTGATGGTGAAAGCATTTCTTTTTTTTTTTGGGGTCATCCTGCTTTGGTGGGAAATGACCGGTGTGTTAAAAAAAAAATAATAATAATAATGCTATTGTATACTGTACATAAACCTGTGTGTGTTTCATTCAGAAGCTAAAATGTTTCAATGGAACTAAGAGTACCTGGTCTAGAATAGTTTTAGGATGATCTAGTGGTACTAGAAGTGTCTTGCCCAAATGCTGATTGTACTGCAGACACCAAGCTTCGGAATATCCATTAGTGCAATACTGGCGTATACTTTCTGGGCTCAATCGTAACCAAACACCATCACTATTGTGGACCTGTAGAAGAAATTAAAATAATCAATTTTAGCTTATCTCGTTTACTAATACAGTACCAAGATAAATGTATTTTATTAAGCATTTAAATAATTATGCCAATCATCTCCATAAAAGAACAATCTACCTATAATGAGCCTTAATTACTCAGTGAATGGCTTCAAAATAAAGTCCATCAGCTGACTCTTTCTTCTTTTTCAGTAATGTATTGTCCTAATCCAATGTTTAGTTTTATGGGTATAACCTACCAAGTAACATTTGATTTTCTTGACAAATAAAGTAAAATTTGAGATTAAGCTCATTAATTTCTTTCCTAGTTTGTGTGTGTTATACTTAGCATCTTTCCATGTTTCACTGAGTTGTATGAAGGTTTTTGCCTCTTTTATTACATCCAGTTTCCATACTTCATATCTTCCACTTATCAAGGGAGGAACACACTGGTCAAATTAATGAAGTTTCAGCTATAAGGAAGCTTATATTTGAATAAATAAGGAGCTTCCTGAAGACACTTTAACCCATTTTTGCCGTCTGCTTATGAATTACAGTTGACTATCACATTTACTTCATAAAACTGAGATGCTTGAATGTGCGTGTATGTAGTGCGGATGATAAGAAAGAGATGATTGGATATCAGGCTGGAGGGAGAGAGTATGGAGGAGGTGAATGTATTCAGATATTTAGGAGTGGATGTGTCAGCAGATGGGTCTATGAAAGATGAGGTGAATCATAGAATTGACAAGGAGAAAAAGGTGAGTGGTGCACTGAGCAGTCTGTGGAGACAAAGAACTTTATCCATGGAAGCAAAGAGGGGAATGTATGAGAGTATAGTTACACCAATGCTCTTAAATGGGTGTGAAGCATGGGTGGTGAATGCTGCAACAAGGAGAAGGCTGGAGGGAGTGGAGATGTCGTGTCTGAGGGCAATGGTGTGAATATAACACAGAGAATTCATAGTTTGGAAATTAGGAGGGGGTGCAGGATTACCAAAACTATTATCCAGAGGACTGAAGAGGGGCTGCTGAGGTGGTTCGGACATGCAGAGAAGATGGAACAAAACAGAATGACTTCTAGAGTGTATAAATCTGTAGTGGAGGGAAGGTGGGGTAGGGGTCGGCCTAGGAAAGGTAGGAGGGAGGGGGGTAAAGGAGGTTTTGTGTGCAAGGGGCTTGGACTTCCAGCAAGCATGTGTGAGCCTGTTAGATAGGAGTGAATGGAGACAAATGGTTTTTAGGACTTGATGTGTTGTTGGAGTGTGAGAAGGGCAATTTTTATGAAAGAATTCAGGGAAACTGGAAGGCCAGACTTGAGTCCTGGAGATGGGAAAGTACAGTGCCTGCACTCTGAAGGAGGGGTGTTAATGCTGCAGTTTTATAACTGTAGTGTAAGCACGCATCTGGCAAGACAGTGATGGAGTGAATGATGTGAAAGTTTTTCTTTTTCGGGCCACCCTACCTTGGTGGGAAACGGCCGATGTGTTAATAAAAAAAAATAAATACCACATTTACATGCATATATATTTCTAGCAAGCATGTGTGAGCATGATAGATAGGAGTGAATGGAGGCACATGGTTTTTGGGAACAGAATAGCTGTTGGAGTGTGAATAGGGTAATATTTTGTGACGGGATTCAGGGAAAGCGGTTAGCCGGACTTAAGTCATGGAAATGGGAAGTACAATTCCTGTACTTTAAAGGAGGGGTTTGGGATATTGGCAGTTGGGAAGGCATCTAAACTGTCTTATCTGAGCGCCTCTGCAAAGACAGTGATTATGTATTAGTGAGGTGAAAGTGTTGAATGATGATGAAAATATTTTCTTTTTTGGGGATTTTCTTTCTTTTTGGGTCACCCTGCTTCGGTGGGAGACGACCAACATGTTGAAAAAAAAAATATATATATACATACATACCTCATCTACAAATGCAATAGTCCCATTAACATGAACAATGCCAATTTGTTCGCTCTGAAGAGATGGATGAGTTCGAATACGCAAACCAGCACTATTTTGTAGCACAAATTTACGGAGACGAGAGGGCTGCTGTGAGGATCTTCGTATGGTGCTTTGCACAGGAGGAGTAACACCTTGGGGAGGTTCCTTGACCTCCATTTTATATGTCTGCAAATTAAAAGATACCCATAAAATACTAAAACACTAAAGAAAATTAAAATTTCCTGTTTGAAAAAATTATGCTGAGCAATAAAATTTATAAATAATTAATTTTCTTATTACAATACCTTCCATACATTTACAGCAAAATTAAAATGTACAACAAATGTTATGTTATTTACTGCCTCACAGAATAGATACATTGAGAGGTATAGTATGTAGTATATAGCTTTATGATTATATATGGAGAGTTTACTTTAATTCTTATATTCAGGATTAAAGTAGAGTATTTTGATGTTATTATACAGGTGAATTGCAGTCTTTAGAAGTTACATTTAGTACAGTCATTAGGCTTTATACCTAACAGACGTAACTCTTTTCTAAGACATGTCTTAAGGCACAAGCAGTTTCATAAAATATGGTGTATAACTTTGAATATGGAGACAGTAAGAAAAGCTAATTGCTTAACTTTACACTGCCCTTCAGGCAGTTATACTAAGAAGGAAGTTAAAAGCAGTATATAGTATGCACAGATGGGCTTAGCAGTAAAGGTTAATGTTTAGAGGAGTCTGCCTGAAAGGTGTTTAGCACAACCATTTCTTCAGAATCTCTCCTTAAAGGACAATAGGCATACAAAAACTTCCTTTAAATGTATACAAAGTGCTGTATATAAAAGTAAACATCAGCAGCTAAATTCTAAGCTCTTACTGAAGTAAAATAAAAACAAACACTTGCCTCCTCTAGTTGGTAGCCATCAATTGTAACATGCAAAGAGTACCATCCAGTTGCTCCAGGTGTCCAATTACATGAATATGTTCCATCATTGTTACTTCGCACAAGCATATTTTCTGTTGGACGACGGATGGCAGGTGACATATAGCGAAGTTCTTCGAAAGAGTAATTATCATACGCCTGGTCAAGTAACAAGAAATCATAAATAAAAATATAGCAGAAAGAATATGAATATGATTTATATCACATGTATCAAGATTGTTTTCATTATAAATTACGAAGAAAATATAGTAAAAATGCAGCAGTTACAGCAAATATGCAAAGCAAATATGATTATTATCTCAAGCATTACCTGAAAAAGTAAACCTGTGAGAATTCAAAATATGATACGTTATTTTTACATAAAAACTACGTTTTCTAAAGTAAAATTCAAGTATGACATACTATTATTGAACATTTATAACTAATACACTGGTATAAAACCATTCATAAATAGAGCATAAATACTCTAGTTACTTTGTTGAGCATAGTACTGTACTCTAAACAATTTATCTGACCTTGATCATAGTGATTGCACAGTAGCACATCTTGTCTTTAATGGACACCTGATATGGTACATCCAAGGAGGGCTGAGGGTGCCCACCAAATGTCATATTATCAGGCACATGCTGACTTATTCTTCTTAATTTGCCTTGATTTCCTTCCTCACCTGTGTTTACAGGAACTGCTACAACTTCCACCTGTTGTAAAAATGTGCTACTTAAGGCATTTTCAGAAATGAACTCTAGTTATTTATTATTTATTTATTTATTAACACACTGGCCGATTCCCACCAAGGCAGGGTGGCCCGAAAAAGAAAAACGTTCACCATCATTCACTCCATCACTGTCTTGCCAGAAGGGTGCTTTACACTACAGTTTTTAAACTGCAACATTAACACCTCTCCTTCAGAGTGCAGGCACTGTACTTCCCATCTCCAGGACTCAAGTCCGGCCTGCCAGTTTCCCTGAACCCCTTCATAAATGTTACTTTGCTCACACTCCAACAGCACGTCAAGTATTAAAAACCATTTGTCTCCATTCACTCTTATCAAACACGCTCACACATGCCTGCTGGAAGTCCAAGCCCCTCACACACAAAACCTCCTTTACCCCATCCCTCCAACCTTTCCTAGGCCGACCCCTACCCTGCCTTCCTTCCACTACAGACTGATACACTCTTGAAGTCAATCTGTTTTGCTCCATTCTCTACATGCCCGAACCACCTCAACAACCCTTCCTCAGCCCTCTGGGCAACAGTTTTGGTAATCCCGCACCTCCTCCTAACTTCCAAACTACGAATTCTTTGGATTATATTCACACCACACATTGCCCTCAGATATGACATCTCCACTGCCTCCAGCCTTCTCCTCGCTGCAACATTCATCACCCATGCTACACACCCATATAAGAGCATTGGTAAAACTATACTCTCACACATTCCCCTCTTTGCCTCCAAGGACTAAGTTCTGTCTCCACAGACTCCTAAGTGCACCGCTCGCCCTTTTCCTCTCATCAATTCTACGATTCACCTCATCTTTCATAGACCCATCCGCTGACACGTCCACTCCCAAATATCCGAATACATTCACCTCCTCCATACTCTCTCCCTCCAATCTGATATCCAATCTTTCATCACCTAATCTTTTTGTTATCCTCATAACCTTACTCTTTCCTGTATTCACTTTTAATTTTCTTCTTTTACATACCCTACCAAATTCATCCACCAATCTCTGCAACTTCTCTTCAGAATCTCCCAAGAGCACAGTGTCATCAGCAAAGAGCAACTGTGACAACTCCCACTTTATGTGTAATTCTTTATCTTTTAACTCCATGCCTCTTGCCAATACCATCGCATTTACTTCTCTTACAACCCCATCTATAAATATATTAAACAACCACGGTGACATCACACATCCTTGTCTGAGGCCTACTTTTACTGGGAAATAATTTCCCTCTTTCCTACATACTCTAACTTGAGCCTCACTATCCTCGTAAAAACTCTTCACTGCTTTCAGTAACCTACCTCCTACACCATACACCTGCAACATCTGCCACATTGCCCCCCTATCCACCCTGTCATACGCCTTTTCCAAATCCATAAATGCCACAAAAACCTCTTTAGCCTTATCTAAATACTGTTCACTTATATGTTTCACTGTAAACACCTGGTCCACACACCCCCTACCTTTCCTAAAGCCTCCTTGTTCATCTGCTATCCTATTCTCCGTCTTACTCTTAATTCTTTCAATAATAACTCTACCATACGCTTTACCAGGTATACTCAACAGACTTATCCCCCTATAATTTTTGCACTCTCTTTTGTCCCCTTTGCCTTTATACAAAGGAACTATGCATGCTCTCTGCCAATCCCTAGGTACCTTACCCTCTTCCATACATTTATTAAAAAATTGCACCAAAAACTCCAAAACTATATCCCCACCTGCTTTTAACATTTCTATCTTTATCCCATCAATCCTGGCTGCTTTACCCCCTTTCATTTTACCTACTGCCTCACAAACTTCCCCCACACTCACAACTGGCTCTTCCTCACTCCTACAAGATGTTATTCCTCCTTGCCCTATACACAAAATCACAGCTTTCCTATCTTCATCAACATTTAACAATTCCTCAAAAATATTCCTTCCATCTTCCCAATACTGTACATCTAACTCTCCATTTATTATAATCATGGATTAATCCAAAACCCATAGGGGTTATACAGCACTTACAGAATGGAAGGTAATCAAAGTATGATCTGGGAAAGGCATGGTTAACTACAATTCCTTGGATTGAGATTATTATTATTATTATTATTATTATAATATTCACGGGAAGTGCTATACCTGATGGGCACTCACCAAGAGGATTCAGTTAACTACAATGTTTTAAAACCTTGACTGGATTTATATACAGTTGACTGATGGATAACATGATAGTTAAAGTCCAGAAAAAAGTGTAAAAAAAAAAAATGCGTGCAAACTAAACTGAAGAACATAAAAGAAAAATAGGGTTATGTTCATTATATCCCCCAAAAAGCTAAAAAAAATTTTTTGTAAAGGTTTTGAAACTGTAAAAACAATGTCAATATAAATGGAGGTTTATGTGATAATGTTTCTTAGGCAAAGATCTGCTAAATGACAAAGGTACTTTATTGTTTGTTGTCCCAATTGTTGCAACTGTATGGTGTTTATAAAGGTGAAGTTAGTGGCTGGGGTGTATATAGGAGAGGTTAGAGAGACTGGGGGTGAGGGGAGTTTGGTGTGGGAGGTAGGGGATCGTATGCAGTGGAGGCTCATAGATATGAGGTGGTGTGAGTTACCATATCATTACCAGAGCAAGCCACCGACCGTGAGCAGGTGTGCCTGGCACATGGCACTGTTTTCATCTCTCACTATTTTTCATTTTGCCAAGTTCATGTGTTTCCATGCATTCTCATGTTACTGATCTCCCTCCAAAACTGTTTCTTATTATCAGAAAAATTGCTGATAACAATTCACCCAATCTAATACTACTTTCTTTTGTACCTCCCTCACTATTCTTGTTAACCTTTTTCTCTCCCTATAATTCATATTCCATTTATCATTTTTACACTTTGAAAAACTTTTGTATGCTGACTTATTCCTCCCTGCCATTCATTTTTCTTACCTCCTCTTTCCACTATTTATTCCCCTTCCCGTCCTCATCCTCACTACCATAATCACAAACTTTCCCTGCACACACACACTATCACTGTCATTTTCAACTGATTGTACTTGCAAGTTTTTGAAAATAAATTTTGTTTGTTTAATATCAAATTACAAGTATTTAAAAATTAATAAAAAGCTGGATGTCTAATAATGCAATACAGAATATGCAATAAACCTCACCTTGAGAGATGGAACATGAACCACCTCACTGTACTGATCCCTGGTGAGAATAGTGACAATGGCAGGCCACCCTGCCCTCATGTCATCTCTGCTATACAAAACTTCACATGCTCGAACATCAACATAGGAATCTGGTTGCAGCCATCGAGCAAGTCGTCCGCCACTGGTGCCTCCCGCACATGACACAAAATCACGCAGAAACAAACGCTCATTTGAATGACAGCTGTTGGGATATTACAATATTTTAGTTGGCAACATCAGTGTCTAAATATTAACCCTTAAACTGTTCAAACATAGATCTACATTCACATGTGTAGTGCTCCGACCTTTATTTTCTCCATTTGAAAGCGTGTAAAAAAAAAGTCGATCTACGCTCGGAGTGCTATGCACGTGAATGTAGATCTACGTTTGGACACCCTTTGGGTGTTTCGGACATACTAGTACGTCTTACAACCCAGGGTTTTTGACGTACTAGTACGCCTAAATTCTAGCGCCCTCAAATCTAGTGAGAGAAAGCTGGTAGGCCTACATATGAAAGAATGGGTCTATGTGGTCAGTGTGCGCCGTATATAAAAAAAAAATCTTGCAGCACAAAGTGCATAATGAGAAAAAAAAGAAAAACTTTGTGTTTTTGGATTAAAACAGCGACTTTGCACTGTATTTTCATATGGTATTTATTGTTGTATTCTAGTTTTCTTGGTCTCATTTTATAGAATGAAAGACATATTACAGAAATTGAGATGATTTTGACTGGTTTTACAATAAAAAGTACCTTGAAATTGAGCTCAAAGTAGCAGAAATGTTCGATTTTTACCAAAGTTCAAAAGTAAACAAATCATGCCAAGCGTCCAATACACATCAACTGGTGAGTCTAATATTCTTTCACAAGTGCACTGATATTATTTATACCATTTCTACACTAATGCAGTAGTCTGCATAACAGTAAATCTTATTTATTTTTGTAAGAATAAAAATTCAAAGTGGAAAACCAAAGAAATATAAGAGGGGCCTAGGGATGTGACTAACAAACAGAGAACTTGTTATTTTAGTGCCAGGAATGTCTTTCTTGTTTATTCTGGACCCTATTCGGAAATTGGCATCCTTTGAAATTTGTGTGAAATTGGCAAAATTGCTAAATTCTGACCACTTTATTGGATAGTTGAAATCGGTAAATGGGTGGTTTCTTGTACTCATTCGATAGAAAAAAATGGAGTTCTGGCGAAATAGTTAGGATTTTTGTCGACTGGTACACTGGAATTGGCCGAAAATAGGGCTCAAAGCGGGCAAAATCACTGATGCGTAAACATCGTTGAGACCGCTAACTTCGCAAGAGCATAATTCCGTAAGTTTTCCATCAAATTTCATACTTTTGGTGTCGTTATGATCGGGAAAAGATTCTCTATCTTTCCATAAGAAATTTTTTTTTTTTTTTGAAATTTGGCCAACCCTGAGAACAAGTCTCTGAGAGGACCTGTCGACCCCCAAAGGGTTAAGGGTTAAAGCTACAACTTTTACTAGCCATAAACTGTGGTAACAATACAGTAGCTTAGTCATATCTCAGAATATATACAGAACTGTACATTATAATTGCTTAAGATAAGTACAATGTACATACAAATTTTCTCTCTCTGCAATGACAGATATACCAATCTTAATAGTAGTGAAAAAAACACTGCTGTATACATAAGGTGTCCAATTTTCCTTTAGGCTGGTATTAGTCAACTGAGAAAGTTGATACTCTTCTAAATGAGAGGATGTTGTAGGGAATGGGATGTAGTCAACAAACTAGGAATGTAAAACACACACAGCAGAGCAAGCTAAATAGAGCTTCATCAAATCTATATAACAGAACTGATAAATCCTTATGTAGGAATAAACATTGTTTAATGAAAAGACTGGCAATGCTGTGTGTTTTGCATTCTAAGAGGTTATTAGCCAGTAATGCCAAGCCCCACTCATTGAAAGTGCTTCCACATATACTTTGTACACTATTATAACACTAGAGCCCAATTTTATGACCTTACTGCTTTCATGAAAATCATCTTTACACTGGTATTTGGAACTTGGAATCAAGTTTTTTGGATACCAACATTATAATTGGAGATGCATTCCTGTAACATAATATTCTACATCTAATTTTGTATTCATCCATGAATATTTACCAAATATTTTACATTCAATACCATCCCTTTTTCAATTGCAAAGAGTATCAATGTTTAATTATGCTTAACCCTTTCACTGTCTCTCATGTAGATCTACGTCATTGACGCCAGTGTCACTCATGTATATCTACATCTTAAGCACAACTCCCTCAAATATGCTGTTAGCTGTAAATTTTGGCCTAGACATCAGAGAATGGGACTGTGGTGAGTGTACACAGTATAAAAAAAAAACTGTCCCATGCAGTGCATTATGGGTAAAACAACTTTGTGTTCGGTTGAAAATAGTGCCTTTGAGGTGTTTTCTAGAGAGGTTTTTATGGTTTTATTGGCTTCTAGGTATCAATTTATAGAATGGAAGACATCCAAATACAAATGATTTTGGTCAGTTTCAAATCAGAATTAGCTTGAAATAAGGCTCAAAATGGAGGAAATACAGTACTATTTGATTACTGGCAACTTTCCAAAGGAAGGGTTGTATTAAGAGTATCACTGGCTTCAAAAAACCTCCCCTGCGGAGGTTCTCTGATAATGTCAATTTTGAAAATATCAACTGTCAATGTGGAAAATGTAAATATACATGTGACTGGTTTAAAGAGCTTATCTTCTGTAGTTGCACCTGAGGCTCAATTTACTTTTTGAGTGGTTGATCAACTAGACTATTATTGCTTGTACCCTCACATAGCTCCAAAACTTGGCTGATAAAGACACTGTGGCAGAATGGAAACCTTAACTGAGACAACCTTTTACTGGGAGACCAAGTGTTTTCAAGTCTACAGAGAGTACAGTACATGATAAGCATAGATATATACAGTGGGGAGAGCAGGTGACAAGGAACCATGAGATGTGATCCTGACTGTCAGGGGAGGAGGGTAGTGTGTGATGAGTATGTCAGCCAGGGGTACCACCAATGAACCCAGGCCCTTGCCGTGTGAAGCTCTCGCTTCACACGGCAAGGGCCTGGGTTTGATTCCCAGCCAGAGTAGAAACAATGGGCATGTTTCTATATAGTAGTATGTCATTGATGTCAGCTAGGCCTGTATACCATGTACATGTACTTGTAGTAAATAAAGATTTTTTTTTTTTTTTTTCAACAAGTCGGCCGTCTCCCACCGAGGCAGGGTGACCCAAAAAAAAGAAAGAAAATCCCCAAAAAGAAAATACTTTCATCACCATTCAACACTTTCACCACACTCGCACATTATCACTGTTTTTGCAGAGGTGCTCAGAATACAACAGTCTAGAAGCATACACACATAAAGATACACAACATATCCCTCCAAACTGCCAATATCCCAAACCCCTCCTTTAAAGTGCAGGCATTGTACTTCCCATTTCCAGGACTCAAGTCCGACTATATGAAAATAACCGGTTTCCCTGAATCCCTTCACTAAATATTACCCTGCTCACACTCCAACAGATCGTCAGGTCCCAAGTACCATTCTTCTCCATTCACTACCGTCCTGCCAAGTGAGTGTAAAACGAAGCCTGTGATTGTTTTACATGATGGTAGGATTGCTGATGTCTTTTGTCTGTCTCATAAATATGCAAGATTACAG
>NC_091335.1:7345932-7390932 GCF_038502225.1 Cherax quadricarinatus | reverse complement strand
GGCTTCATAAATGATAGACCACACGGCTTCATAAATGACAGTCCACACGGCTTCATAAATGACAGTCCACACGGCTTCATAAATGATAGTCCACACGGCTTCATAAATGACAGTCCACACGGCTTCATAAATGATAGACCACACAGCTTCATAAATGACAGTCCACACGGCTTTATAAATGATAGTCCACACGGCTTCATAAATAGACCACACGGCTTCATAAATGACAGTCCACACGGCTTCATAAAGACAGTCCACACGGCTTCATAAATGACAGTCCACACGGCTTCATAAATGATAGTCCACACGGCTTCATAAATGACAGTCCACACGGCTTCATAAATGATAGACCACACGGCTTCATAAATGACAGTCCACACGGCTTCATAAATGACAGTCCACACGGCTTCATAAATGATAGTCCACACGGCTTCATAAATGACAGTCCACACTGCTTCATAAATGATAGTCCACACGGCTTCATAAATGATAGACCACACGGCTTCATAAATGACAGTCCACACGGCTTCATAAATAATAGACCACACGGCTTCATAAATGATAGACCACACAGCTTCATAAATGACAGTCCACACGGCTTCATAAATGACAGTCCACACGGCTTCATAAATGATAGACCACACGGCTTCATAAATGATAGTCCACACGGCTTCATAAATGACAGTCCACACGGCTTCATAAATGATAGACCACACGGCTTCATAAATGATAGTCCACACGGCTTCATAAATGACAGTCCACACGGCTTCATAAATGATAGACCACACGGCTTCATAAATGATAGTCCACACGGCTTCATAAATGACAGTCCACACGGCTTCATAAATGATAGACCACACGGCTTCATAAATGATAGTCCACACGGCTTCATAAATGACCACAGACCACACGGCTTCATAAATGATAGACCACACGGCTTCATAAATGATAGACCACACGGCTTCATAAATGACAGTCCACACGGCTACATAAATGATAGACCACACGGCTTTATAAATGATAGTCCACACGGCTTCATAAATGATAGACCACACGGCTTCATAAATGACAGTCCACACGGCTTCATAAATGATAGACCACACGGCTTCATAAATGACAGTCCACACGGCTTCATAAATGATAGTCCACACGGCTTCATAAATGATAGACCACACGGCTTCATAAATGACAGTCCACACGGCTTCATAAATGATAGACCACACGGCTTCATAAATGATAGACCACACAGCTTCATAAATGACAGTCCACAAGGCTTCATAAATGATAGACCACACGGCTTCATAAATGACAGTCCACACGGCTTCATAAATGATAGTCCACACGGCTTCATAAATGACAGTCCACACTGCTTCATAAATGATAGTCCACACGGCTTCATAAATGACAGTCCACACGGCTTCATAAATGATAGACCACACGGCTTCATAAATGACAGTCCACACGGCTTCATAAATGATAGACCACACGGCTTCATAAATGATAGTCCACACGGCTTCATAAATGATAGTCCACACGGCTTCATAAATGAAAGACCACACGGCTTCATAAATGATAGACCACACGGCTTCATAAATGACAGTCCACACGGCTTCATAAATGATAGACCACACGGCTTCATAAATGATAGTCCACACGGCTTCATAAATGACAGTCCACACGGCTTCATAAATGATAGACCACACAGCTTCATAAATGACAGTCCACACGGCTTCATAAATGACAGTCCACACGGCTTCATAAATGATAGACCACACGGCTTCATAAATGATAGTCCACACGGCTTCATAAATGACAGTCCACACGGCTTCATAAATGACAGTCCACACGGCTTCATAAATGATAGACCACACGGCTTCATAAATGACAGTCCACACGGCTTCATAAATGATAGACCACACGGCTTCATAAATGATAGTCCACACGGCTTCATAAATGACAGTCCACACGGCTTCATAAATGATAGACCACACGTCATAAATGATAGCTTCATAAATGACAGTCCACACGGCTTCATAAATGACAGTAGACCACACGGCTTCATAAATGATAGACCACACGGCTTCATAAATGATAGTCCACACGGCTTCATAAATGACAGTCCACACGGCTTCATAAATGATAGACCACACGGCTTCATAAATGATAGTCCACACGGCTTCATAAATGACAGTTCACACGGCTTCATAAATGATAGACCACACGGCTTCATAAATGACAGTCCACACGGCTTCATAAATGACAGTCCACACGGCTTCATAAATGATAGTCCACACGGCTTCATAAATGACAGTCCACACGGCTTCATAAATGATAGACCACACGGCTTCATAAATGACAGTCCACACGGCTTCATAAATGACAGTCCACACGGCTTCATAAATGACAGTCCACACGGCTTCATAAATGATAGACCACACGGCTTCATAAATGATAGACCACACGGCGTCATAAATGATAGACCACACGGCTTCATAAATGATAGACCACACGGCGTCATAAATGATAGACCACACGGCGTCATAAATGATAGACCACACGGCGTCATAAATGATAGACCACACGGCTTCATAAATGATAGACCACACGGCGTCATAAATGATAGACCACACGGCTTCATAAATGATAGACCACACGGCGTCATAAATGATAGACCACACGGCGTCATAAATGATAGACCACACGGCTTCATAAATGATAGACCACACGGCGTCATAAATGATAGACCACACGGCGTCATAAATGATAGACCACACAGCGTCATAAATGATAGACCACACGGCTTCATAAATGATAGACCACACGGCGTCATAAATGATAGACCACACGGCGTCATAAATGATAGACCACACGGCGTCATAAATGATAGACCACACGGCGTCATAAATAATAGACCACACGGCTTCATAAATGATAGACCACACGGCGTCATAAATGATAGACCACACGGCTTCACAAATAATAGACCACACAGCTTCACAAATAATAGACCACACGGCGTCATAAATGATAGACCACACAGCATCATAAATGATAGACCACACGGCGTCATAAATGATAGACCACACGGCGTCATAAATGATAGACCACACGGCGTCATAAATGATAGACCACACGGCGTCATAAATGATAGACCACACGGTGTCATAAATGATAGACCACACGGTGTCATAAATGGTAGACCACAGGGCTCCTTGACTGACAGACCAGTTTTCTCAGTCGTTTAAAGATTTATCATCAAAGTGTGGATTAGAACTGTTCCACTCACAGTATAGTGACTTAGTTCTTCTTTATCCTAGGTTAACAGCCTGAAGAAAATCATCTTAAGGAGTGTTGTAGGGGAGGGCTGCGTGACCCAGGTGTTCCACCACACCTACTTCCTGTCCCTCCTCCCCAGGGGCTCCACCAACCGCTATAGTCACCTGTAATGTACCTTCGCTCGCCTGATGGTCTTCTTCAGCAGGTTAAGGAGGTTCAGCCTTCCTCAGAGTGTTCCTCCAAGGACACACTGCACCTTTTATTTTGTAGATGCACACGAGTTGTAGTTAGAGGGGTATTTTATTCAGCTGGATAATTCATTCTGACGTAGATGTTAGTCACATTAATTCGCACACCCCTAAAGGGTGAGAAGCTTTTGATCCAATGAACTAGATTGGGCTGTATGACTTACAGGTTTAGCGCTTCCTATAATATAATAATAATTTCGAACATTTGACCAAGGCCTTGCGCTGTCTTTACCGATCATCCCCGTAAAAAAAAGAATTTATATAAGATATAATTAGTTTAATAATGGTACCAGGGAAAATATAGTCTACAAAAACAGGTAATTTCCCATTAAACATTTCATCTTCTGGCAAGTAGCGTCAGTGAAGCAAATTCTTCAGAATGTTTAATGTGTGGGTTGAAGAGCTATGTAAGATGGCGTGTGACATAGACCTACTTAGTATATACTAGCAACTATATTGTTGGTAAGGCGTACGTCACTGATCTATGGTGGAGATATATTAGCCACCAAATTCTTCCCAGGTCCTCCCAGCAGGTATATGAATGGTGAACATTGAGACATATGCAGCATATGGGAATCTTTATTAAGGAAACGTTTCGCCACACAGTGGCTTCTTCAGTCTAATACAAAGCAGTGTCCAGTCCATCACAAGAGTGACCTGACAGAGATTGGGGGATCTGTTGGAACTGTGATGCCTCCTATGATACCCTACAATTTTTAACATATTTGCCCTGTCTCCTCTTTAGTTGGGCACATTTCTGTGGCGGCGCCGACAATTAATTCCTAATGAATGTTCTGTAACATTTTAATGACTTGCGTGAGGCCGGTCACTAAGGCAGAGTGTAGGCTTATGTCTGGTGGGGGAGGATTTAGTTCGGCTCACACTGGGGGAGCCCTTAATGCTAACAACTATAACGCAATTAAAAATATTCTCAACGATGATTGGTTAAAACATTCAATTATGCAAATGAGATTGTGACGTCAATTATTTAGGTGACGTATTTTTTTAAAAATGTTGATATTTATATAATGCATAGAATAAAATTTAAACAAATTTATTAATTTATTTAGCTTTATAATTTTAGGGAGCATTACTGATATAAATATTTGTGAAATTTAAAGTATTGTTTAATTAATTATAAATGATAAAGATGTAAGTGCAACATGGAAGGCGTTGGAGGCGTCTGAGAGAAGACTCGAGTAGGTGGTTGAGTCTTGTTGTTGAATGTTACTCTTGCTAATTTAATATTTAAAGTAATAATTTGAAATATTTTAGTATAAGTACCCTGTGTGGGCGAGGATTTTGTGGAGAGACGCCGCCATCATGCCTAACAGCCTGGTTAGTGGCCTAGGTTGTGACTTTCTTGTGCCAGTCCAGACAGATTTAGTGATCCATTATCTGGGTGGAAAAAAATGTGGGGGGGGGGCTCTTGATCCGAGAAATTAAAGCTTTTCCATTTCCTTGGAGTGAACCTAATTGCATCCCATTACATGTTTTTTAACTCGTATATGTGAAATAGATTGATCCTACGGATTTGGGGTGAAAATAATGGTGTTAAATTTTTATGGAATTAGTTATGCTTACATTATTATTATTATTATTATTATTATTATTATTATTATTATAATCAAGGGGGAAGCGCTAAACCGGAAGATTATACAGCGCCTACCCCTCAAGGAAGGTTCCTTGATGTTGGTGAGGGGGTCTTGATTTAGGGAATTGGATCTGTGCTCCAGTTCCCCGAATTAAGCCTGAATGCCTTCCACATCCCCCCCCCTGGGCGCTGTATAATCCTCCGGGTTTAGCGCTTCCCCTTGATTATAATAATATACAGCGCCCAGGGGGGGGGATGTGGAAGGCATTCAGGCTTAATTCGGGGAACTGGAGCACAGATCCAATTCCCTAAATCAAGACCCCCTCACCAACATCAAGGAACCTTCCTTGAGGGGCTGGGCTCAGATTATTATTATTATTATAATCAAGGGGAACGCTAAACCCGGAGGATTATACAGCGCCCAGGGGGGGGGGATGTGGAAGGCATTCAGGCTTAATTCGGGGAACTGGAGCACAGATCCAATTCCCTAAATCAAGACCCCCTCACCAACATCAAGGAACCTTCCTTGAGGGGCTGGGCTCAGATTATTATTATTATTATAATCAAGGGGAACGCTAAACCCGGAGGATTATACAGCGCCCAGGGGGGGGGGGATGTGGAAGGCATTCAGGCTTAATTCGGGGAACTGGAGCACAGATCCAATTCCCTAAATCAAGACCCCCTCACCAACATCAAGGAACCTTCCTTGAGGGGCTGGGCTCAAGGAACCTTCCTTGAGGGGCTGGGCTCAGATTATTATTATTATTATAATCAAGGGGAACGCTAAACCCGGAGGATTATACAGCGCCCAGGGGGGGGGGGGATGTGGAAGGCATTCAGGCTTAATTCGGGGAACTGGAGCACAGATCCAATTCCCTAAATCAAGACCCCCTCACCAACATCAAGGAACCTTCCTTGAGGGGCTGGGCTCAGATTATTATTATTATTATAATCAAGGGGGAAGCGCTAAACCCGGAGGATTATACAGCGCCCAGGGGGGGGGATGTGGAAGGCATTCAGGCTTAATTCGGGGAACTGGAGCACAGATCCAATTCCCTAAAGTTATGCTTACAGTTCAAAACTATTATTATTATAATCAAGGGGGAAGTGCTAAACCCGTAGGATTATACAGCGCCTGTGGGGGGGATGGAAGGTATTCTGGGTTAATTAAGGGAACTGGAGCACATCCAGTTCCCTAGATCAAGAGCCCCTCACCAGGATCAAGGAACCTTCCTTGAGGGGAATTGAAAAGTAGACGAAGATAGTAAATGTTTGGCCATGTTTGTCAGTTTGTCAGTTTCTTGTTTGGCAGATTTCAACGCTTAAAGTGGCCTATGTGAAGTATTTTTAATTTGATCTAAGTACTTAAATATCCTTTCTAAATTTGTTTAATCGAATGCTGTGAATTGTCTATTTAATAGCTTAAAATTTGTATCCCGTTATAATTCCTGTCTACTATTTGTACACTTCAGTTCTAATTAAACCCCAGGCGCTGAGTATTTTGTAGACTGGCTAACTTATTACGTTGGTCAGATGTTAGAACTGTTTCCTTGATGAACGGACTCATCCCAGGAATTTGAGTTCCTTTTCCCTGGATCAAGCCTACCATTTCCCAGGCTCAGTACAGCTCATATGGGTTTTTATAGAGTTCCCCGTGAATATTGTATAGCTACAGAAATTGAGTGATAGGTAATGTCCTCGTTGTCCTCAGGGTGAAGTCTATACTTGTTCCCTTGAGGTGCAGAACCATAAAAGTTGGATATACTACCTTCCTTTGGATTAACTTAATTACTTCCCATTACTCAAGCATTGTATGACCCCTGTTGGTTTAGAGCTACCCAGTGACTAATTACATTTGAATAACTACAAACTTCATCCACTGGTGTTAAGTTCACTGACCCCGCATGTGGGGGGGGGGGATCCAGGGAAGTTGGTATTAATTTACTTATGTCGATCCTGCTTCCTAATGCTCTGCATGTCCCATACTGGTTTAGCGCTTCTCCCTGATTGAAATACGCTCATGTGCAAATATTGTTTTAGGTAAGTGTTATAAAATAAAGTTCGTTGCAGAGTATCGGTTGTCTGCATACTTATTACTAATTTTTTTATTAAAGAAAATATTAAATGCTAATTGTGGTTTTTTGCATATTTGACTACTTAATCAGAATGAGCTGAGTGATCTTTATGGATCCCTGAATGTTGGCACTGAGCAGGACGACTCTTTTCTTAACTCCTTAGACCTTCGCAACATCACTTCAGACAGTACATGCAAAAACGCTACTGGTAAGTGTTGATGTACAAGTAGTTTAAAGGTAGTGAGACTGTTGGGTACAATTTCCATTCTGCTAAACTGGAAGGGTAAGAATGGCTTCATTAAATAAGTTTTGACAGTTTAATTCTGTAGGCTTCTTGGCAACTGAGTTTCTCATAACCTCTTGTTAAGTCTACTAGATGAAAGGTTGGATTGATACTTCATATTATGACTTGGTAAAATGTGTACTTAGATAAACGTTAATTTAGTTTAGGAGTATTTAATAAAACGGTTCAAGGAAGTTTCTTGATATTGACGAGTCGCTCTTGTTCTAAAGAATTTGGCTTCCCGCTTGGAGCGAATCTGATTGCCTCCCATTACCTTGTTTTTTCCTAATGCTAGCAATTGTACGTTGCTAGCGCGGGTTACTTTCCTTAAAGGTGACACTGCCTTAAGTTAAGGTTTATGAAAATATTTCGGTAAGAATGAGTTCTGGGAGTTTACCATGGAACGAATTTTAACTGACTTCGTACCGCCTCCACTCCCACCCCTTAAGACAATCGGTTTACCTGGAGTTTACCTGGAGAGAGTTCCGGGGGTCAACGCCCCCGCGGCCCGGTCTGTGACCAGGCCTCCTGGTGGATCAGAGCCTGATCAACCAGGCTGTTGCTGCTGGCTGCACGCAAACCAACGTACGAGCCACAGCCGGGCTGATCAGGAACTGACTTTAGGTGCTTGTCCAGTGCCAGCTTGAAGACTGCCAGGGGTCTGTTGGTAATCCCCCTTATGTGTGCTGGGAGGCAGTTGAACAGTCTCGGGCCCCTGACACTTATTGTATGGTCTCTTAACGTGCTAGTGACACCCCTGCTTTTCATTGGGGGGATGGTGCATCGTCTGCCAAGTCTTTTGCTCTCGTAGTGAGTGATTTTCGTGTGCAAGTTCGGTACTAGTCCCTCTAGGATTTTCCAGGTGTATATAATCATGTATCTCTCCATCCTGCATTCCAGGGAATACAGGTTTAGGAACCTCAAGCGCTCCCAGTAATTGAGGTATTTTATCTCCGTTATGCGCGCCGTGAAAGTTCTCTGTACATTTTCTAGGTCGGCAATTTCACCTGCCTTGAAAGGTGCTGTTAGTGTGCAGCAATATTCCAGCCTAGATAGAACAAGTGACCTGAAGAGTGTCATCATGGGCTTGGCCTCCCTAGTTTTGAAGGTTCTCATTATCCATCCTGTCATTTTTCTAGCAGATGTGATTGATACAATGTTATGGTCCTTGAAGGTGAGATCCTCCGACATGATCACTCCCAGGTCTTTGACGTTGGTGTTTCGCTCTGTTTTGTGGCCAGAATTTGTTTTGTACTCTGATGAAGATTTAATTTCCTCATGTTTACCATATCTGAGTAATTGAAATTTCTCATCGTTGAACTTCATATTGTTTTCTGCAGCCCACTGAAAGATTTGGTTGATGTCCGCCTGGAGCCTTGCAGTGTCTGCAATGGAAGACACTGTCATGCAGATTCGGGTGTCATCTGCAAAGGAAGACGGTGCTGTGGCTGACATCCTTGTCTATGTCGGATATGAGGATGAGGAACAAGATGGGAGCGAGTACTGTGCCTTGTGGAACAGAGCTTTTCACCGTAGCTGCCTCGGACTTTACTCTGTTGACGACTACTCTCTGTGTTCTGTTAGTGAGGAAATTATAGATCCATCGACCGACTTTTCCTGTTATTCCTTTAGCACGCATTTTGTGTGCTATTACGCCATGGTCACACTTGTCGAAGGCTTTTGCAAAGTCTGTATATATTACATCTGCATTCTTTTTGTCTTCTAGTGCATTTAGGACCTTGTCGTAGTGATCCAATAGTTGAGACAGACAGGAGAGACCTGTTCTAAACCCATGTTGCCCTGGGTTGTGTAACTGATGGGTTTCTAGATGGGTGGTGATCTTGCTTCTTAGGACCCTTTCAAAGATTTTTATGATATGGGATGTTAGTGCTATTGGTCTGTAGGTAATCCTGCACCTCCTCGTAACTTCCAAACTACGAATTCTCTGCATTATATTCACACCACACATTGCTCTCAGACATGACATCTCCACTGCCTCCAGCCTTCTCTTCGCTGCAACATTCATCACCCATGCTTCACACCCATATAAGAGCGTTGGTAAAACTATACTCTCATACATTCCCCTCTTTGCCTCCAAGGACAAAGTTCTTTGTCTCCACAGACTCCTAAGTGCACCACTCACCCTTTTCTCCTCATCAGTTCTATGATTCACCTCATCTTTCATAGACCCATCCGCTGACACGTCCACTCCCAAATATCTGAATACATTCACCTCCTCCATACTCTCTCCCTCCAATCTGATATCCAATCTTTCATCACCTAATCTTTTTATCCTCATAACCTTACTCTTTCCTGTATTCACTTTTAATTTTCTTTTGTGCACCAATCTCTGCAACCTCTCTTCAGAATCTCCCAAGAGCAGTGTCATCAACAAAGAGCAACTGTGACAACTCCCACTTTGTGTGATTCTTTATCTTTTAACTCCACGCCTCTTGCCATGACCCTTGCATTTACTTCTCTTACAACCCCATCTATAAATATATTAAGCAACCACGGTGACATCACACATCCTTGTCTAAGGCCTACTTTTACTGGGAAATAATTTCCCTCTTTCCTACATACTCTAACTTGAGCCTCACTATCCTCATAAAAACTCTTCACTGCTTTCAGTAACCTACCTCCTACACCATACACCTGCAACATCTGCCACATTGCCCCCCTATCCACCCTGTCATATGCCTTTTCCAAGTCCATAAATGCCACAAAGACCTCTTTAGCCTTATCTAAATACTGTTCACTTATGTTTCACTGTAAACACCTGGCCCACACACCCCCTACCTTTCCTAAAGCCTCCTTGTTCATCTGCTATCCTATTCTCCGTCTTGCTCTTAATTCTTTCAATAATAACTCTACCATACACTTTACCAGGTATACTCAACAGACTTATCCCCCTATAATTTTTGCACTCTTTTGTCCCCTTTGCCTTTATACAAAGGAACTATGCGTGCTCTCTGCCTATCCCTAGGTACCTTACCCTCTTCCATACATTAAATAATTGCACCAACCACTCCAAAACTATATCCCCACCTGCTTTTAACATTTCTATCTTTATCCCATCAATCCCGTCTGCCTTACCCCCTTTCATTTTACCTACTGCCTCACGAACTTCCCCCACACTCACAACTGGCTCTTCCTCACTCCTACAAGATGTTATTCCTCCTTGCCCTATACACGAAATCACAGCTTCCCTATCTTCAACATTTTAACAATTCCTCAAAATATTCCCTCCATCTTCCCAATACCTCTAACTCTCCATTTAATAACTCTCCTCTCCTATTTTTAACTGACAAATCCATTTGTTCTCTAGTTGAATGTATTCAGATATTTAGGAGTGGATGTGTCAGCAGATGGGTCTATCATAGAATTGATGAGGGGAAAAGGGTGAGTGGTGCACTTAGGAGTCTGTGGAGACAAAGAACTTTGTCCATGAAAGCAGAGAGGGGAATGTATGAGAGTATAGTTGTACCAACACTTGTATGGGTGTGAAGCATGGGTGATGAATGTTGTAACGAGGAGGCTGGAGGCAGTGGAGATGTCATGTCTGAGGGCAATGTGTGGTGTGAATATAATGCAGAGAATTCGTAGTTTGGAAATTAGAAGGTGTGGGATTACCAAAACTATTATCCAGAGGGCCGAGGAGGGGTTGTTGAGGTGGTTCGGACATGTGGAGAGAATCGAACAAAACAGAATGACTTCGAGTGTATAAATCTGTGGGGGAGGGAAGGCCGGGTAGGGATCAGCCTAGGAAGGGTTGGAGGGAGGGGGTAAAGGAGGTTTTGTGTGTGAGGGGTTTGGACTTCCAGCAAGCATGTGAGAGCATATTGATAGGAGTGAATGGAAACGAATGGATTTTAGTACTTGATGTGCTGTTGGAGTGAGCAGAGTAACATATATGAAGGGATTCAGGGAAATTGGCAGGCCAGGACTCTTCCTGGAGATGGGAAGTACAGTGCCTGCCCTCTTAAGGAGGGATGTTAATGTTGCAGTTTTATAACTGTAGTGTAAAGCACTCTTCTGAAAGTTTCTTCCTCGGGCCACTCTGCTTTAGTGGGAATCTGCCGATGTGTTTAAGAAAGTCAGTTGATCTTCTATCTGATCACTTCTCAAGACTCGACTGTCAATCTTGATCATATCTCCAGCAGTCAAGGAGCTAAATACAGGAGGAGGAAACTTATTATCAACCCAGAACGGAGATAACTTTATTAACCACTTGGATCAATGGTATTAGAATTATGAACCCATTGGCACACGCATTCAGTGATTTAGTTGCCACTATTGAGTCTACTCACAGATCAATGGGCAGGAAAAGAAAAACCTTCCACTATAAATGACAATATAAACCAATATAAATACGTACTATAATGATCCACAGCTGCGCAGTCTAATGCGTGCAGCTAGGAGGATTGGTAAAGCATTCTGTGAATATTGAAACCAAGACCTGTTCAGAACTTTCCAAGCTACACTAACAAATGCAAGGAATAGAAAGCAAGAACTTGGGCAACAGGAATGGGAACAATTTGTTAGTTGATTAAATAGGTCTACCCCTTTAAGTTTGGCTTGGAAATGTATAAATAAAATAACCAGGAAAAAGGCTGGCAATGTTGCTCATCCCTTTCCTCTTGAAAAAGCAAATGACCTCATAAATGACTAGTCCAAAACATCCAGGCATGAAAACCTTCCCTCTCGTAATAGAAAAAAACTTAGTGCTTCTGAAGAAATGTTGAAACTGATTAATTTTGAGCCAAAGTATTGAGTGATTGCCGCTTCACCGAGTATGAATTAGATGACATGTTAACTAAAGTTCGATCAACTGCTGGAGAGGATGGTATAACCTATGATATTCTCAGAACTAAGGCATGTGCCTGATAATCCTTTGTTGGCACTGTATAATCTCAGTTACATTGAGGGAGTTCTTCCTACTTCCTGGACCAATAGTCTTGTTGTGCCTATTCCTAAGCCTGATACATTTAGACTGATCTCCTTAACCAATTGTGTTTGTAAAACTTTTGAAAGAATGATGTTTAACATTCTGTACCACAGAATCGGACACCAACTTTACCCCTACCTCTATGGGTTCATGAAAGGTAAGTGTGCAGAACTGTTTCCACATTTCTCACTGCTCACTCCTCTACTAGTTTTACCACATTTCTTGATCTAAAATCTTCATTTGATATGAATAGAACCGTTATACTACATGAACTAGCCAAAATGAATATTTGTAGCATACTCTGCTGGATAATGGGATACCTCTCTACCAAGGCTTTAGAAGCGAGTCTAAAGAAATGTCCCTAGGTACACTGCAGAGAAGAGTTCTCGGTTCCATGCTATATAATCTGATTAATGCTCTCCTAAATGCTCTGCATGCCTTGCTTAAACATATAGCTATAAGCTATGCTGATGACATGATCTATGCAACAGGGCATAAGTACCATTCTTAATGAAGTTCAATCAATTTGTAATCGACTAGGCCTTATAATATCTTCTCTAAAACAGATATTAACAAGCAAATGACATCCCCCACCCATCTATTTGCATGGTGAAAACATTAGCTATCTTGGTGAAGATGTATCCTTTAACAAATCCACTACCACAACTAAATAAGAAATGCAAAGATGGGCTAAATGCTCTCGAAGCTGTTGCTGGCTACAACCCCAACTATGGTGCTAATGTGAGAATCATGACAATGAGGTACATAGCCTATATTAGATCCTTAATTTGATTATGCTGTTCCCATGTTATTAGCTAGAGAAAGTTCTGACCTTTGGAGTTAATGCAGAATGAAGCTCTCAGAATTATTCTTGGTTGTTCCAAATCTACAAAGGTTCTTAATATGAGGAAGCTTGGTATTTAATATCAATGATAGGATTGTTGAGATTAACACTGTACTTGGTATGCATTAGAATGCTAAGAAATGAACCAGTCAGTCACAACGAACCTTATTAAATGTCTAAAGTAAACACACACATCTAAATGGATTGTGACAATGTGCAATTGTATTTTTATAACCTGCATGAACTGTCACTGTAGACAAAGCATTTCACCCCTCCATGGAAGATGTGTTCATTTAATATCACATACCTGCAAGTCCCTCCCAAGAAGCTCATTGCTAGTAATCCCTTCCTTAAATCACTTGTTAAAGCACCTGCTCAAGAAGAAATTTTTCGCCTAGCTGGTAGTAATAAGTTAACACAAGTTATATACACTGATGGATCTAAACAGGAGTCTTCTGGCAGGGCTGCATCTGCTCTTGTTGCCACCTCCCTAGTTAAGAATGATAAATTTGTTGAACTAGGCATAAGAATTAACAGCTGGGCGTCTACACTGCAAACTGAATTGTTTGCAATCTTAATGGTGCTAAAGCTAACTTATGACACCGAGCTTGACTATCATTACTGATTGTCGTCGCTGAAGGCTCTTGACTCGTATAGCGACTCCAACATGCTCATTTGAGAAGCCAGGTATACTAAAAAATCAGGGACAAAGGAATTAATGTAAAATTGATATGGATCCCATCACACATTGGATTACTCCTTCATGATAAAGTTGATATGTTAGCCAAGAAGAGTACCCAGAAGGAGAATGTAGAATATAACATTGGTATGTGTCTAGCATTAGGAATAATATTAGGAGAGAAGTAAATAATGGAAATCATTGTTTTAGGAATGCAGTTAGAAGCCTGAGTAGATCTATAACCCACTATGATAACATGAACGTAGATAAGTATGTTTATGGAGCAACTTGCAATGTGAACAGACTGACTGATGTTGTGGTGGCCAGGCTTAGGCTTGGTTACAAGTACTGACTGATGTTGTAGTGGCCAGGCTTAGGCTTGGTTACAAGTACTGACTGATGTTGTAGTGGCCAGGCTGTGACACGTCAAGATATCTTAATGAAAATAAAATACTCGATATACTAAGCAAATTTCCTCAGTTTGCATGTAACAAATAAGTGTAGATATGTTGATGTAAATCCACATGTACACCTGTTAACCCCTTTTGGGGCCTAGGTCCTAGGCCTTTTGTGTATCCATATGCTCTTGCACTACCGTCCACAGGATGGATATGGGGTGCACAATTAATTAGCCACTTCGGTGGCAAAATCTAAATCTATCATCACTTACACTGAATTACCCATTTGGTTTATAGTCCTCTAAATGTAATGTTCAGTCTTTTCTTGAATAAGTTTGATTCTACTGAAAAACTTTGCTTTCTTACAGATCAGATTGACCGGACAAACTACTCTGGTGCCCTTAGAACAAGTAACATAAGTAAGCATTCAGATTTTTTAGTGTACTGTAGGTAATGTTATAGCCAAATCTTGCTGCCTTGCTTGGCAACTCTTGCTAAATAAGCAGAATATAAAAATTTTGCAGTAACTACAGTTTGTATGTCCCAAAACTAATATTTCAGATGAATTTTACTGTCTAAGTAAGAATATTAAAATATAAAGTATATTTGTGAATTGTCGTATTGTTTTTGGTTCCCTCGTTAGTGATTTATACAGGAAGTTTGGCTTTAGTCATAGTGTGGGTGTTTGTAATATAGTCAGTTACTGAATGACCTCGTAAATTTGTAAGCTTTGTACATCTGAAAGCTTCCCTCCCTCTCCTACACCTGTTCAGTTGCCTTTTATTGAACCTGTTCCTGGTATTCTCAACACTGCACTTATTTCTATGTAGTTTCTCTTCCTCCTTGTCACATTATTTTTTAAATTTTGTTTTCTTTAGGGGTAGGTTTTTGTTCATTAGTAGATTTTAAAGGTTCTATTCAAAGGATTTTCTTAAGCACTGAAGGACTTAGTCCTTGAGGTGGGAAGAGCAGTGCCTGCACTCTTGCTCTGGGATTCTGCAATTGGAGGGTCATCTAAATTGATGAGCACTTCTAACAAGACAGTGAATGATGGTGAACTTCATGTTTTCCCCTACCCTCAAGAGATGGTATTTGCATTAAGGTTGAAATTGGAGGCATGGAGCTTTTGTACTGTTAATGATTGTGCATTAATAGTATTGTGATTTTAATTGTATATTTAACTTGTACATACAGACAGTTGTCTTGTTTTAAATGTCTGTGGAATGAAATATTGTAGTCTACACCCCCCTCAACCCCAAACATGCTGGCCATCTACTTAGTGGCTCAAAAAAAAAATCACAATCGCTCACATACTCAGTCTTTGCAGAGGTGTGCTGATATGACAATTCAGATGTCACTCCAAATAGCAAATATTCCAACACCTTTAAAGTGTAGGCATTGTACTTCTCACCTCCAGGACTAGTTCAGCTAACCAGTTTCCCTGAATCCCTTCACAAAATATTACTCTCGCACTACAACAGCTCGTCAAGTCCTGAAAACTCTGTTCACTCCTATCTAACACGTTCACACGTGCCTGCTGTATGTCCAAGCCCCTTGCACACTAATACCACCAATCCGATGACATTCTTTGCAAATATACAGGGTCTAAAGCCAGCAATTTATGACAAAATACCTTTCATCTGTGGACTGCTTGCAGAGGCAAATGCAATGTTCGTGGCTTTCAGAGACACACACAAAGGATCACTTTGACAACAAAATATGGATCCCAGTATACTCAGATCGCAACATAATCAAGGTTCAGACGTTTGTGCGGAGCCCCAGACAGACGAAATGGGATCAGTCACGCAGGAGCATTCACCAAATTCAACTTCAATAACGAGACCATAAAGTTGGACCAAGTAAACAAAGTCCCAAATGATATAAGCTGGGAAGATAGCCTAAGAAACATACCCCATCTTATGCCGAGAACAGATCAACTCTGTGGCACTCAATGTATGCTCGAGGCATATTTCTTAAGAAAAAGGAGGAGTAGATGTAAAATAGAAAGACAGGCGCTCCCTTTACATGCGACAGAAAAGAATAACCGAGCTGCTAAAGAGGCCAATATATCTGCAATGCGTAGGGAGACACTGGTCGGAGAAATAGTGAACATCGAACTAAAGCTAAAGGAATCTTATGGGAGTTGGGAATCGCAGGAAGAACTAAAAGCCATAAATGAAATCGAAAGAAACCCCAAGTATTTCTTTTCTTACGCCAAATCAAAGTCTAGAACAACATCCAGTATTGGGCCCCTACTTCAACAAGATTGGTCCTACACAGATGACAGCAAGGAAATGAGTGAGCTACTCAAGTCCCAATATGATGTGTTTAGCAAGCTGCTAACCAGACTGAGTCGAAGTTCTAAGTGAATTTGAGAGCCACAGAATTCGGTAAACATAAGCCTATCTGACGTTATCCTGAAACCAAATGACTTCGAACAGGCAATAAATGACATGCCCATGCACTCTGCCCCAGGGCCAGACTCGTGGAACTCAATGTTCATCAAGAACTGCAAGAAGCCTCTCTCATGTGCTTTTAACATCCTATGGAGAGGGAGCATGGACACTGGGGTTGTCCAACAGTTACTAAAAACAACACATACCCCCACTCCACAAAGGGGGCAGTAAAGCAATAGCAAAGAAGTACAGACTGATAGCGCTAACATCTCATATCATAAAAATCTTTGAAAGGGTCCTAAGAAGCAAGATAGTCACCCATCTAGATATCCATCAATTACACAACCCAGGGCAACATGGGTTTAGAGCACGTCGCTCCTGTCTGTCCCAACTACTGGATCACTACAAGGTCCTAGATGCACTAGAAGACAAAAAGAATGCAGATGTAATACACACACTTTGCAAAAGCCTTCAACAAGTGACCATGGCATAATAGCGCACAAAATGCGTGAAGGAATAACAGGAAAAGTTCGTAGATGGATCTATAATTTCCTGACAAATAGAACACAGTAGTCAACAGAGTAAAGTCTGAGGTGGCTACGGTGAAAAGCTCTGTCCTGCAAGGCACAGCACTTGCTCCCATCTTGTTCCTCATCCTCATATCTGACATAGACAAGGATGTAAGCCACAGCACCGTGTCTTCCTTTGCAGATGACACCCAAATCTGCACGAGTGTCTTCCATTGCAGACACTGCAAGGCTCCAGGTGGACATCAACCAAATCTTTCAGTGGGCTGCAGAAAACAACGAAGTTCAACAATGAGAAATTTCAATTACTCCAATATGGTAAACGTGAGGAAATTAAAACTTAAGAGTATAAAACAAATTCCAACCATACAATAGTGAAAAACTAATATCAAAGACCTCGGAGTGATCATGTCAGAGGATCTCGCCTTCAAGGACCATAACGTTGTATCTATCGCATCTGCTAGAAAAATGACAGGATGGATAATGAGAACCTTCAAAACTAGGGATGCCAAGCCCATGATACTCTTCAGGTCGCTTGTTCTATCTAGGCTGGAATATGGGTGCACACTAACAGCACCTTTCAAGGCAGGTGAAATTGCTGACCTAGAAAATGTACAGTGAACCTTCACGGCATGCATAAGAGATAAAATGCCTCAATTACTGGCAGTGCTTGAAGTTCCTGAACCTGTACTCCCTGGAATGCAGGCAGGAGAGATGCACGATTATATACACCTGGAAAATCCTAGAGGGTCTAGTACCAAACTTGCACACGAAAATCACTCCCTATGAAAGCAAAATACTCTGCAGACAATGCAACATCCCCCCAATGAAAAGCAGGGGTCTCGCTAGTACGTTAAGAGACAACACAATAAGTGTCAGGGGCCCAAGACACTTCAAGTGCCTCCCAGCATACATAAGGGGGATTACCAATAGACCCCTGGCTCTCTTCTAGCAGGCACTGGACAAGCACCTGAAGTTGGTACCTGACCAGCCGGGCTGTGGTTCGTATGTTGGATTGCGCGTAGCCAGCAGTAACAGCCTGGTTGATCAGGCCCTGATCCACCATGAGGCCTGGTCACAGACCAGGCCAGGGGGGCATTGACCCTTGGAACTCTCCAGGTAAACTCAAGGTCCAGATACACACTCTTTTACCCCTTCCCTCCATCCTTTCCTAGGATGACTCCCACTACTACTACCCTTCACTACAAGTTTATATACCCTGTCATCCTAATTTGCTCCATTCTTTCTAAATGACTAAACCACCTCAGCAACCCCTCTTCAGCCCTCTGAATAATACTTTTAGTAACTCCACCTCTAATTTCCGCACTTAGAATTCTCTGCATAATACTTACACCATGCATTTCCCTTACACATCTCCACTGCCTCCAGCATACTCGCTGCACCATTTACAACCCATGCTTCATGCCCATAAGTGTTGGTACCACTACTCTCCTGCACTCCCTTTGCCTCCATGGACTTTTCTCTGGGTTATCCTAGGTAATCTACACCTGCCCAAAGGTGGAGGAGTGGAACAAACTCCTGAGTACAGTTGTAGAGGCTAAAACGTTGTGTAGTTTTAAAAATAGATAAATACACGAGTGGGTGTGGGTGGGTGAGTTGGACCTGACTAGTTTGTGCTACTAGGTCTGATGCCATGCTCCTTAAGTGGAAGTGACCTGACTAGGTGGGTCATTGGGCCAATCCTGGGGGGGGGGGACAGGACGGGACGGGACATGGACCTGCTTTGCATGGGTCAGTAGGCCTGCTGCAGTGTTCCTTGTGTTCTTAAGTAACTTGCTACCTATTCCATACACTTGCAACATCTGCCACATTGCTCCCCTATCTACCCTATCATATGCCTTTTCCAAATTCATGAATGCAAGAAAAACTTACCTCAAGTCCGGCCTGCCGGTTTCCCTGAATCCCTTCATAAATGTTACTTTGCTCACACTCCAACAGCACGTCAAGTATTAAAAACCATTTGTCTCCATTCACTCCTATCAAACACGCTCACGCATGCCTGCTGGAAGTCCAAGCCCCTCGCACACAAAACCTCCTTTACCCCCTCCCTCCAACCCTTTAACTTTACCTAAATATTGTTTACTTGTATGTTTTAATGTAAAAACTTGGTCTACACATCCCCTATCCTGCTCTTCGCTAATTCTTTCACTAATAACCCTACCATACACTACCTGGTATAACCAGTGAACTTGTTCCTGTATAAATTTCAATTTTTTTTTTTTCTCCTCCATCACTTTATATAAAGGAACTATACATGCTCTCTGCCAATCCCTAGGTACTGTCCCCTCTCTAATATGTACATTTATTAAAAAGTACCAACCTCTCTTAATATTCCCACTTTCTTTTAACATTTGTCATGATCCCATCAGTTCAAGCCACTTTACCCCCTTCCGTTCAACCCAGTGCCTTGCACACCTTCCCCATACTCAAATCAGCTCTTCTTCACACCTAAAATGTTATACCTCCCATGCTAATGCATGAAATTGCTGCCTTCCTCTCTTCCACATTTAAGTTCCTCAAAATATTCTCGTCATTGTACATATGGGCCTAAAAGTAAGAATACATAGTCTAATGGGAAAAGGTTGCACTGATATGGGCTGTTGTATGTTGTATCTAATGTACCATTGTAGCTCTGCCTAAAACACTTTTCTCAGAACCATTGTACAGATTTATGCTGCTGTGTGTAAAATTTGGTGTTTTTTAATTAAACTTCTCTTCGTCTCGGACTGCTAAAAAATATCTTGCTATATTTTGACAGATGCTATGCTGACTGAACTGATGAATGGCACTGAAGGAAACAGTGGTGATCTTGGACCAGTTGGACCAAAAAAAAGTTTACAGGTACAGTGTAGGCCAAATTTTTCGAAATGCCCTAAAAAAAAAAAGAATATTAATAGGATTGTATGAACTTTTTCACAAAGCACAGATTAACTAATGTAACTGGACAAGTCTAAATTGGAAAAAGGCACTCAAAAATTTAGGCAGGTGCTCAATTTTTTATTAAATTATGTAGTACATTCCCCCTCCTTTTAGTATGCAAAATGTACTGTATACGAAAAACAGTACAGAATGGGTCACATAACCAGAGACCAAACAAAACGTTACTCGTCAGTCCTAACCAGCCTGATAAGGGCTGGAAAAACCTATCGGAAATTCTAGGAACAAAAAAGATATCACAAAACAGCGCAATTGAACTAACAAAACCAGATGAACCCCAACTCCCACTAACTGAAACAGCAAACACACTATTTCTTCTCCACCATAGGAAAAAACCTTGCCAATAAAATCCCAAGCTCAAATACCCCACCCAATGACTACCTCACTGGCAACTACCCGAATACACTGTTCCTAGCTCTGACTAACCCAACAGACGTCTTCCTTATTATCAACACTAAAAAAAAAAGACACTTAAATGCCTTGCCACCCTTTATATACGAAAGTGTCGCAAGTGCTGTCACCAGTCATTGCAACACTTTAACAAATCCATCGAATCCTCTACCTTTCCTACAGTTCTCAAAATAGCGAGGGTCACCCCAATCCATAAAGGAGACCAAACAGACTTGAATAACTATTGGCCAATATCCAACCTACACCCTCTCTTTCAAATCTTTGAAAAATTAATTCATAAGCGAATCTGTTCCTATCTCATCACCCACAACATGCTCGACCCGTCAGTTTGGGTTCATGCCTAATAAAAATACGAATGATGCTATTGTACACGTGCTAGAAAAAATATACACTACACTAGAGAAAAAAGTCCCATTGGGAATCTTCATTGATTTATGTAAAGCTTTTGATACAGTTGACCATGACTTGCTCCACATAAAATTGTCGCACTATGGTATAAGAGGGCACTTCCTCAATTACCTAAAGTCATACATCTGCAACAGAAGCCAATATGTGTACACAAATGGAGCAAACTCTTCCGCACAGCCAATTACAGTGGTGTCCCATAGGGAAGTGTCCTTGGCCCTCTTCTCTTTTTGTTTACATAAATGGCCTACCAAATGCATCGCAACTACTCAAACCCACACTATTTGCAGATGGCACTACATACGTCATCTCTCACCCGAGCTCAGTCGTGCTAGCTAATACTGTGAATACCGAATTACAGAAAATATCTACCTGGATGAAGACTAACAAACTTACTCTCAACATTGACAAAACCTACTTCATTCAGTTTGGTAACAGAGCTACAGATGTCCCTCTTAACATAATGATAAATGGATCACCTATCACAAAGCTCAGAGGGAAAATTCTTAGGAATCCACCTTGATAATACTTACATTTCAAACACATGTACAACAAATTTTCAAGAAAATTTCGGACCGTAGGCATACTATCGAAGATACGGTACTATGTTCCACAGTCAGCCCTCCTGGCCCTATATCACTCGCTTATTTACCCCTCTCTCACCTATCAAATTTGTGCATGGGGCTCAACAACAACAAACCATCTCAGACCATTAATTACCCAACAAAAGGCTGCAGTCAGAATGATAGATTCCCACTACAGGCAGCACACTCCACCAATATTCAAAACTAAACCTACTCGCTATACAAAACATCCATACTTCTTATTGTACCTACTACATACATAGAACACTCAACTTGGATATAAACCCGACCCCTCAAACGTCTCCTTACCAACCTCAACAGAACACATGATCATAACACATGACCATAACACAAGGCACAGATCACTTTGATATTCCTCGTGTCCATCTCACACTATGCAAAAACTCAATGCACATAAAAGGCTCAAAAATCTGGAATTCATTACCTGTGAATATAAAAGAAACACTGTCTGTTTATAAATTAAAGTCTCCTCTTAAAAATCACTTACTCACCCACAACTAAATAAATACTGAATAATTGTATCTCAAATGTTTAACCTGTGACCCAATCAATCTGTTATTTTTAATTACATTACCTAACAGAATACTCCATTCTACTTAATGCTCAGCAACACAGTAAATGACCATATGACCTGTCTTTGAAATAGTCATTTGTGTTTAATTGTTAAATGTTTACAATGTTTACCACTGAATATATCATTGCTTAGTTAATCTTAAGTTAATTTTAAGCCTGCCCATAATGCTCTGCATACAAGGGGCTTTGGCATGTTACACTTAAACACTGTATTTCCTTGTAGTTCTATGTATCATGTTCAAATTAATAATTAAAATAAATAGAATGCTCTTGGTAAACTGAAGCTTGTCACTTAATCTAACCACTGCTTGTGACAAAGGAAAAAATTTGAATGGAAGCATTTAACCTAATTAGAATAACAAGGGATATGATCAAAGAATATGATCATAACATGCAAAATACCTTTATTAAAGGGCATGAGAAGAGTAGAGAAAGATAGGTTGTACAATAAAGTCAAGAGGGCATGGTTGAAAATTACATAGGGAAATCCATATGAACTAAAAATATTTAAAGTATGCCAAAGTAGAGCGAATAGTGAAGTTATGAATGCAGTAGAGCTACAAAGTACAGGGTTTCGTAACTGCCATTAGTCATTTGGTTGAAGCAGACTCCTACACACTCGAGTAGGCAGTTACATGAGAATTTTGTACCATCTCTACATTTAGTCATAGTAAGAATAATAGTCAGAATAATTGTCATGTTACAACACTACACCTTATTAAATTGCATTAGCATTGCTAATTCTTTCTGTACTTGGTGTCAGTGCTCCTCTGCTATACCTAAATTGCCAATTTATTCTCCTGTGTCTGTTCCTGCAGAATTCCGAATTGCCTCTGGCCTGTCCTCTTTCCTACCTTTACCTTCCCTTCCCAAGAATTATAGGTATGCTTCAGCTTTGGGATTACCTTTGGGAAGCATACCTCTCCAAAATGCCTTGCATAATGAGCTTGCTATAGTTTCATACTTGCAAGGCGTGGTCATGGACTAGGCCATGGTGATGTTGACCCTTGGAACACCCTCCAGGTATACCCTAATTGTAAAATGTACTGTATTATTCCACTTCCTATAGTTAAATTTTCAGGACCTATTCTGTCATTATCCTCAAAGCCAACTTTTATTTTTATTAGCCTTAGTCCTTGTTGTGCAATGCTGAGTTATCAGATGTGTTTAATGTTGTGTATGAATAATCCACAGGGCTCTAGCAGTATCTACTCTCACATCAGTGTTTAATTTTATTAGAGCACGTTTTAAAATTCTTATAGGTATGAGGACATTAACAATAAAATATTGTTTGACAGAACGGAGGATCTAGTGTTGACCCTAGCATTCCCTTGAGTCGTCTACTAGCTCAAAGCTACAGTTACAGCTCTGACAGTTCAATTTCACCACATGCCCCACTGACTCCTCGTACAGCCTCCCAGGTTAGTATTATACATTTTGCAGTATACATGTATAGCTTGCCAGATGTGGAGCCATAATTAAGATTACAAAGGAATTTTTTAAACAAATTATTTTTCTTGTTACCTAGGTCATGTTGGCCAAAGGATGCAGGATATTCAGAATTAGAAAAATCTTAAATTAATAGAATATAATTGGTTGGGGAAGTGTGTAATTAACTAGTTTGCATGTTGTAAATTAAAATTATTTATGGTCGCCCAATTATTAACTGGTAACCTTTACTACTTTTCATTATAGCATATTAACATCAGTATAAAAAAAACTAATTTAAATTACCATATGCCCCAAAATCTAAAGTAAATTAGATATATTCAGCTAGACTTCTTTCTACGTACATTTTTTTTCTGTATGTTGGCAGTTTCCTACTGGGGCAGGGTGACACTAAAAAGAAACTTTCACCATCATTCACACACACTTTGCAGAGGCGCTCAGTTACGACAGTTTAAATGTCACTCTAAACTGCAAGTATCCCCAAACCCCTCTTTTAAAGTGCAGGCATTTCATTTCCCACCTCAAGGACTTAAGTCCAGCTAACCAATTTCCCTGAATCCCTTCATGAAATGTTGCCCTGCTCACACTCCAACAGCTCGTCAGGTCACAAAAACCGTTAGTCTCCATTCACTCCTATCTAACACGCTCTCACGTGCTTGCTGGAGGTCCAGTCCCTTTACCTACAAAACCACCACCCTGATGCCTCGGAATAATGTCGACACACTACCAGCAAAACCTGGTGGAAGCACTGATGTCCATACAGGGGTAAAAGACAGAGGAAACAAAAAATAAATGCACCAGCAGTGAATGCAGCTACAATAAATCCTAGCAAACAGAAGTACAATCTATGTAAATACTATGCCTTGGGTATCTGCAGGCACAGTATATCTGGTAAAACAGGTGGGACATGCACCTTTGACCATTCCAAAAAATGCTGCACCCACATGACAACAGGAGAGTGCAACTTCCCTTCTTGCAACTTATTTCACCCAGAAGTGTGTCTAATCAATCCATGAAAGAAAATGCTACAATGCATACTGCCAGGCACATCTAAAGGGGACTAGAAGACAGACCAGCCAGACCATGGAAAACAAGAGAGGAGCCACAACCTCTCCAGGGAGAGAGGTTTTTTAAGGCCCAGAAGGGAAAAGACAAGGCAAGAAATGACAGTAATCCTACACCACCTGAAAACGCTTCTGGAGGAGAGGCACTGACATTGGCCTCTACCCCAGGACAACAGATATTAGTGCCAGGAAATAAAACCCTCCTAAATTCCACCAATACGACATTAGTCTTTGCAAACATGCAGGGTCTAAAGCCGTCAAAAAAACAACAAAATTCCTTGCATCAAGGGACTGTTCATGGAGTCAAATGCCATGTTTACAGCATTCACAGACCCACATAAAGGATTATTACAAAAACAAAATATGTATCCCAGGTTATAACCTATTCTGATGCGACAGACTAAACAGGCAACAAAGGGGGGGGGGGGGTTGGCCTTTGTCAGTCGCTCATTTGCACAGAACTACTAAACACCTCAAATGATGTAGTTGAAGTTTTGGCGGTGAAGATCGAAAACCAAAACCTTGTCATTGTGGTAGTATACAAGCCTCCAAATGCAACTTCCCAGCAATTTCAGGAGCAGCTTGAGAAAATTGACCACTGTCTGGAAAATCTCCCAACTCCTGCCCCAAACATCTTGCTACTAGGAGATTTCAACCTGAGACACCTAAAATGGAGGAGTATAGCAAACGACGTTTTAGCAGAGATTACCTCGGGAGGCAGTTCAGGTGAAAATTCACACACGAACTATTAAATCTCTGCCACAAATTCACTTTAAACCAGCAAATAGAGCCTACAAGACTAGAAAATATGCTGGACCTCATCTTCACTAACAATGATGATCTGATGCATAATATAACTATCAGACAATTCACTTAGATCACAACATGATAGTTAGACATGTATGCACAGGGCTCCAGACCAGCAAAATGTGAGCAGTCATGAAGGTCTCTTCACAAAATTAAATTTCGTTATTAAAAAACAGTGGGATAAAGTAAACAATGTCCTAAATGGAAACGAGCTGGGAAGATGTCCTAAACAACACTGATCCGAACATATGCCTTGAAAAAATGAATTCTGTGGTTCTTGAGATCTGCTCAAGACTCGTTCCATCAAGAGAGATAACTAGAGACGTTCCCTATACAGATGAAGGCGAAGAGTCAGAGCTGCTGAGTGGGGTCAATATATCTGAAGTATGAAGGGAGGCCCTAGTCAATGAAATTGCAAATATCGAACTTGAGCTGAAGGAATCTTACAGGAGACAAGAATCATGGGAAGAACTAAAAGCCTTAAAGGAAATTAAAAACCCAAAATAATACTTATGCCAAATCTAAGGGAAAAACATCCTGTATTGGGTCCCTGCTTAGGCAGGATGGGACATACAGATGAAAGCCAAGAAATGAGTAAGATACTAAAGTCCCAGTATGACTTGGTGTTCAGCGATCCACTGCCCACTCTAAGGGTCGACAATCTAAATTAATTATTTATGAACGAAACCCAAAATTTGGTCATCCCAAAACTCTCGGATGTTATTCTAGCTGCACAAGATTTTGAAGAGGCAATTAATGACATGCCCATGCACTCTGCCCCAGGCCCAGACTCGTGGAACTCCGTGTTCATCAAGAATTGCAAGAAGCCCCAATTGTTCCTTCAGCATTTTATGGAGAGGGATGACATGGATCATCCCACACACTAAAAACAACAAACATAGCCCAACTCCACAAAGGTGGTAGTAAAGCAATTGCAAAGAGCTACAGACCGATAGCACTGACATCCCCTATCATAAAAATCTTTGAGAGGGTTCTAAGAAGCAAGATAGCCAACCACCTAGATAGCCATCAATTACACAACTCAGGGCAACAAGGGTTTAGAGCAGGTCGCTCCTGCCTGTCCCAGCTACTGGACCACTACAAGGTCCTGGATGCTGTAGAGGATGAACAAAATACAGATGTAGTATACACACTTTGCAAAAGCTTTCGACAAGCGTGACAATGATGTAATAGCGCACAAAATGTGGGATAAAGGAATAACGGGAAAAGTTGGTAGATGGATCTACAACTTCTGACAAACAGAACACAGAGTAAAGTCCCAGGCAGCCATGGTAAAAAGCTGTTCCACAAGGCACAGTACTTGCTCCCATTCTATTCCTCATCCTCATTTCTGACAGATGTAAGCCATAGCTCCGTGTCTTCCTTTGTGGATGACGCCCAGATCACCATGGCAGTGACCTCCATCGAAAATACTGCGAAACTCCTGGAGTTTACCTGAGAGTTTACCTGAGAGTTTACCTGAGAGTTTACCTGAGAGTTTACCTGAGAGTTTACCTGAGAGTTTACCTGAGAGTTTACCTGAGAGTTTACCTGAGAGTTTACCTGAGAGTTTACCTGAGAGTTTACCTGAGAGTTTACCTGAGAGTTTACCTGAGAGTTTACCTGAGAGTTTACCTGAGAGTTTACCTGAGAGTTTACCTGAGAGTTTACCTGAGAGTTTACCTGAGAGTTTACCTGAGAGTTTACCTGAGAGTTTACCTGAGAGTTTACCTGAGAGTTTACCTGAGAGTTTACCTGAGAGTTTACCTGAGAGTTTACCTGAGAGTTTACCTGAGAGTTTACCTGAGAGTTTACCTGAGAGTTTACCTGAGAGTTTACCTGAGAGTTTACCTGAGAGTTTACCTGAGAGTTTACCTGAGAGTTTACCTGAGAGTTTACCTGAGAGTTTACCTGAGAGTTTACCTGAGAGTTTACCTGAGAGTTTACCTGAGAGTTTACCTGAGAGTTTACCTGAGAGTTTACCTGAGAGTTTACCTGAGAGTTTACCTGAGAGTTTACCTGAGAGTTTACCTGAGAGTTTACCTGAGAGTTTACCTGAGAGTTTACCTGAGAGTTTACCTGAGAGTTTACCTGAGAGTTTACCTGAGAGTTTACCTGAGAGTTTACCTGAGAGTTTACCTGAGAGTTTACCTGAGAGTTTACCTGAGAGTTTACCTGAGAGTTTACCTGAGAGTTTACCTGAGAGTTTACCTGAGAGTTTACCTGAGAGTTTACCTGAGAGTTTACCTGAGAGTTTACCTGAGAGTTTACCTGAGAGTTTACCTGAGAGTTTACCTGAGAGTTTACCTGAGAGTTTACCTGAGAGTTTACCTGAGAGTTTACCTGAGAGTTTACCTGAGAGTTTACCTGAGAGTTTACCTGAGAGTTTACCTGAGAGTTTACCTGAGAGTTTACCTGAGAGTTTACCTGAGAGTTTACCTGAGAGTTTACCTGAGAGTTTACCTGAGAGTTTACCTGAGAGTTTACCTGAGAGTTTACCTGAGAGTTTACCTGAGAGTTTACCTGAGAGTTTACCTGAGAGTTTACCTGAGAGTTTACCTGAGAGTTTACCTGAGAGTTTACCTGAGAGTTTACCTGAGAGTTTACCTGAGAGTTTACCTGAGAGTTTACCTGAGAGTTTACCTGAGAGTTTACCTGAGAGTTTACCTGAGAGTTTACCTGAGAGTTTACCTGAGAGTTTACCTGAGAGTTTACCTGAGAGTTTACCTGAGAGTTTACCTGAGAGTTTACCTGAGAGTTTACCTGAGAGTTTACCTGAGAGTTTACCTGAGAGTTTACCTGAGAGTTTACCTGAGAGTTTACCTGAGAGTTTACCTGAGAGTTTACCTGAGAGTTTACCTGAGAGTTTACCTGAGAGTTTACCTGAGAGTTTACCTGAGAGTTTACCTGAGAGTTTACCTGAGAGTTTACCTGAGAGTTTACCTGAGAGTTTACCTGAGAGTTTACCTGAGAGTTTACCTGAGAGTTTACCTGAGAGTTTACCTGAGAGTTTACCTGAGAGTTTACCTGAGAGTTTACCTGAGAGTTTACCTGAGAGTTTACCTGAGAGTTTACCTGAGAGTTTACCTGAGAGTTTACCTGAGAGTTTACCTGAGAGTTTACCTGAGAGTTTACCTGAGAGTTTACCTGAGAGTTTACCTGAGAGTTTACCTGAGAGTTTACCTGAGAGTTTACCTGAGAGTTTACCTGAGAGTTTACCTGAGAGTTTACCTGAGAGTTTACCTGAGAGTTTACCTGAGAGTTTACCTGAGAGTTTACCTGAGAGTTTACCTGAGAGTTTACCTGAGAGTTTACCTGAGAGTTTACCTGAGAGTTTACCTGAGAGTTTACCTGAGAGTTTACCTGAGAGTTTACCTGAGAGTTTACCTGAGAGTTTACCTGAGAGTTTACCTGAGAGTTTACCTGAGAGTTTACCTGAGAGTTTACCTGAGAGTTTACCTGAGAGTTTACCTGAGAGTTTACCTGAGAGTTTACCTGAGAGTTTACCTGAGAGTTTACCTGAGAGTTTACCTGAGAGTTTACCTGAGAGTTTACCTGAGAGTTTACCTGAGAGTTTACCTGAGAGTTTACCTGAGAGTTTACCTGAGAGTTTACCTGAGAGTTTACCTGAGAGTTTACCTGAGAGTTTACCTGAGAGTTTACCTGAGAGTTTACCTGAGAGTTTACCTGAGAGTTTACCTGAGAGTTTACCTGAGAGTTTACCTGAGAGTTTACCTGAGAGTTAGTTCCGGGGGTCAACGCCCCCGCGGCCCGGTCTGTGACCAGGCCTCCTGGTGGATCAGAGCCTGATCAACTAGGCTGTTACTGCTGGCTGCAGGCAAACCAACGTACGAGCCACAGCCCGGCTGATCAGGAACAGACTTTAGGTGCTTGTCCAGTGCCAGCTTGAAGATTGCCAGGGGTCTGTTGGTAATCCCCCTTATGTATGCTGGGAGGCAGTTGAACAGTCTCGGGGCCCCTGACACTTATTGTATGGTCTCTTAACGTGCTAGTGACACCCCTGCTTTTCATTGGGGGGATGTTGCATCATCTGCCAAGTCTTTTGCTTTCGTAGCGAGTGATTTTCGTGTGCAAGTTCGGTACTAGTCCCTCTAGGATTTTCCAGGTGTATATAATCATGTATCTCCCGCCTGCGTTCCAGGGAATACAGGTTCAGGAACCTCAAGCGCTCCCAGTAATTGAGGTGTTTTATCTCTGTTATGCACTCCGTGAAGGTTGTACATTTTCTAGGTCAGCAATTTCACCTGCCTTGAAAGGTGCTGTTAGTGTGCAGCAATATTCCAGACCAAGATGACCAAGCGGTCATCAACCAAATCTTCGAATGGGCCACTCGAAACAATATGAAGTTCAACGACGAGAAATTTCATCTATACAATTCTAACTATACAATAGAGCAGAAAAGTAATGTGAAGGACCTGGGAGTGGTAATGGCAGAGGATCTCTTCTTCAAAGACCACAACAATGTATCTACCTCATCCGCTAGAAAAACGATTGGATGGATAATGAGAACCTTCAAAACTAGGGGCGCCAAGCCCATGATGATTCTCTTCAAATCGCTTGTGCTTTCTAGGCTGGAATACTGCCGTACACTAACATCCCACTTAAAGGCTAGCAACACTGCAGACCTGGAGTGTACAAAACTTTCACGGCACACAAATGTGATAAGGCACCTAAACTACTGGGAACGGTTTAAGGTCCTTGATCTTTATTCCCTCGAACGCAGGTGGGAGATATGCATGATAATATACACTTGGAAGGTCCTAGAGGGATTGGTACCAAACCTGCACATGAAAATCACTCCATATGAAAGCAAAAGTCTCAGCAGATGCAACATTCCCCCGATGAAAAGCAGGGGCACCACGAGTACATTGAGAGACAAGACAAAAAGTGTCTGGGGCCCAAGACTGTTAAATTGCCTCCCAGCATGCATAAGGGGGATTACCAATAGACCCCTGGCTGTCAAGAAAGCACTGGACAGGCACCTCGAGTCGGTACCTGACCAACCGGGCTGTGGTTCGTACGTCAGCTTGCTTGTGGCCAGCAGTAACAACCTGGTTGATCAGACCCTGATCCACCATGAGGCCTGGTCTCGGACCGGGCCCTGGGGGCACTGACTCCCGAAACCCTTTCCAAGTCAACTCCAGGTAACACAACTTTTCTAGGACAACCCCTACCCTGCCTTCCTTCCACTAGATTTATTTGCTTTCCAATCATTCTACTTTGTTACATCCTCCAAATGACCAGACCACCTACAGATTTATTTGAATATTTATATATTTACTGTCATATCTGGGCACCTCTGCAACGAGTGATTGTATGAATGGTCACCCTGCCTCGCTGGGAGATGGCTGGTGTGTTGGAAAAAAGTATCATTCCTTAAACTAGCACTGGTATTTTTAACTTTTTGTAAATTATTTACTGGAATGTTTGTCTATAAACTCCACAATTTTTTAATCCATTTTTCCTATACCCTTTATTTTTAATTAAGGAAATGGTTGTTAAATTGCTATTTGTAAATTATTCCTACTTATCTTAAGGATTAAGGATTTCTTTGCATGGTTTACAATGTGTAATTACAATTTTGATTTGCTAAGTACAAAGAAAGCCACTATCATGCTGGGGCAGACTAAACCTAGTGCTTAACACTACTAAATACATTGTTTTACTTCAACAGAGGTAGTTAGTTGTTTAGCAGTAATTGAATTTGATCGAGATGAATTAACAGGTTACAGTATTATATTTTGGCATATTTTACATGATTTTTTTTTTTTTTTAACAAGTCGGTCGTCTCCCACCGAGGCAGGGTGACCCAAAAAAAAGAAAGAAAATCCCCAAAAAGAAAATACTTTAATCATCATTCAACACTTTCACCACACACACACACACACACACATTATCACTGCTTTTGCAGAGGTGCTCAGAATACAACAGTTTAGAAGCATATACGTATAGAGATACACAACATATCCCTCCAAACTGCCAATATCCCTAACCCCTCCTTAATTTAAAGTGCAGGCATTGTACTTCCCATTTCCAGGACTCAAGTCAGACTATATGAAAATAACCGGTTTCCCTGAATCCCTTCACTAAATATTACCCTGCTCACACTCCAACAGATCGTCAGGTCCCAAGTATCATTCGTCTCCATTCACTCCTATCTAACACGCTCATGCATGCTTGCTGGAAGTCCAAGCCCCTCACCCACAAAACCTCCTTTACCCCCTCTTTCCAACCCTTTCGAGGACGACCCCTACCCCTCTTTCCTTCCCCTATAGATTTATATGCTTTCCATGTCATTCTACTTTGATCCATTCTCTCTAAATGACCAAACCACCTCAACAACCCCTCTTCTGCCCTCTGACTAATGCTTTTATTAACTCCACACCTTCTCCTAATTTCCACACTCCGAATTTTCTGCATAATACTTACACCACACATTGCCCTTAGACAGGACATCTCCACTGCCTCCAACCGTCTCCTCGCTGCTGCATTTACCACCCAAGCTTCACATCCATATAGTAGTGTTGGTACTACTATACTTTCATACATTACATGATATTGAAACCAATTAATTCTGAAAGTCTTAAAATATTTAGGAATTTTTGAGTTGATGTGTTTGTGTGGTTAATTTCGGGAGGTGAGGTGATTTCTAAGCAGTCTTGAATTGGTGTGCAGGCAGCAGGGGCCCTTTGTATGTTCAGGCAATAAATTCCTGATATTAGGGCCCCTTATGTGCATAGCATTTTTGCATAGGGAGACATGGACATGAGGGATATCAGTTTTGTCTTGTGAACTAGTAAACTGTTTGGTGACTACATTTCCAGATTTTTTTTTTTTTTTTTTTTTTTTTTTAAAAAATTCGGCCGTCTCCCACCGAGGCAGGGTGACCCAAAAAAGAAAGAAAATCCCCAAAAAGAAAATACTTTCATCATCATTCAACACTTTCACCACACTCGCACATTATCACTGTTTTTGCAGAGGTGCTCAGAATACAACAGTCTAGAAGCATAAACATATAAAGATACACAACATATCCCTCCAAACTGCCAATATCCCAAACCCCTCCTTTAAAGTGCAGGCATTGTACTTCCCATTTCCAGGACTCAAGTCCGACTATATGAAAATAACCGGTTTCCCTGAATCCCTTCACTAAATATTACCCTGCTCACACTCCAACAGATCGTCAGGTCCCAAGTACCATTCGTCTCCATTCACTCCTATCTAACACGCTCACGCACGCTTGCTGGAAGTCCAAGCCCCTTACCCACAAAACCTCCTTTACCCCCTCTCTCCAACCCTTTCGAGGACGACCCCTACCCCGCCTTCCTTCCCCTATAGATTTATATGCTTTCCATGTCATTCTACTGTGATCCATTCTCTCTAAATGACCAAACCACCTCAACAACCCCTCTTCTGCCCTCTGACTAATACTTTTATTAACTCCACACCTTCTCCTAATTTCCACACTCCGAATTTTCTGCATAATATTTACACCACACATTGCCCTTAAACAGGACATCTCCGCTGCCTCCAACCGTCTCCTCGCTGCTGCATTTACCACCCAAGCTTCACACCCATATAAGAGTGTTGGTACTACTATACTTTCATACATTCCCTTCTTTGCCTCCATAGATAACGTTTTTTGACTCCACATATACCTCAACGCACCACTCACCTTTTTTCCCTCATCAATTCTATGATTAACCTCATCCTTCATAAATCCATCCGCCGACACGTCAACTCCCAAGTATCTGAAAACATTCACTTCTTCCATACTCCTCCTCCCCAATTTGATATCCAATTTTTCTTTATCTAAATCATTTGACACCCTCATCACCTTACTCTTTTCTATGTTCACTTTCAACTTTCTACCTTTACACACATTCCCAAACTCATCCACTAACCTTTGCAATTTTTCTTTAGAATCTCCCATAAGCACAGTATCATCAGCAAAAAGTAACTGTGTCAATTCCCATTTTGAATTTGATTCCCCATAATTTAATCCCACCCCTCTCCCAAACACCCTAGCATTTACTTCCTTTACAACCCCATCTATAAATATATTAAACAACCATGGTGACATTACACATCCCTGTCTAAGACCTACTTTTACCGGGAAGTAGTCTCCCTCTCTTCTACACACCCTAACCTGAGCCTCACTATCCTCATAAAAACTCTTTACAGCATTTAATAACTTACCACCTATTCCATATACTTGCAACATCTGCCACATTGCTCCTCTATCCACTCTATCATATGCCTTTTCTAAATCCATAAATGCAATAAAAACTTCCCTATCTTTATCTAAATACTGTTCACATATATGCTTCAATGTAAACACCTGATCTACACATCCCCTACCCACTCTAAAACCTCCTTGCTCATCCGCAATCCTACATTCTGTCTTACCTCTAATTCTTTCCAGATGTTCTATTAAATAAACATTTTCTAAATGTATAAATGCCTAGTCTTTGTGAATAAATGATTTAAAAAGGACTAAGTTGCTAAATGACTTGTGCAACACATGGGTGTCTTTATTCTAGAAACTTATTACCACGCAGTGGATCTGGATCTGGAGAGAGTTCCGGGGGTCAACGCCCCTGCAGCCTGGTCTGTGACCAGGCCGCCTGGTGGATCAGAGCCTGATCAACCAGGCTGTTACTGCTGGCTGCACACAAACCAACGTACGAGCCACAGCCCGACTGGTCAGGAACAGACTTTAGGTGCTTGTCCAGTGCCAGCTTGAAGACTGCCAGGGGTCTGTTGGTAATCCCCCTTATGTGTGCTGGGAGGCAGTTGAACAGTCTCGGGCCCCTGACACTTATTGTATGGTCTCTTAACGTGCTAGTGACACCCCTGCTTTTCATTGGGGGGATGTTGCATCGTCTGCCAAGTCTTTTGCTTTCGTAGTGAGTGATTTTCGTGTGCAAGTTCGGTACTAGTCCCTCTAGGATTTTCCAGGTGTGTATAATCATGCATCTCTCCCGCCTGCGTTCCAGGGAATACAGGTTTAGGAACCTCAAGCGCTCCCAGTAATTGAGGTGTTTTATCTCCGTTATGCGCGCCGTGAAGGTTCTCTGTACATTTTCTAGGTCAGCAATTTCACCTGCCTTGAAAGGTGATGTTAGTGTGCAGCAATATTCCAGCCTAGATAGAACAAGTGACCTGAAGAGTGTCATCATGGGCTTGGCCTCCCTAGTTTTGAAGGTTCTCGTTATCCATCCTGTCGTTTTTCTAGCAGATGAGATTGATACAATGTTATGGTCCTTGAAGGTGAGATCCTCCGACATGATCACTCCCAGGTCTTTGACGGTGGTTTTTCGTTATTTTGTGGAAGGAATTTGTTTTGTATTCTGATGATTTAATTTCCTCGTGTTTACCATATCTGAGTAATTGAAATTTCTCATCTTTGAACTTCATATTGTTTTCTTCAGCCCACTGAAAGATTTGGTTGATGTCCGCCTGGAGCCTTGCAGTGTCTGCAATGGAAGACACTGTCATGCAGATTCGGGTGTCATCTGCAAAACAAGACACTGTGCTGTGGCTGACATCCTTGCCTATGTCAGATATGAGGATGAGGAACAAGATGGGAGCGAGTACTGTGCCTTGTGGAACAGCTTTTCACCGTAGCTGCCTCGGACTTTACTCTGTTGACTACTACTACTGTATTCTGTTAGTGAGGAAATTATAGATCCATCGACAGACTTTCCCTTTTATTCCTTTAGCACGCATTTTGTGCGCTATTACGCCATGGTCACACTTGTCGAAGGCTTTTGCAAAGTCTGTATATATTACATCTGCATTCTTTTTGTCTTCTAGTGCATCTAGGATCTTGTCGTAGTGATCGAATAGTTGAGACAGACAGGAGCGACCTGTTCTAAACCCGTGTTGCCCTGGGTTGTGTAACTGATGGGTTTCTAGATGGGTGGTGATCTTGCTTCTTAGGACCCTTTCAAAGATTTTTATGATATGGGATGTTAGTGCTATCGGTCTGTAGTTCTTTGCTGTTGCTTTACTGCCCCCTTTGTGGAGTGGGGCTATGTCTGTTGTTTTTAGTAACTGTGGGACGACCCCAGTGTCTATGCTCCCTCTCCATAGGATGGTAAAGGCTTGTGATAGGGGCTTCTTGCAGTTCTTGATGAACTCTTGAGTTCCATGAGTCTGGCCCTGGGGCAGAGTGCATGGGCATGTCATTTATCGCCTGTTCGAAGTCATTTGGCATCAGGATAACATCGGATAGGCTTGTGTTAACCAAATTCTGTGGCGCACTCATAAAAAATTAATTTTGATCTTCGACTCTCGGTCTGGTTAGCGGCTTGCTAAAAACTGAGTCATATTGGGACTTGAGTAGCTCACTCATTTTCTTGCTGTCGTCTGTGTAGGACCCATCTTGTTTAAGTAGGGGCCCAATACTGGACGTTGTTCTCAACTTTGATTTTGGCATAGGAGAAGAAATACTTTGGGTTTCTTTCGATTTCATTTATGGCTTTTAGTTCTTCACGCGATTCCTGACTCCTATAAGATTCCTTTAGCTTAAGTTCGATGCTTGCTATTTCTCTGACCAGTGTCTCCCTACGCCTTTCAGATATATTGACCTCTTTTAGCCGCTCTGTTATTCTTTTCCGTCGCCTGTAAAGGGAGCGCCTGTCTTCCTATTTACATCTACTCCTTTTTCTTAGAGGAATAAGCCTTGTGCATACATAGTGCCACCAAATTAATCTGTTCTAGGCATAAGTTGGGGTCTGTGTTGCTTAGTATATCTTCCCAGCTTATATCGGTTAGGACTTGATTTACTTGGTCCCACTTTGTTTTTGAAGTTGAATTTGGTGAATGCTCCCTCGTGACTTATCTCATTATGTTGGTCTGGGGCTCCGCGCATACATGTCTGAACCTCAATTATGTTGTGATCTGAGTATATTGTTTTTGATATGGTGACATTTCTTATCAGATCATCATTGTTAGTGAAGATGAGGTCTAGTGTATTCTCCAGTCTAGTAGGCTCTATTATTTGCTGGTTTAAATTGAATTTTGTGCAGAGATTTAAAAGCTCGTGTGAGTGTGAGTTTTCATCAGAGCTGCCTCCTGGTGTTATTACTGCAACAATATTTGCTATATTCCTCCATTTTAGGTGCCTTAAGTTGAAATTCCCCTGGAGCAAGATGTTGGGTGCAGGAGCTGGAAGATTTTCCAGACAGTAGTCAATTTTTAACAGTTGTTCCTGGAATTGCTGGGATGTTGCATCCGGAGGCTTGTAGACTACCACAATGACTAGGTTTTGGTTCTCGATCTTTACTGCTAAAACTTCCACTACATCCTTTGAGGCATTAAGCAGTTCTGTGCAAACAAGTGACTGCAATGTACAGGCCAACCCCCCCCCCCTTTTGCCTGCTCACTGTCACATCTGTAACCTGGGATCCATATTTCGTTGTCAAAGTGATCCTTTATGTGGGTCTCGGTGAAAGCCGCGAACATTGCCTTTGCCTCTGCAAGCAGTCCACGGATGAAAGGTATTTTGTGGTTTGTTGCTGGCTTTAGACCCTGTATATTTGCAAAGAAGAATGTCATCGGACTGGTGGTATTGTTGGTACTGGGGGGGGAGGGATTTTTTTTCCGGCATTAGTATCTGTATCTGTTGGTTTGGAGTGGAGGCCATCGACTGTGGTTCCACTCCAGGAATGACTGGATTTGGTGTACGATTTCTGCCATTTCCTGCCAGTTTTTTTTTCCTTCCTGGCACTAAAAAACCTCTCCCTCTTGAGTGGCTGTGGCTACCCAGGTTTTCCCATGGCCTGGATGTTTTGTATCTTTTTGTCCCCTTTAGATGGTGTGCCTGGCAATTTAAGTTATAGCACAGTCTTTCCTGTACTGAAGAGGTACACATTTCAGGGTGAAAAAGCTTACAGGAAGGGAGTTTGCATTTTCCTGTTGTCATATGGGCACGGTGTTTTCTAGGGTGGTTGTAGTTGCACGTCCCGTCTGTTTTTCCAGATTTCCCATGTCTGCAGATACCAAGTGCATAGTATGTGCAGAGGCTTGGTTTCTGTTTGCCTTGGGTTTCTGTGACTGTATTCCCTGTTGGTGCATGTTTACCTGACTTATTTCTATCCTCCCTAGCACCAACAATGGAGCTCCCACCAGTTGTTTTTGGTAATATATCCTCACTATTGCTAGTGGAGTCCTCTTGTTTGCTATTTCCTGTGGTATTTCTAGTTTGCAATATTGGTTTTATCTTATCTTAGACTACACTTGTTTCCCCACTACGGCTCCTGTCCCCTATGAGGTCATTTATGTATTCCTTCCTGCGTATAATTCCCGACTACCTGGACAAAATCTCCAGCTTCACCATTACTGTCTCCCAGGACAGCACCTCCAGCTTCACCATTACTGTCTCCCAGGACAGCACCTCCAGCTTCACCATTACTGTCTCCCAGGACAGCACCTCCAGCTTCACCATTACTGTCTCCCAGGACAGCACCTCCAGCTTCACCATTACTGTCTCCCAGGACAGCACCTCCAGCATCACCATTACTGTCTCCCAGGACAGCACCTCCAGCTTCACCATTACTGTCTCCCAGGACAGCACCTCCAGCTTCACCATTACTGTCTCCCAGGACAGCACCTCCAGCTTCACCATTACTGTCTCCCAGGACAGCACCTCCAGCTTCACCATTACTGTCTCCCAGGACAGCACCTCCAGCTTCACCATTACTGTCTCCCAGGACAGCACCTCCAGCTTCACCATTACTGTCTCCCAGGACAGCACCTCCAGCTTCACCATTACTGTCTCCCAGGACAGCACCTCCAGCTTCACCATTACTGTCTCCCAGGACAGCACCTCCAGCTTCACCATTACTGTCTCCCAGGACAGCACCTCCAGCTTCACCATTACTGTCTCCCAGGACAGCACCTCCAGCTTCACCATTACTGTCTCCCAGGACAGCACCTCCAGCTTCACCATTACTGTCTCCCAGGACAGCACCTCCAGCTTCACCATTACTGTCTCCCAGGACAGCACCTCCAGCTTCACCATTACTGTCTCCCAGGACAGCACCTCCAGCTTCACCATTACTGTCTCCCAGGACAGCACCTCCAGCTTCACCATTACTGTCTCCCAGGACAGCACCTCCAGCTTCACCATTACTGTCTCCCAGGACAGCACCTCCAGCTTCACCATTACTGTCTCCCAGGACAGCACCTCCAGCTTCACCATTACTGTCTCCCAGGACAGCACCTCCAGCTTCACCATTACTGTCTCCCAGGACAGCACCTCCAGCTTCACCATTACTGTCTCCCAGGACAGCACCTCCAGCTTCACCATTACTGTCTCCCAGGACAGCACCTCCAGCTTCACCATTACTGTCTCCCAGGACAGCACCTCCAGCTTCACCATTACTGTCTCCCAGGACAGCACCTCCAGCTTCACCATTACTGTCTCCCAGGACAGCACCTCCAGCTTCACCATTACTGTCTCCCAGGACAGCACCTCCAGCTTCACCATTACTGTCTCCCAGGACAGCACCTCCAGCTTCACCATTACTGTCTCCCAGGACAGCACCTCCAGCTTCACCATTACTGTCTCCCAGGACAGCACCTCCAGCTTCACCATTACTGTCTCCCAGGACAGCACCTCCAGCTTCACCATTACTGTCTCCCAGGACAGCACCTCCAGCTTCACCATTACTGTCTCCCAGGACAGCACCTCCAGCTTCACCATTACTGTCTCCCAGGACAGCACCTCCAGCTTCACCATTACTGTCTCCCAGGACAGCACCTCCAGCTTCACCATTACTGTCTCCCAGGACAGCACCTCCAGCTTCACCATTACTGTCTCCCAGGACAGCACCTCCAGCTTCACCATTACTGTCTCCCAGGACAGCACCTCCAGCTTCACCATTACTGTCTCCCAGGACAGCACCTCCAGCTTCACCATTACTGTCTCCCAGGACAGCACCTCCAGCTTCACCATTACTGTCTCCCAGGACAGCACCTCCAGCTTCACCATTACTGTCTCCCAGGACAGCACCTCCAGCTTCACCATTACTGTCTCCCAGGACAGCACCTCCAGCTTCACCATTACTGTCTCCCAGGACAGCACCTCCAGCTTCACCATTACTGTCTCCCAGGACAGCACCTCCAGCTTCACCATTACTGTCTCCCAGGACAGCACCTCCAGCTTCACCATTACTGTCTCCCAGGACAGCACCTCCAGCTTCACCATTACTGTCTCCCAGGACAGCACCTCCAGCTTCACCATTACTGTCTCCCAGGACAGCACTATCAGCCCCACCATTACTGTCTCCCAGGACAGCACTATCAGCCCCACATTTACTGACTACCAGGACATCACCTCCAGCCTTAGTTTGACTACATGGCCAGTATCAAGGGCAGTACCATTCAGCCCAGACTTTTTATGTTCCCGTCTGTTGTAGAAAGCTTCCAGGTTTTTTATGAAAGCAGCTTTGATGTTATCCTCTTTTAATACCCTTGTGATTTTAGTCCAGATTTCTCATTTGGGCATACCCAAAAACACTTCCCTGTTTTAATACTGCTTGTAGCTAGTTCTTGGATATCTGCACAAGGGGCGTGACACCAATTTCCACAAAAATGACAATTTATCCATGTGGAAGCCCGTTTGTTTGATTGACTGCAGACTACACAGAGCTTCATAATGATTTGAATGGTTGATTTACCGTAATTCTACTAGCAACCTCTTGAATACTCTATTAATAACCTCCTTAAATGAAGCTCTAGCTATTTGTATTTCTATTTCTAACTGTACTTGTATATTGGACAGCTTACCGGTGTACGTTCATGATTTATATTTATTGTTTGTGTTTGATAAGGGCGCCTACAACCCCATCCGTTTACAGTCTGCTTTATTGTCCAACGAATCCGTTCGGACCCAGCCGAGGGTTGGGACCCAGCCGAGGGTTCGGACCCAGCCGAGGGTTTGGACTCGGTCTGATCTGATCAGTGGGTCACTAATTTAAAACGTACTGGTCGGTGATTTTGGGCTAACACATGAAGGATCTACTGGAAATTATCTACCCGAGTAATATGGGATTTGATTGATACAGAAGTATAACTTTCGTGTTGAAGAACCGGTGATTGCTGGCATCTCCTACAATGACGAACGGTCGAGCTTCAACCCTTGTTTATCAATCACTGTATCTAGCTTTTCTAGGGTTTTTTTCGTCTCCACCACAAATGCTATATTATCACTATACCTGGAGAGAGTTTCGGGGGTCAACGCCCCCGCGGCCCGGTCTGTGACCAGGCCTCCTGGTGGATCAGCGCCTGATCAACCAGGCTGTTGCTGCTGGCTGCACGCAAACCAACGTACGAGCCACAGCCCGGCTGATCAGGAACTGACTTTAGGTGCTTGTCCAGTGCCAGCTTGAAGACTGCCAGGGGTCTGTTGGTAATCCCCCTTATGTGTGCTGGGAGGCAGTTGAACAGTCTCGGGCCCCTGACACTTATTGTATGGTCTCTTAACGTGCTAGTGACACCCCTGCTTTTCATTGGGGGGATGGTGCATCGTCTGCCAAGTCTTTTGCTTTCGTAGTGAGTGATTTTCGTGTGCAAGTTCGGTACTAGTCCCTCTAGGATTTTCCAGGTGTATATAATCATGTATCTCTCCCTCCTGCGTTCCAGGGAATACAGGTTTAGAAACCTCAAGCGCTCCCAGTAATTGAGGTGTTTTATCTCCGTTATGCGCGCCGTGAAAGTTCTCTGTACATTTTCTAGGTCGGCAATTTCACCTGCCTTGAAAGGTGCTGTTAGAGTGCAGCAATATTCCAGCCTAGATAGAACAAGTGACCTGAAGAGTGTCATCATGGGCTTGGCCTCCCTAGTTTTGAAGGTTCTCATTATCCATCCTGTCATTTTTCTAGCAGATGCGATTGATACAATGTTATGGTCCTTGAAGGTGAGATCCTCCGACATAATCACTCCCAGGTCTTTGACGTTGGTGTTTCGCTCTATTTTGTGGCCAGAATTTGTTTTGTACTCTGATGAAGATTTAATTTCCTCATGTTTACCATATCTGAGTAATTGAAATTTCTCATCGTTGAACTTCATATTGTTTTCTGCAGCCCACTGAAAGATTTGGTTGATGTCCGCCTGGAGCCTTGCAGTGTCTGCAATGGAAGACAGTCATGCAGATTCGGGTGTCATCTGCAAAGGAAGACACGGTGCTGTGGCTGACATCCTTGTCTATGTCGGATATGAGGATGAGGAACAAGATGGGAGCTAGTACTGTGCCTTGTGGAACAGAGCTTTTCACCGTAGCTGCCTCGGACTTTACTCTGTTGACGACTACTCTGTGTTCTGTTAGTGAGGAAATTATAGATCCATCGACCGACTTTTCCTGTTATTCCTTTAGCGCGCATTTTGTGCGCTATTACGCCATGGTCACACTTGTCGAAGGCTTTTGCAAAGTCTGTATATATTACATCTACATTCTTTTTGTCTTCTAGTGCATTTAGGACCTTGTCGTAGTGATCCAGTAGTTGAGACAGACAGGAGCGACCTGTTCTAAACCCATGTTGCCCTGGGTTGTGTAACTGATGGGTTTCTAGATGGGTGGTGATCTTGCTTCTTAGGACCCTTTCAAAGATTTTTATGATATGGGATGTTAGTGCTATTGGTCTGTAGTTCTTTGCTGTTGCTTTACTGCCCCCTTTGTGGAGTGGGGCTATGTCTGTTGTTTTTAGTAACTGAGGGATGACCCCCGTGTCCATGCTCCCTCTCCATAGGATGGAAAAGGCTCGTGATAGGGGCTTCTTGCAGTTCTTGATGAACACAGAGTTCCATGAGTCTGGCCCTGGGGCAGAGTGCATGGGCAAGTCATTTATCGCCTGTTCGAAGTCATTTGGCGTCAGGATAACATCGGATAGGCTTGTGTTAATCAAATTTTGTGGCTCTCAAAAAATTAATTTTGATCTTCGACTCTCAGTCTGGTTAGCGGCTTGCTAAAAACTGAGTCATATTGGGACTTGAGTAGCTCACTCATTTCCTTGCTGTCATCTGTGTAGGACCCATCTTGTTTAAGTAGGGGCCCAATACTGGACGTTGTTCTCGATTTTGATTTGGCATAGGAGAAGAAATACTTTGGGTTTCTTTTGATTTCATTTATGGCTTTTAGTTCTTCCCGCGATTCCTGACTCCTAAAGGATTCTTTTAGCTTAAGTTCGATGCTTGCTATTTCTCTGACCAGTGTCTCCCTGCGCATTTCAGATATATTGACCTCTTTTAGCCGCTCTGTTATTCTTTTCCGTCGCCTGTAAAGGGAGCGCCTGTCTCTTTCTATTTTACATCTACTCCTCCTTTTTCTTAGAGGAATAAGCCTTGTGCATACATCGAGTGCCACCGAGTTAATCTGTTCTAGGCATAAGTTTGGGTCTGTGTTGCTTAGCATATCTTCCCAGCTTATATCTGTTAGACTACTACTTGGTCCCACTTTGTTTTTGTTATTGCTGAATTTGCAGCTCAGAAAATTTTTTGAGGAAGGACGCTTTTTCTGTAGTAATAATTGCTTCAGGTATATTGCAACCGCTTGCAACTACAGGTTATATGAAATCTACAGTATACGCTCGGTATTTCAAGAAAATGAACTAATGAAAGTCGCCCACTCCACTAAGTACCATTATAATACTGGTTAGTTGCTACTACAAAATTGCATTCTGCTATTCACTGGTATCACTAGATTATATACAAAGTACAATTGTTACAGGCCAGGAAGATTATTAAAACAGCTGACCTCTGTGGTAAGCTTCTGGTGACTATGGCACCTGCCTCATAGGCTTATTTACCATTTACAAATCTACCTGTTTTCAAATGACACTTTAGCCTTTATCATCTATATACTGGAGCCACTGTAGTATACATTATGCACTGGTGTATATACAATGTTATCAGGAGACTTTCTTCCTCTGACAAAGAAAAGTTCTATTATTTTGCACATGGCACACAAGCCTATGATTCCCCTCTGGCAGTAAACTCTGCCAGGTAGTGCACACTAATTCTCCTTTGACTCTGTATATAATATTTTCTGCCCAAGATTGGTTCCAGGCGCCAGAGGGATACTACAGGGATTGATGGCACAAATTAAAGTTCTAGCATCGTAAGACACCAGGAAAACACGAGAAAACCCGACATCGCAGGCACGCTGACACTCAGTGCAGAGAAAGGTGGAAATGAAGTCATCGACAGTTTCAGAATGAAGATGCTCAAATGTTCCAAAAGTCTAGTTCCCCCACTCTCTGGGACATGTCCTTGTCTACTTTGGCCCACTGGCCACATTACAGGAGGGGCCATCTGCTTATTTTAGTCGGCTCCATTTTTCTGCTCTGCAGATAATTTTAATGGCTCGTGAGGGATTGATGAGTAATTCTGCTGGGGCTTGGCAAGGAATCCACTCAATCTAATTCGAGAACTTCTTAGCTCCTGTTTCTATTTGAGCAACAAATCTTCCCATATATTGTAAAGTCATTAGTATGGCACAAGCTGTCAAAGTGGCACCCAACAGGTCCAACAGTGTCATTTATCAGTTAAGAGTATTTGGGTTTCAGGTTAAAATTTATTGCATTTAGTGTGTTTAGACAAATTATAGAAATTTGAATTTTTTCAGGTATGTGGTCATTAATAACGCTTTTCAGCTATTCGGGAGATAGCCCACCTTCAAGTGGGTCTAGTGGTTCTGCATTCTTTGGTTACTTCCAGCACCAAATAAGTATTGCACACAGAGCAAGAGCCTCTACTACCAGGTATTTTGCAGCCATCTTACTAATTTACTAGACTCTTAATTTCTTTGTGTTCTAATTACACTTTGAGGGAATGTCCACAATTTTTTAGTGTTGAATTACTTATTTTCATAGCCAGTTATTGTAAATGCTGACATTAATAGTTACTATGAAGTTAATTATGCTCTAGGAATCTGGGGTCTTACTATGGAAGTGACAGGAAGTTTTTATTGAAGTTTCACACAAGTAATTAGAGCTGCCATGCTGTTGATCTAGGCATAGCTTGAAAATTTAGTTCTGGCTTCTATTAGTCAAGACGGGAGAATCCCATTCTAACTGCACCTTGGGCATGCAGGAAATTTTAAAATGGCTTTATAAATGTGAGCAGCGCTGTATAGCCCTTGTGGCTTAGCGCTTCTTTTTGATTATAATAATAATTTATAAATGTGAAATGAAGTGACTAGCAAATTTTGGACCCAGATTATTTTAACCTTTGTAAACATGAACACGAGGAAATGTAGTCCATAATCAGAATTTTATAAATTTTAATTTGCAAGTAAACTAAAGGATCACTACTGATTGAACTGGTCTGGAGTTGAAGGCGCACTAAAACTGCTTCATAGGTAGGAATGAAAGATTTTAGAGAATGTTACCAGAGTTGGCTGTGAATATTTAGTTAGGGGCCTAAAATACCCT
>NC_091335.1:7328432-7340932 GCF_038502225.1 Cherax quadricarinatus | reverse complement strand
AGAGAGGTAGAATGTAGAGAGAGAGAGGTAGAGAATGTAGAGAGAGAGAGAGGGAATGTAGAGAGAGAGAGAGAGAATGTAGAGAGAGAGAGAGAATGTAGAGAGAGAGAGAGAAATGCAGAGAGAGAGAGAGAATGTAGAGAAAAGAGAGAGAGAGAGAATGTAGAGAAAAAAGAGAGAATGTAGAGAAAAAAGAGAGAATGTAGAGAGAGAGAGAGAGAGAGAGAGAATGTAGAGAGAGAGAGAGAGAGAGAATGTAGAGAGAGAGAGAGAGAGAGAGAGAATGTAGAGAGAGAGAGAGAGAGAGAGAGAGAGAGAGAGAATGTAGAGAGAGAGAGAATGTAGAGAGAGAGAGAGAGAGAGAATGTAGAGAGAGAGAGAGAGAGAATGTAGAGAGAGAGAGAGAGAGAGAATGTAGAGAGAGAGAGAGAGAGAATGTAGAGAGAGAGAGAGAGAGAGAGAATGTAGAGAGAGAGGGAGAATGTAGAGAGAGAGGGAGAATGTAGAGAGAGAGAGAATGTAGAGAGAGAGAGAGAATGTAGAGAGAGAGAGAGAATGTAGAGAGAGAGAGAGAATGTAGAGAGAGAATGTAGAGGGAGAGAGAGAGAATGTAGAGAGAGAATGTAGAGAGAGAGAGAGAGAGAGAGAGAGAATGTAGAGAGAGAGAGAGAATGTAGAGAGAGAGAGAGAATGTAGAGAGAGAGAGAGAGAATGTAGAGAGAGAGAGAGAATGTATAGAGAGAGAGAGAGAGAGAGAGAGAGAGAGAATGTAGAGAGAGAGAGAATGTAGAGAGAGAGAGAATGTAGAGAGAGAGAGAGAGAGAGAGAGAGAGAATGCAGAGAGAGAGAGAGAGAGAGAATGTAGAGAGAGAGAGAGAGAGAGAGAGAATGCAGAGAGAGAGAGAGAAAGAATGCAGAGAGAATGCAGAGAGAATGCAGAGAGAGAGAGAGAAAGAATGCAGAGAGAATGCAGAGAGAGAGAATGCAGAGAGAGAGAGAGAGAGAGAGAGAGAGAGAGAGAATGTAGAGAGAGAGAGAGAGAGAATGTAGAGAGAGAGAGAGAGAGAGAGAATGTAGAGAGAGAGAGAGAGAGAGAATGTAGAGAGAGAGAGAGAGAGAGAGAGAGAATGTAGAGAGAGAGAATGTAGAGAGAGAGAGAGAGAGAGAATGTAGAGAGAGAGAGAGAGAGAGAGAGAGAATGTAGAGAGAGAGAGAGAGAGAATGTAGAGAGAGAGAGAGAATGTAGAGAGAGAGAGAGAATGTAGAGAGAGAGAGAGAATGTAGAGAGAGAGAGAGAATGTAGAGAGAGAGAGAGAATGTAGAGAGAGAGAGAGAATGTAGAGAGAGAGAGAATGTAGAGAGAGAGAGAGAATGTAGAGAGAGAGAGAGAATGTAGAGAGAGAGAGAGAATGTAGAGAGAGAGAGAGAGAATGTAGAGAGAGAGAGAGAATGTAGAGAGAGAGAGAGAGAGAATGTAGAGAGAGAGAGAGAGAGAGAATGTAGAGAGAGAGAGAGAGAGAGAGAGAGAATGTAGAGAGAGAGAGAGAGAATGTAGAGAGAGAGAATGTAGAGAGAGAGAGAGAGAGAGAGAGAATGTAGAGAGAGAGAGAGAGAATGTAGAGAGAGAGAGAGAGAGAGAGAATGTAGAGAGAGAGAGAGAGAATGTAGAGAGAGAGAGAGAGAGAGAGAATGTAGAGAGAGAGAGAATGTAGAGAGAGAGAGAGAGAGAATGTAGAGAGAGAGAGAGAGAATGTAGAGAGAGAGAGAGAATGTAGAGAGAGAGAGAGAATGTGAGAGAGAGAATGTAGAGAGAGAGAATGTAGAGAAAAGAGAGAGAATGTAGAGATGTGAGAGAGAGAATGTAGAGAGAGAATGTAGAGAGAGAGAGAGAGAGAGAGAATGTAGAGAGAGAGAGAGAGAGAATGTAGAGAGAGAGAGAGAATGTAGAGAGAGAGAGAGAGAATGTAGAGAGAGAGAGAGAGAGAATGTAGAGAGAGAGAGAGAGAGAATGTAGAGAGAGAGAGAGAATGTAGAGAGAGAGAGAGAATGTAGAGAGAGAGAGAATGTAGAGAGAGAGAGAGAATGTAGAGAGAGAGAGAGAGAATGTAGAGAGAGAGAGAATGTAGAGAGAGAGATAAGGTGGCTGGAGAGAGAGATTTTTGAGAGAGAGAGAGAGAGAATTATAGAGAGAGAGAGAGAGAGAATGTAGAGAGAGAGAGAGAGAGAGAATGTAGAGAGAGAGAGAGAGAGAGAGAGAGAGAGAGAGAGAATGTAGAGAGAGAGAGAGAGAGAGAGAGAATGTAGAGAGAGAGAGAGAGAGAGAATGAGAGAGAGAGAGAGAGATATTTGAGAGAGAGAGAGAGAGACTGTAGAGAGAGAATGTAGAGAGAGAGAGAGAGAGAGAGAGAGAGAGAGAGAGAATGTAGAGAGAGAGAGAGAGAGAATGTAGAGAGAGAGAGAGAGAGAGAGAGAGAGAGAGAGAGAGAGAGAGAGAGAGAGAGAGAGAGAGAGAGAGAGAGAGAGAGAGAAAGAGAGAGAATGTAGAGAGAGAGAGAGAGAGAGAGAGAGAGAGAGAGAGAGAGAGAGAATGTAGAGAGAGAGAGAGAATGTAGAGAGAGAGAGAGAGAGAGAGAGAGAGAGAGAATGTAGAGAGAGAGAGAGAATGTAGAGAGAGAGAGAGAGAATGTAGAGAGAGAGAGAGAGAGAGAGAATGTAGAGAGAGAGAGAATGTAGAGAGAGAGAGAATGTAGAGAGAGAGAGAGAGAGAGAGAGAGAATGTAGAGAGAGAGAGAGAGAGAGAGAATGTAGAGAGAGAGAGAGAGAGAGAGAATGTAGAGAGAGAGAGAGAGAGAATGTAGAGAGAGAGAGAGAGAGAGAATGTAGAGAGAGAGAGAATGTAGAGAGAGAGAGAGAGAGAATGTAGAGAGAGAGAGAGAGAATGTAGAGAGAGAGAGAGAGAGAGAATGTAGAGAGAGAGAGAGAATGTAGAGAGAGAGAGAATGTAGAGAGAGAGAGAGAGAATGTAGAGAGAGAGAGAGAATGTAGAGAGAGAGAGAATGTAGAGAGAGAGAGAGAGAATGTAGAGAGAGAGAGAGAGAGAATGTAGAGAGAGAGAATGTAGAGAGAGAGAGAGAGAATGTAGAGAGAGAGAGAGAGAATGTAGAGAGAGAGAGAGAATGTATAGAGAGAGAGAGAGAGAGAGAGAGAGAGAGAGAATGTAGAGAGAGAGAATGTAGAGAGAGAGAGAATGTAGAGAGAGAGAGAGAGAATGTAGAGAGAGAGAGAGAGAATGTAGAGAGAGAGAGAGAGAGAGAGAGAGAGAGAGAGAGAGAATGTAGAGAGAGAGAGAGAGAGAGAGAATGTAGAGAGAGAGAGAGAGAATGTAGAGAGAGAGAGAGAGAGAGAATGTAGAGAGAGAGAGAGAGAGAATGTAGAGAATGTAGAGAGAATGTGAGAGAATGTAGAGAGAATGTAGAGAGAATGTGAGAGAATGTAGAGAGAATGTAGAGAGAATGTAGAGAGAGAGAGAGAATGTAGAGAGAGAGAGAGAATGTAGAGAGAGAGAGAGAATGTAGAGAGAGAGAGAGAATGTAGAGAGAGAGAGAGAATGTAGAGAGAGAGAGAGAATGTAGAGAGAGAGAGAGAGAGAGAGAATGTAGAGAGAGAGAGAGAGAGAATGTAGAGAGAGAGAGAGAGAGAATGTAGAGAGAGAGAGAGAGAATGTAGAGAGAGAGAGAGAATGTAGAGAGAGAGAGAGAGAATGTAGAGAGAGAGAGAGAATGTAGAGAGAGAGAGAGAGAATGTAGAGAGAGAGAGAGAATGTAGAGAGAGAGAGAGAATGTAGAGAGAGAGAGAGGATGTAGAGAGAGAGAGGATGTAGAGAGAGAGAGGATGTAGATAGAGGGAGAGAATGTAGAGAGAGAGAGAGAGAGAGAGAATGTAGAGAGAGAGAGAATGTAGAGAGAGAATGTAGAGAGAGAGAGAGAGAATGTAGAGAGAGAGAATGTAGAGAGAGAGAGATAGAATGTAGAGAGAGAGAGAGAATGTAGAGAGAGAGAGAGAGAGAATGTAGAGAGAGAGAGAGAATGTAGAGAGAGAGAGAGAATGTAGAGAGAGAGAGAGAATGTAGAGAGAGAGAGAGAGAATGTAGAGAGAGAGAGAGAGAGAGAATGTAGAGAGAGAGAGAGAATGTAGAGAGAGAGAGAGAGAGAGAATGTAGAGAGAGAGAGAGAGAATGTAGAGAGAGAGAGAGAGGATGTAGAGAGAGAGAGGATGTAGAGAGAGAGAGAGAGAATGTAGAGAGAGAGAATGTAGAGAGAATGTAGAGAGAATGTAGAGAGAGAGAGAGAGAGAGAGAGAGAATGTAGAGAGAGAGAATGTAGAGAGAGAATGTAGAGAGAGAGAGAATGTAGAGAGAGAGAATGTAGAGAGAGAGAATGTAGAGAGAGAGATAGAATGTAGAGAGAGAGAGAGAATGTAGAGAGAGAGAGAGAGAGAATGTAGAGAGAGAGAGAGGGAATGTAGAGAGAGAGAGAGAATGTAGAGAGAGAGAGAGAGAATGTAGAGAGAGAGAGAGAGAGAGAATGTAGAGAGAGAGAGAGAGAGAATGTAGAGAGAGAGAGAATGTATAGAGAGAGAGAGAGAGAGAATGTATAGAGAGAATGTATAGAGAGAGAGAGAGAGAGAGAATGTAGAGAGAGAGAGAGAGAGAGAGAGAATGTAGAGAGAGAGAGAGAGAGAATGTAGAGAGAGAGAGACTGTAGAGAGAGAGAGAGAGAGAGAGAATGTAGAGAGAGAGAGAGAGAGAATGTAGAGAGAGAGAGAGAGAGAGAGAGAGAGAATGTAGAGAGAGAGAGAGAGAGAGAGAGAGAGAGAATGTAGAGAGAGAGAGAGAGAGAGAGAGAGAGAGAATGTAGAGAGAGAGAGAGAGAGAGAATGTAGAGAGAGAGAGAGAGAGAGAATGTAGAGAGAGAGAGAGAATGTAGAGAGAGAGAATGTAAGAGAGAGAGAGAATGTAGAGAGAGAGAGAGAATGTAGAGAGAGAGAATGTAGAGAGAGAGAGAGAGAATGTAGAGAGAGAGAATGTAGAGAGAGAGAGAGAGAATGTAGAGAGAGAGAATGTAGAGAGAGAGAGAATGTAGAGAGAGAGAGAGAGAGAGAATGTAGAGAGAGAGAGAGAATGTAGAGAGAGAGAGAATGTAGAGAGAGAGAGAGAGAATGTAGAGAGAGAGAGAGAATGTAGAGAGAGAGAGAATGTAGAGAGAGAGAATGTAGAGAGAGAGAATGTAGAGAGAGAGAGAGAGAGAGAGAGAATGTAGAGAGAGAGAGAGAATGTAGAGAGAGAGAGAGAGAGAGAGAGAATGTAGAGAGAGAGAGAGAGAATGTAGAGAGAGAGAGAGAGAATGTAGAGAGAGAGAGAATGTAGAGAGAGAGAGAATGTAGAGAGAGAGAGAGAGAGAATGTAGAGAGAGAGAGAGAGAGAGAGAGAGAGAGAATGTAGAGAGAGAGAGAGAGAGAGAGAGAGAGAATGTAGAGAGAGAGAGAGAGAGAGAGAGAGAGAGAGAGAGAGAGAGAGAGAGAGAATGTAGAGAGAGAGAGAGAATGTAGAGAGAGAGAGAGAGAGAGAGAGAGAGAGAGAGAGAGAGAGAGAGAGAATGTAGAGAGAGAGAGAGAATGTAGAGAGAGAATGTAGAGAGAGAGAGAGAGAGAGAGAGAGAGAGAGAATGTAGAGAGAGAGAGAGAGAGAATGTAGAGAGAGAGAGAGAATGTAGAGAGAGAGAGAGAGAGAGAGAGAGAGAGAGAGAGAGAATGTAGAGAGAGAGAGAGAGAATGTAGAGAGAGAGAGAGAGAGAGAATGTAGAGAGAGAGAGAGAGAGAGAGAGAGAATGTAGAGAGAGAGAGAGAGAGAGAGAGAGAGAGAGAGAGAGAGAGAGAGAGAATGTAGAGAGAGAGAGAGAGAGAGAGAGAGAGAGAATGTAGAGAGAGAGAGAGAGAGAATGTAGAGAGAGAGAGAGAGAATGTAGAGAGAGAGAGAGAGAGAGAGAGAGAGAGAGAGAGAGAGAGAGAGAATGTAGAGAGAGAGAGAGAGAATGTAGAGAGAGAGAGAGAGAGAGAGAGAGAATGTAGAGAGAGAGAGAGAGAATGTAGAGAGAGAGAGAGAGAGAGAATGTAGAGAGAGAGAGAGAGAGAGAGAATGTAGAGAGAGAGAGAGAGAGAGAGAATGTAGAGAGAGAGAGAGAGAGAGAGAATGTAGAGAGAGAGAGAGAGAGAGAGAGAGAGAGAGAGAGAATGTAGAGAGAGAGAGAGAATGTAGAGAGAGAGAGAGAGAATGTAGAGAGAGAGAGAGAGAGAATGTAGAGAGAGAGAGAGAATGTAGAGAGAGAGAGAGAGAGAATGTAGAGAGAGAGAGAATGTAGAGAGAGAGAGAGAGAATGTAGAGAGAGAGAGAGAGAATGTAGAGAGAGAGAGAGAATGTAGAGAGAGAGAGAGAGAGAGAATGTAGAGAGAGAGAATGTAGAGAATGTAGAGAATGTAGAGAGAGAGAGAGAGAATGTAGAGAATGTAGAGAGAGAGAATGTAGAGAGAGAGAGAATGTAGAGAGAGAGAGAGAGAATGTAGAGAGAGAGAATGTAGAGAGAGAGAGAATGTAGAGAGAGAGAATGTAGAGAGAGAGAGAGAGAATGTAGAGAGAGAGAGAGAGAATGTAGAGAGAGAGAGAGAGAGAGAATGTAGAGAGAGAGAGAATGTAGAGAGAGAGAGAATGTAGAGAGAGAGAGAGAGAGAATGTAGAGAGAGAGAGAGAGAGAATGTAGAGAGAGAGAGAATATATAGAGAGAGAGAGAGAATGTAGAGAGAGAGAGAGAGAGAATGTATAGAGAGAGAGAGAGAGAGAATGTATAGAGAGAGAGAGAGAATGTATAGAGAGAGAGAGAGAGAATGTAGAGAGAGAGAAAATGTAGAGAGAGAAAATGTAGAGAGAGAGAGAGAGAGAGAATGTAGAGAGAGAGAGAGAGAGAGAGAGAGAGAGAGAGAATGTAGAGAGAGAGAGAGAATGTAGAGAGAGAGAGAGAATGTAGAGAGAGAGAGAGAATGTAGAGAGAGAGAGAGAATGTAGAGAGAGAGAGAGAGAGAGAGAATGTAGAGAGAGAGAGAGAGAGAATGTAGAGAGAGAGAGAGAGAGAATGTAGAGAGAGAGAGAGAGAGAGAATGTAGAGAGAGAATGTAGACAATGTAAGAGAGAGAATGTAGAATGTAGAGAGAGAGAGAGAATGTAGAGAGAGAGAGAGAGGAACAGAGAGAGAGAGAGAGACTGTAGAGAGAGAATGTAGAGAGAGAGAGAGAGAGAGAGAGAGAGAGAGAATGTAGAGAGAGAGAGAATGTAGAGAGAGAGAGAGAGAATGTAGAGAGAGAGAGAGAGAGAGAGAATGTAGAGAGAGAGAGAGAGAGAGAATGTAGAGAGAGAGAGAGAGAGAGAGAATGTAGAGATGTGAGAGAGAGAATGTAGAGAGAGAATGTAGAGAGAGAGAGAGAATGTAGAGAAAAGAGAGAGAATGTAGAGAAAAGAGAGAGAATGTAGAGAAAAGAGAGAGAATGTAGAGAAAAGAGAGAGAATGTAGAGAAAAGAGAGAGAATGTAGAGAAAGAGAGAGAGAGAGAATGTAGAGAGAGAGAGAATGTAGAGAGAGAGAGAGAATGTAGAGAGAGAGAGAGAGAATGTAGAGAGAGAGAGAGAGAGAATGTAGAGAGAGAGAGAGAGAGAGAGAGAATGTAGAGAGAGAGAGAGAGAGAATGTAGAGAGAGAGAGAGAATGTAGAGAGAGAGAGAGAGAATGTAGAGAGAGAGAGAGAGAATGTAGAGAGAGAGAGAGAGAGAGAGAATGTAGAGAGAGAGAGAGAGAGAGAATGTAGAGAGAGAGAGAGAGAGAGAATGTAGAGAGAGAGAGAGAGAGAGAGAATGTAGAGAGAGAGAGAGAGAGAGAATGTAGAGAGAGAGAGAGAGAGAATGTAGAGAGAGAGAGAGAGAATGTAGAGAGAGAGAGAGAGAGAATGTAGAGAGAGAGAGAGAGAGAGAGAATGTAGAGAGAGAGAGAGAGAGAATGTAGAGAGAGAGAGAGAGAGAATGTAGAGAGAGAGAGAGAATGTAGAGAGAGAGAATGTAGAGAGAGAGAGAGAGAGAGAGAATGTAGAGAGAGAGAATGTAGAGAGAGAGAGAGAGAGAATGTAGAGAGAGAGAGAGAGAGAGAGAATGTAGAGAGAGAGAGAGAGAGAATGTAGAGAGAGAGAGAGAGAGAATGTAGAGAGAGAGAGAGAGAGAATGTAGAGAGAGAGAGAGAGAGAGAATGTAGAGAAAGAGAGAGAATGTAGAGAAAGAGAGAGAGAGAATGTAGAGAAAGAGAGAGAGAGAATGTAGAGAAAGAGAGAGAGAGAATGTAGAGAAAGAGAGAGAATGTAGAGAAAGAGAGAGAGAGAATGTAGAGAAAGAGAGAGAGAGAGAGAGAGAATGTAGAGAGAGAGAGAATGTAGAGAGAGAGAGTGTAGAGAGAGAGAGTGTAGAGAGAGAGAGAGAGAGAGAATGTAGAGAGAGAGAGAGAGAATGTAGAGAGAGAGAGAATGTAGAGAGAGAGAGAGAATGTAGAGAGAGAGAGAATGAAGAGAGAGAGAGAGAGAGAGAATGTAGAGAGAGAGAGAGAGAGAGAGAGAATGTAGAGAGAGAGAGAGAGAGAATGTAGAGAGAGAGAGAGAGAGAGAGAATGTAGAGAGAGAGAGAGAGAGAATGTAGAGAGAGAGAGAGAGAGAATGTAGAGAGAGAGAGAGAGAGAGAGAGAGAGAGAGAGAATGTAGAGAGAGAGAGAGAGAGAGAGAGAGAATGTAGAGAGAGAGAGAGAGAGAATGTAGAGAGAGAGAGAGAGAGAGAGAATGTGTAGAGAGAGAGAGAGAGAGAGAGAGAGAGAGAGAATGAGAATGTAGAGAGAGAGAGAGAATGTAGAGAGAGAGAGAGAGAGAGAATGTAGAGAGAGAGAGAGAATGTAGAGAGAGAGAGAGAGAATGTAGAGAGAGAGAATGTAGAGAGAGAGAGAATGTAGAGAGAGAGAATGTGTAGAGAGAGAGTGTAGAGAGAGAGAGAGAGTGTGTAGAGAGTGTGTAGAGAGAGTGTGTGTAGAGAGAGAGAGTGTAGAGAGAGAGAGTGTAGAGAGAGAGAGTGTGTAGAGAGAGAGAGAGTGTAGAGAGAGAGAGTGGAGAGAGAGAGTGGAGAGAGAGAGTGTAGAGAGAGAGAGTGTAGAGAGAGAGAGTGTAGAGAGAGAGAGAGAGAGTGTAGAGAGAGTGTAGAGAGAGAGAGAGAGTGTAGAGAGAGAGAGAGAGTGAGAGAGTGCAGAGAGAGAGAGAGTGTAGAGAGTGAGTGTAGAGAGAGAGAGTGTAGAGAGAGAGTGTAGAGAGAGAGAGAGAGGTAGAGAGAGTGAGTGTAGAGAGAGAGGTAGAGAGAGACAGAGAGAGAGAGACAGAGTGTAGAGAGAGAGAGAGTAGAGAGAGAGAGAGAGTGTAGAGAGAGAGAGAGAGAGAGAGAGTGTAGAGAGAGAGAGAGTGTAGAGAGAGAGAGAGTGTAGAGAGAGAGAGTGTAGAGAGAGAGAGAGTGTAGAGAGAGAGAGAGTGTAGAGAGAGAGAGAGTGTAGAGAGAGAGAGTGTAGAGAGAGAGAGAGAGTGTAGAGAGAGAGAGAGAGTGTAGAGAGAGAGAGAGTGTAGAGAGAGAGAGAGTGTAGAGAGAGAGTGTAGAGAGAGAGAGAGAGTGTAGAGAGTGTGTAGATAGAGAGAGAGTGTGTCGAGAGAGAGAGAGAGTGTAGAGAGAGAGGCAGAGAGAGAGGTAGAGAGAGAGCAGAGAGAGAGGTAGAGAGAGTGTGTAGAGAGAGAGTGTAGTGAGAGAGTGTAGAGAGTGTGTAGAGAGAGTGTAGAGAGAGTGTAGAGAGAGAGTGTAGAGAGAGAGAGTGTAGAGAGAGAGAGAGTGTAGAGAGAGAGAGAATAGAGAGAGAGAGGTAGAGAGAGAGTGTAGAGGAGAGAGAGAGTGTAGAGAGAGAGAGAGGTAGAGAGAGAGAGAGTGTAGAGAGAGAGAGGTAGAGAGAGAGAGAGGTAGAGAGAGAGAGAGGAGAGAGAGAGAGAGTGTAGAGGAGAGAGAGTGTAGATAAAGAGAGAGAGAGGTAGAGAGAGAGAGAGAGTGTAGAGAGAGAGAGAGTGTAGAGAGAGAGAGTGTAGAGAGAGAGAGAGTGTAGAGAGAGAGAGAGTGTAGAGAGAGAGAGAGAGTGTAGAGAGAGAGAGAGTGTAGAGAGAGAGAGTGTAGAGAGAGAGAGAGAGAGTGTAGAGAGAGAGAGTAGAGAGAGTGTAGAGAGAGTGTAGAGAGAGTGTAGAGAGAGAGTGGAGAGAGTGTAGAGAGAGAGTGTAGAGAGAGAGTGTAGAGAGAGAGTGTAGAGAGAGAGTGTAGAGAGAGAGTGTAGAGAGAGAGTGTAGAGAGAGAGTGTAGAGAGAGAGTGTAGAGAGAGAGTGTAGAGAGAGAGAGAGAGTGTAGAGAGAGAGAGAGTGTAGAGAGAGAGTGTAGAGAGAGAGTGTAGAGAGAGAGAGTGTAGAGAGAGAGTGTAGAGAGAGAGTGTAGAGAGAGTGTAGAGAGAGTAGAGAGTGTAGAGAGAGTAGAGAGTGTAGAGAGAGTAGAGAGTGTAGAGAGAGTAGAGAGTGTAGAGAGAGTGTAGAGAGAGAGAGAGAGAGAGAGATAGTGTAGAGAGAGTGTAGAGAGAGTGTAGAGAGAGAGGGAGAGAGAGAGAGAGAGAGAGAGAATGTAGAGAGAGAGAGAGAATGTAGAGAGAGAGAGAGAATGTAGAGAGAGAGAGAGAATGTAGAGAGAGAGAATGTAGAGAGAGAGAGAGAATGTAGAGAGAGAGAGAGAATGTAGAGAGAGAGAGAGAGAATGTAGAGAGAGAGAGTGTGTGTGTAGAGAGAGAGTGTAGAGAGAGAGAGAGAGTGTAGAGAGTGTAGAGAGAGAGAGAGAGTGTAGAGAGAGAGGTAGAGAGAGAGTGTAGAGAGAGAGTGTAGAGAGAGAGAGGTAGAGAGAGAGAGGTGTAGAGAGAGAGAGTGTAGAGAGAGAGAGGTAGAGAGAGGAGAGTGTAGGAGAGAGAGGCAGAGAGAGAGAGGTAGAGAGGTAGAGAGAGAGAGAGTAGAGAGAGAGAGAGAGAGGTAGAGAGAGAGAGAGAGAGAGAGTGTAGAGAGAGAGGAGAGAGAGAGAGAGTAGAGAGAGAGGTAGAGAGAGAGTAGAGAGAGAGGTAGAGAGAGAGAGGTAGAGAGAGGTAGAGAGAGAGAGAGTGTAGAGAGAGTGTAGAGAGAGAGGCAGAGAGAGTGTAGAGAGAGAGAGAGGTAGAGAGAGAGAGAGAGAGAGAGAGAGAGAGTGTAGAGAGTGTAGAGAGGGTAAAGAGAGGGAGAGAGAGAGAGAGAGAGGTAGAGAGAGAGAGAGAGAGTGTAGAGAGAGAGAGGCAGAGGAGAGAGAGAGAGAGGAAGAGAGAGAGGAGAGAGTAGAGAGAGAGAGAGAGAGGTAGAGAGAGAGAGAGAGGAGAGAGAGGAGAGAGAGAGGCAGAGAGAGGTAGAGAGAGAGAGGTAGAGAGAGAGAGTGTAGAGAGAGAGGTAGAGAGAGAGAGTCAGAGAGAGAGAGAGAGAGAGAGTGTAGAGAGAGAGAGAGAGTGTAGAGAGAGAGAGTGGTAGAGAGAGAGAGAGTGTGAGAGAGAGAGTGTAGGAGAGAGAGAGAGAGAGAGAGAGTTAGAGAGAGAGAGAGAGGTAGAGAGAGAGAGAGAGAGAGTGTAGAGAGAGAGAGAGAGTGTAGAGAGAGAGAGAGAGAGAGTGTTGAGAGAGAGAGAGAGAGAGAGTGTAGAGAGAGAGAGAGAGAGAGTGTAGAGAGAGAGAGTGTAGAGAGAGAGAGAGAGAGAGAGAGTAGAGAGAGAGAGAGTAGAGAGAGAGAGAGTAGAGAGAGAGTGTAGAGAGAGAGAGATAGTGTAGAGAGTGAGTGAGTGTAGAGAGAGAGTGTAGAGAGAGAGAGAGAGAGTGTAGAGAGAGAGAGAGTGTGTAGAGAGAGAGAGTGTGTGAGTGTGTAGAGAGAGAGAGAGAGAGAGTGTGAGTGTGTAGAGAGTGAGTGTAGAGAGAGAGTGTAGAGAGAGAATGTAGAGAGAGAATGTAGAGAGAGAGAGAGAGTGTGTAGAGAGAGTGTAGAGAGAGAGTGTAGAGAGAGAGAGTGTGTGTGTAGAGAGAGTGTGTGTAGAGAGAGAGAGAGTGTGTAGAGAGAGAGTGTAGAGAGAGAGAGAGAGTGTAGAGAGTGTGTAGAGAGAGTGTAGAGAGAGAGAGTGTAGAGAGAGAGAGTGTAGAGAGAGAGTGTGTAGAGAGAGAGTGTGTGTGTAGAGAGAGAGTGTGTGTGTAGAGAGAGAGTGTGTAGAGAGAGTGTGGAGAGAGTGTAGAGAGGTGAGAGAGAGTGGGAGAGAGAGAG
>NC_091335.1:7318432-7325932 GCF_038502225.1 Cherax quadricarinatus | reverse complement strand
GAGAGTGTAGAGAGAGAGTGTAGAGAGAGAGTGTGAGAGAGAGAGTGTAGAGAGAGAGTGTAGAGAGAGAGTGTAGAGAGAGAGTGTGTAGAGAGAGGTGTAGAGAGAGGGGAGAGAGAGAGTGTAGAGAGAGAGGTAGAGAGAGAGGTGTGTAGAGAGAGAGTGTGTGTAGAGAGAGAGGTGTAGAGAGAGGTGTGTAGAGAGAGAGGTGTAGAGAGAGAGGTAGAGAGAGAGGGTAGAGAGAGAGGTGTGTAGAGAGAGAGTGTAGAGAGAGAGGTGTAGAGAGAGTGTGTAGAGAGAGAGTGTGTAGAGAGAGGTAGAGAGAGAGGTGTGTAGAGAGAGAGGTAGAGAGAGAGTGTGTAGAGAGAGAGAGGTAGAGAGAGAGTGTGTGTAGAGAGAGAGTGTGTGTAGAGAGAGAGTGTGTGTAGAGAGAGAGTGTGTGTAGAGAGAGAGTGTGTGTAGAGAGAGAGTGTGTGTAGAGAGAGAGTGTGTGTAGAGAGAGAGTGTGTGTAGAGAGAGAGTGTGTGTAGAGAGAGAGTGTGTGTAGAGAGAGAGTGGGAGAGAGAGGTGTAGAGAGAGAGTGTGTGTAGAGAGAGAGTGTGTGTAGAGAGAGAGTGTGTGTAGAGAGAGAGTGTGTGTAGAGAGAGAGTGTGTGTAGAGAGAGAGTGTGTGTAGAGAGAGAATGTAGAGAGAGTGTGAGAGAGAGAATGTAGAGTTGATATCCTTGGGGTGAAATTTGACTCCAAACTAACCATGAAGAACCATGTTGTAAATCTTGCAAACAAGGCAGCCAGGAAGCTTACAGCACTTCGCCGTATCTTGCATCTACTTGACGGTAGGGGTTGCAAGATTCTGTACAAGGCACAAGTACGCTCCCACCTTGAGTATGCTTCACTTGGTTTGCCTGCCCCCCCTCTCATCTGCGACTGCTTGACAGAGTAGAGAACAGAGCAAGACGTCTCATCTCTCGCCTGGACCCATCCTGGATAGATCTGTCATTTCAGCAGAGCCTTCAACATAGGAGGGATGTGGATGTCCTTACTGTTATGTACAAGGCCAATATTGTCAAAGTACCACACTTGGATCCACTTCAAGGACAGCGTGAAACAAGCTTTTATGCCACAAGATGGTCAGAAAGCAGCAACTTTTCTCCAGAACATCACTCCATCTGAGATCATATATACCGAGGATGACTCGAGTATGGAACACATTCGTACAGCATAATGATGTCAACGAGATAACGTCAGTTGATCAAATGAAAATGCTGGCCCACAGATGGCTCCAACTTCATCCTGTTCCCTACTTGTATGTCTCATAACAATAAAAATGCTTTCAAATGAGCTGATGTAAGTAACAGCTCTTAGCTTGCCAATAAAGTTAGGAATCCTTAACCTGTAAATAGCTTATCAATAAAGCTAGGGATCCTTAACCTTGTCAAACCCTGTGTAAAAAAAAAAAAAAAAAAAAAAAAGGTAGATGTATAGATGATGTTTTTGAAGAGGTGGGTTGTGTTGTCTGGCACTGAAGCTTATCTGCACTGCTGCTCTTTGTTTGGTTATTAAGAGTTTGAGGTGATTGGCCATGGTACATCCCCAAGTACAAATACGATAGGGGTACTGTAGGGGTATTTGTGGTGTAGAAATCCAGTTTTGACTGGGTTCTTTATACATTATGTGATAAAGAAGAATCATTGGTAAGCCCTGGCATAATTTTACTTTTAACCAGTTGCTCTCGTAATGTTACAGTGAACCTGGGAGTCCAACGATGGAAGATGCCATTCTTATGGGGTGTCAAGATGCTAATGTGTTTTGCCATCAAGCAAATGCCAATAAAATAAATGACATAACAATTGCAGACCTGGTAGTAAGTACTGTAATTCTTTCCATTTTAAGTTGAGCATGTTTCTTGAGCTATTTATTCTTTTGCAGTCTTATTGAATTTACCATTGAACAAAATAATCTTTATAAAAAGTATCCGATGCTAGTATTGTAGTTATCACAAAAATTTTAGATTTAATTTTATTTATTTATTTATTTTGTCTGCAAACTACATTGAGATTTTGTATTTACAATAGTGGGTTGCAATACAAAGAGAGCCTCTATTATGCCTAGGCATTATGGGCCAACTTAACATTATTGGCTTACGTTCTACTTAATACTAAGGAGTAGTATATATTTATATTCGAAAATGCCTTTTGTGAAAACAGATTCGATTATATTCCTGTCAACAATGGATAAAATGTTCAAAGTGATTGTTGAAGTTATAATGTGGGAGTACATAAGTATGTGTGTACTGAGTATTTAGCATTTAGTCTAGGGTGATTAAGTGGCTTTTGAGAAGTCTTAAATTGATTTACAGATGGGGTTACTTTAATATCTTCTGGTAATGAATTCCATATTTTGGGGGCCCTTTATGTGCATAGTTTTTACACTGTGTGATATGGACATGAGGTATATCAAAGAGATCTGTCTTGTGTTGTGGTAATGTCCTGTTTAGGTTGGTGAGGAGATGTTTGAGTGGAGGGTTTGCCTGCGTGTATTGTTCTGTGTATGTAGTAGGCACATGAATAAGTATGGCTGTTCTTAGTGGTGAGCAGATTCAGACTTGAAAATTGGTGGAGTATGCTGGTGGGAGTGGGAATTTGTTCTTCTTACTGCTGCCTTTTGCTGGGTTATTAGGGGTTTTAGATTGGATGTTGTTGATCCCCATGCACAAATTCCATATGTAAGATAAGGGTACGAGTGAATGGTACAGTGCCAGGAGAGCTGATTGTGGAACGTAGTACCTTATCTTTGATAGTATGCCTACAGTCTTGGAGATTTTCTTGGTGATTTGTTGTGTGTCGGGAACTTAAGGCTACTGTCAAGGTGGATACCTAGGAATTTTCCCTCCGAGTCTTGACTGATGATCCATTTAGCATTGTTAATTGGATCATTTGCAACTTTGTTTCCAAACTGAATGAAATAGGTTTTATCAGTGTTCAGGGTAAGTTTTTTTTAGTCACCTAGGCAGATATTTTCTGTAATTCAGCATTGACTATGTTTGCTAATATGACTGTTTGGGTGGGAAAAGACATATGTAGTGTCATCTGCATATAATATGGGTTTGAGTAGCTACGATGCATTCGGTAGATCATTGATGTAGATGAGAAAGAGGAGTGGTCCAAGGATGCTTCCTCGTGGGACTCCTATTGTGATTGGTTGGGTGGAAGAATTTACATCATTTGCATACACATAGAGTTCTGTTACTAAGGTATGACTTTAGGTAGTTGGAGTGGCCTCTGATAACATCGTGCATTAATTTGGAGTACAGCAGCTCGTGGTCGACTGTATCGAAAGCTTTACGTAAATCAGTGAAAATGCCCAGCGGGACTTTTTTTTTTTTTTCAAGTGCGGTATATATTAGTTCTAGCATGTGTATGATAGCATCATTTGTGCTTATATTATTCCTGAATCCAAACTGACAAGGGTTTAATGTGTGTGAAACGAGGTAAGAATAGGTCCGTCTATGAATTAATTTTTCAGAGATTTTAGAGAGCAGTAGTAAGTTAGATATTGGTCTATAATACTCAAGTCAGCTTGATCACCTTCTTTATGGATTGGAGTGACCCTCGCTATTTTGAGGATTGTTGGAAAGGTAGACGATTTGTTAAAGAGCGTTGAAATAATTGGTGACAATACTTGAGAAGCTCTTTTGTACATAAAAGCAGGCAAGTTTTGTCTCCTGCCTTGTTTTTAAGGGTGTTTATGATGGGTGTAACTTCAATGTGGTTGGTTGGAGCTAGGAATAGCGTATTTGGGTGGGTACCTATGAGGTAGTCTGATCGACGGGTGTTTGTGCTTGGTATTTTGTTAGCTAGATTTTTTCCTATGGTGAAGAAAATATTAAGTCTGTTCGCTGTTTCGGTTGGAGTGAGTAGGGGTTCATCTGATTTTGTTAGTTTGATTTTGTTTTTGGATATCTTTTTAGTTCCAAGAATTTCAGATAGTTTACCAGTTTTTTTTCATATCACCTTTGATGTTATGTAATCTATTTTCATTATACAATTTTTTTGACCTTATCAGGCTGGTAAGTGCTGATGAGTAACTTTTTGACTGTTCTCTAGTTATTTGACCCATTCTATATTTTTCATATATGTGCTTTGTGTTAATAGATTTGAGGATGCTTGGTGTTAGCCAGGGATTATTCAGTCTCTTTGCTGTGATCTGTGTAGTTTTTCTGGGGCAATGTCTGTTAGAGGCATTGAGCTTTTTTTAGAAAATTATTTATACATTCATTCATATCTGTGTATGTTTCGAGCTAATTTTGCCAATCGATGTTCATAGCTGCTATAAAGTTGTTAACTGCTGTCTCGTTATGTAGTCTGAAGGTTACTTTAGTAATGTGTTGTGGCAGTTTGCCCAGATTAATTATGAGAAAGGTTGGGTAGTGGTCTGTAGTGTTGTCTGTGATTATGCCTGATTTTAAAGGGGATATGGTGTTTGTCCAGATGTGGTCTATTAAGGAGATGCTTGTCTCGGAGATTCTTGTAGGTTTAGATATTGCTGGTAGGAACAGGCAGTTACTCATTGTGTTTGTGAATTAGGTTACTTGTGGGTCCTGGTCGTGTAGTATGTTTGTTGAAATCTCCTGTTAGTAGTAGGGGGTCTTTATTCATGTGTGCATCAGTAATCTGTATCAACACTTCCCGATGTAATTTTCTCTTCAAGGTTTTGGATCTTGTTCTCGAGGTTGGTTATCTTGAATTCTTGTCGCGCAAGTGTTGCTATAATATCTTTGATTTCTCTTTCTAGAGCAACGATTTTGTCCCTGATATTGTCAGGAATAATCATACCTGAGTTATCATGGGTGAATCCTTTGAAGGGAGTGGAGTTCGAGGGGGAGTCAGCCATGTTTGTTGTTGTTCCCTGGGTGGTGGTGGTGATGGGGGTTGATGATACGCTGGTGTCCTGCGGGGTAGACAAGTTGACTTCTAGGGTCCTTGATGTTGTTCTTTTGTTACTGATGTTTCTTCTGCGATATCCTTTTATAGTATCACTAAAGTAGATACTGTGTAGCTATGGCAGAGAAGGCTTGATTCCCTGAGCTTGTGTTAAGTGATTGTCTGGCAGCGGAGGCAGTGTTTGGGTTAGCAGGGCTGTCTTCCTTAGATTTTCTATTTTGTCAAGATTTGGGTTACATTCTTTGTATTCTTGGGTCATTTTGTGGTCTGCGTGGGTTCATGTAGTTGTACCTTCAATTAGGCCATCACAAGCTTTGATGAGCGATGGTTTCTTGAAGAATAAGAGCTGCTAGGATGCCGCTGCTGCCGCTGGGTTCTGTCCAGGAGAAAGCTGCACAGATCAATGTTTTGGGAATTGCATGCCTTAACCCTTTCAGGGTTGGGACTCCTGATCTCAAGCTTACTCTTAGGGTTGAGAATTTTTTCCAAAAGTAATGAAATTGAAGGTACATTTTTTTTTTTTTTTTTTTTTTGTGGTGGATTTTTGTTTGTATTTTTATTTGTTGGAATTACTCTGGCAAAGTTAGCAGTCTTTGCGATATTTATGCATCAGTCATTTTGCCCACTTTGCACCCTGTTTTTGGCCAATTTCATTGTTCTACTTGACCAAACTATTTTGCTAGTATTTCTTCTATTAAGTACAAGAAGCTGCCCATTTACCTATTTCAGCTATCCAGTAGTGATTAGAAATTGGTAATTTGGTTAAATTCAAAAATTATAAATTTAAGAATGGGGTCCAGTATAAACAATACAGTCGTGGCACTAAAAAAAAAATTTCCTGTTAGTCATGTCTCTAGGCACCTTTTATAATGTTTGCTTTCCATTTTGAATTTTTATTAAAGTAATAAATTTACCGTTATGCAGACCGCTACATAGTAATAATTGTATGTCAGTGCCTTCCTAAATATATTAGATTGGCCAGTTGGACATGTATTTGTGTACTCTGGAATATCGGCAAAAATCGAACATTTCCATAACTTTGAGCTCAGCTTCAAGCTGCTTTGTGTTGAAACCCATGAAAATCGTTTTTCTGTAATATACTTTATCAAATGAGAGCAAAAAACAAGAATACAACCATAAAAACCATACAAAAAGTGAAGTTACTTTTTTAAACTAAAAAGGTTGCATTTTTCTCATACTGCGTGATGCAGGATTTTTTTGGGTAATGCACACCTACCACAAACACATCCTCTCAAGAAACCCGAAGTATTTCTTTTCTTATGGCAAATCAAAGTTGAGAACAACATACAGTATTGGGCCCCTGATGGGTCCTACACAGATGACTACAAGGAAATGAATGAGCTACTAAAGTCACAATATGACTCGGTTTTTAGCAAGCTGCTAACCAGACTTCGAGTCGAAGATCAAAAAGAGTTTTTTGAGATCCACAGAATTTGATTAACACAAGCCTATCTGATATTATCCTGACGCCAAATGACTTCAAACAGGCGATAAATGACATGCCCATGCTCTCTGCCCCAGGGCCAGACTTGTGGAACTCAGTGTTCATTAAGGACTGCAAGAAGTCCCTATCACGAGCTTTTACCATCCTATGGAGAGGGAGCATGGACATGGGGGTCGTCCCACAGTTACTAAAAACAACAGACATAGCCCCACTCCACAAAGGGGGCAGTAATGCAATAGCAAAGAACTACAGACCGATAGCATTAATATCCCATATAAAAATCTTTGAAAGGGTCCTAAGAAGCAAGATCGCCACCCATCTAGATACCCATCAATTGCACAACCCAGGGCAACGTGGGTTTAGAGCAGGTCGCTCCTGTCTCAGCTACTGGATCACTATGACAAGGTCCTAGATGCACTAAAAGACAAAAAGAATGTAGATGTAATATATACAGACTTTGCAGAAGCCTTCGACAAATGTGACCATGGCGTAATAGCGCACAAAATGCGTGCTAAAGGAATAACACTAAAAGTTGGTAGATGGATCTGTAATTTCCTCAAACAGAACATAGTAGTAGTTAAGAGTAAAGTCTGAGGCGGCTACGGTGAAAAGCTCTGTTCCACAAGGCACAGGACTCGCTCCCATCTTGTTTCTCATCCTCGTATCTGACATAGACAAGGATGTTAGCCACAGCACCATGTCTTCCTTTGCAGATGACACCCGAATCTGCATGACAGTGTCTTACGTTGCAGACTCTGCAAGGCTCCAGGCTGACATCGACTAAATCTTTCAGTGGGCTGCAGAACACAATATGAAGTTCAACGATGAGAAATTTCAATTACTCAGATATGGTAAACATGAGGAAATTAAAACTTCATCAGACTACAAAACAAATTCCTTCCACAAAATAGAGCGAAACACCAACGTCGAAGACCTGGGAGTGATCATGTTGGAGGATCTCGCCTTCAAGGACCATAATTGTCAATTGCATCTGCTGGAAAAATGACAGGATGGATAATGAGAACCTTCAAAACTAGTAATGCCAAGACCATCATGACACTCTTCAGGTTGCTTGTTCCATCTAGGCTGGAAT
>NC_091335.1:7245980-7318332 GCF_038502225.1 Cherax quadricarinatus | reverse complement strand
TATCTGCCATCAGGTGTTGGTGAAATATTAATATAAGCCAAGTTATCTCAAGATAATTAAGCCTCCAGCCCCCTCCCCCCCCCCAGGGCTTCAATACTCGAAAAAAATAAACAGGTTCCGAAAATATCTGATCCAAAACAGACATTTTGGTTGTGTTAGGTGATGCTGCTGGTCTCTCTGTCTCTCTCTCTGTCTCTCTCTCTCTCTCTCTCTGTCTCTCTCTCTGTCTCTCTCTCTGTCTCTCTCTCTGTCTCTCTCTCTCTCTCTCTCTCTCTCTCTCTCTCTCTCTCTCTCTCTCTCTCTCTCTCTCTCTCTCTCTCTCTCTCTCTCTCTCTCTCTCTCTCTCTCTCGTTATCTTGATGACCAGGTAAGGTCTGCATCAGTTACAAGCAACAATTAACTCCTATAACCAGGTATTAGATGGTAACAATTAGCCCAGCTACCCAATAGGCGCAGTAAATTTTGGTTAAACTAGCCACGAGGCGTTCTTTATTCTGGTTTTGGGCCAATCTGACCTGCCAATCTGACTGCCCTGGCCAGTATACTCTTAGTCTGCCTATCAGACTCTGCTGGTATATTTTTTCTGAAGTATTTAGTGTGTTATTTATGTGTTATATCTTTTATGTGTACGGCCTAGCACCGCCCTCCCCTAGTTACTTGTTTTCTGCCACTAGTCGTTCCCACTTTGTTGATGTGTTTAAAAGTTTATCCCCCCCATCTCTCTCTCTCTCTCTCTCTCTCTCTCTCTCTCTCTCTCTCTCAATTACAGCTGAGAGAAGCTTGTTGTACTAGCCTTTTATGGACCAGCGGGAATTCTACAGTGCTCTATTTATGTCCTTATGTGTATCTGTAGTGACATGTTCGGTGTGTTGTTCACTCCTGCATCTTATTTTCTTTCTTGTGTTTAATGTGTCCACAACTCCCCCCCCCTGCCTCCCTCCGGTCTGTGTATGGTATAAAAGTATTCTGGACTGATGGTGAAAGGGTGACATGCAGCCTTAATGGCCCTCGTGTAGTAGATAGTCTTTAAACTTACTTAAAAAATACTACTACTAAGACACAGGTTGTCTATATTCACCCATCAGTTTAAAATAGGTACCTGGGTGTTAGTGGACTGGTGTGGGTCACATCCTGGGTGTTAGTGGACTGGTGTGGGTCGCATCCTGGGTGTTAGTGGACTGGTGTGGGTCGCATCCTGGGTGTTAGTGGACTGGTGTGGGTCGCATCCTGGGTGTTAGTGGACTGGTGTGGGTCGCATCCTGGGTGTTAGTGGACTGGTGTGGGTCACATCCTGGGTGTTAGTGGACTGGTGTGGGTCACATCCTGGGTGTTAGTGGACTGGTGTGGGTCGCATCCTGGGTGTTAGTGGACTGGTGTGGGTCACATCCTGGGTGTTAGTGGACTGGTGTGGGTCGCATCCTGGGTGTTAGTGGACTGGTGTGGGTCGCATCCTGGGTGTTAGTGGACTGGTGTGGGTCGCATCCTGGGTGTTAGTGGACTGGTGTGGGTCGCATCCTGGGTGTTAGTGGACTGGTGTGGGTCACATCCTGGGTGTTAGTGGACTGGTGTGGGTCGCATCCTGGGTGTTAGTGGACTGGTGTGGGTCACATCCTGGGTGTTAGTGGACTGGTGTGGGTCACATCCTGGGTGTTAGTGGACTGGTGTGGGTCGCATCCTGGGTGTTAGTGGACTGGTGTGGGTCACATCCTGGGTGTTAGTGGACTGGTGTGGGTCACATCCTGGGTGTTAGTGGACTGGTGTGGGTCACATCCTGGGTGTTAGTGGACTGGTGTGGGTCGCATCCTGGGTGTTAGTGGACTGGTGTGGGTCACATCCTGGGTGTTAGTGGACTGGTGTGGGTCACATCCTGGGTGTTAGTGGACTGGTGTGGGTCACATCCTGGGTGTTAGTGGACTGGTGTGGGTCGCATCCTGGGTGTTAGTGGACTGGTGTGGGTCACATCCTGGGTGTTAGTGGACTGGTGTGGGTCGCATCCTGGGTGTTAGTGGACTGGTGTGGGTCACATCCTGGGTGTTAGTGGACTGGTGTGGGTCACATCCTGGGTGTTAGTGGACTGGTGTGGGTCGCATCCTGGGTGTTAGTGGACTGGTGTGGGTCACATCCTGGGTGTTAGTGGACTGGTGTGGGTCGCATCCTGGGTGTTAGTGGACTGGTGTGGGTCGCATCCTGGGTGTTAGTGGACTGGTGTGGGTCACATCCTGGGTGTTAGTGGACTGGTGTGGGTCGCATCCTGGGTGTTAGTGGACTGGTGTGGGTCACATCCTGGGTGTTAGTGGACTGGTGTGGGTCACATCCTGGGTGTTAGTGGACTGGTGTGGGTCGCATCCTGGGTGTTAGTGGACTGGTGTGGGTCGCATCCTGGGTGTTAGTGGACTGGTGTGGGTGGCATCCTGGGTGTTAGTGGACTGGTGTGGGTGGCATCCTGGGTGTTAGTGGACTGGTGTGGGTCGCATCTGGGACAAAACTGACCTAATTTACGGGAAATACTCAGCATAACAAGCAACTTTCTATACAGTAGTATGTTATTGATGTCAACTATGGTCTGTATACCTTGTACATGTACTGGTAGTAAATAAAAGATATTATTATTATTATTATTATTATTATTATTATTACTCTACTATTACTACTACTACTACCACTACTTCTACTGCTGCTGCTACTACCACTACTACTAATACCACCACTAATAATAATAATAATAATAATAATAATAACAATAATAATAATGTTTATTAATTAAAGTGAATGAACTTGCAGGTCACACAGTAGAGAAACATATCATCTTGGTCTTCCGTAAGCCACTAATCTCCACCAAGGCGTCACCAAACTCCATAAATCACAATCAACTTACGAGTCCAGTGAACAAAGGAAAAAGGTGGAGGTCGTGGGTGGAACCAAGGCTCGCTTTTTACCTCCAACTCACTTATTTGCTGCAAATTTCGACGCCATGTGACCCGTATCTAGAGACTGGGAGGCCAGGTTGTGTTGACGTCGCTTACACTCCATCACCAGCCTCCCTCAAGGTCAGTCAGGTGCCCTATTTCTGGCAGTTTATTCGTCTTAACCTTGTGTTTTCTTGGGGTTGTTGATAGTTGAGGTGAGTGGGAGGTGATGTTCTGGAAGGGTAGTCAAGGTGAGAACGGGAGTGACGGGGGAGGGGGGGAAAAAAGGCATAATGAATGTGTAAGAAGACTTGTCTTGGTTGGTCGCCATTTCCGGAGGGTTGGAAAGACTTTTGGGGGGTAAATGTGAGAAAGGGAGGGAGGGAGGATGTAGGGAAAGGGAGAAGATGAGTGAGGGGATAATGTAGGAAGGACGGAAGAAATGTAGTAGGGATTATTATTACTAGAATCACGGGGGGGGGGGGGCGCTAAACCCGTAGGGATTATACAGCGCCTGTGGGGGAAGGTGGTAATCAGGCTCAGTTTAGAGAATTGGAGAACAGATCTAGTTGCCTAGATCAAGAGCCCCTCACCAGCGTCAAGGAACCTCCCTTGATGGGAGAGGTTAGAGGACTTAAGACTGGAGAGAGATGGGTTAATGTGGGGAGTCTCCCTAGACTCCTAAAAGGAGGAAACGAGGTAAAGGGAGGGAGGTAGAGGGGGGGGGGGGGTTCAGGGAGAACAGGAACAAGGGCGAGTGTAATTATAAACCACTTGAGTGCTCACTCAATAGGATCACCTTCCGCTCCAGGGATACGTTAATATGGTCACCTTCTGCTTTAGTTTAAGTAAATATGATTACCTGACTTTTTTGGGTTATCCCAGGTTGTCTACACATATGCTGCTATGTATGATAATCTATGTAATTATTTGTGTATACCTGAATAAACTTGCTTACCTTTCTCAGATATACATAAATAGTTACATAACTATCATACATAGCAGCATATGTGTACAGAACCTGGAATAACCCAAAAAAGTCAAAATGACTTATTTCCATTGGGATCCTTGACGCTGGTGAGGGGCTCTTGATCTAGGGAGTCGGATCTATTCTCCAGTTCCCTGAATTAAGCCTGAATACCTTCCCCCATAGGCGCTGTATAATCCCTACGGGTTTAGCAATCCCCATGATAAAAAAAAAAGCTTCCCCGTAATTATATTATTGATAATTATAATGTATCATGATTACGTACACATGATACATACTGAGAGGTGCGTTTCTCTTTGTATATACACTGAGATGTGTATGTTTCTCTTTGTATATACACTGAGATGTGTATGTTTCTCTTTGTATATACACTGAGATGTGTATGTTTCTCTTTGTATATACACTGAGATGTGTATGTTTCTCTTTGTATATACACTGAGAGGTGTATGTTTCTCTTTGTATATACACTGAGATGTGTATGTTTCTCTTTGTATATACACTGAGAGGTGCGTTTCTCTTTGTATATACACTGAGATGTGTATGTTTCTCTTTGTATATACACTGAGATGTGTATGTTTCTCTTTGTATATACACTGAGATGTGTATGTTTCTCTTTGTATATACACTGAGAGGTGTATGTTTCTCTTTGTATATACACTGAGAGGTGCGTTTCTCTTTGTATATACACTGAGATGTGTATGTTTCTCTTTGTATATACACTGAGAGGTGTATGTTTCTCTTTGTATATACACTGAGATGTGTATGTTTCTCTTTGTATATACACTGAGAGGTGTATGTTTCTCTTTGTATATACACTGAGAGGTGCGTTTCTCTTTGTATATACACTGAGATGTGTATGTTTCTCTTTGTATATACACTGAGATGTGTATGTTTCTCTTTGTATATACACTGAGATGTGTATGTTTCTCTTTGTATATACACTGAGATGTGTATGTTTCTCTTTGTATATACACTGAGAGGTGCGTTTCTCTTTGTATATACACTGAGATGTGTATGTTTCTCTTTGTATATACACTGAGATGTGTATGTTTCTCTTTGTATATACACTGAGATGTGTATGTTTCTCTTTGTATATACACTGAGAGGTGTATGTTTCTCTTTGTTTATACACTGAGATGTGTATGTTTCTCTTTGTATATACACTGAGAGGTGTTTCTCTTTGTATATACACTGAGATTTGTATGTTTCTCTTTGTATATACACTGAGAGGTGTATGTTTCTCTTTGTATATACACTGAGAGGTGTATGTTTCTCTTTGTATATACACTGAGAGGTGTATGTTTCTCTTTGTATATACACTGAGAGGTGTATGTTTCTCTTTGTATATACACTGAGAGGTGTATGTTTCTCTTTGTATATACACTGAGATGTGTATGTTTCTCTTTGTATATACACTGAGATGTGTATGTTTCTCTTTGTATATACACTGAGAGGTGTATGTTTCTCTTTGTATATACACTGAGAGGTGTATGTCTTTGTATATACACTGAGAGGTGTATGTTTCTCTTTGTATATACACTGAGATGTGTATGTTTCTCTTTGTATATACACTGAGATGTGTATGTTTCTCTTTGTATATACACTGAGAGGTGTATGTTTCTCTTTGTATATACACTGAGAGGTGTATGTCTTTGTATATACACTGAGAGGTGTATGTTTCTCTTTGTATATACACTGAGATGTGTATGTTTCTCTTTGTATATACACTGAGATGTGTATGTTTCTCTTTGTATATACACTGAGAGGTGTATGTTTCTTTGTATATACACTGAGAGGTGTATGTTTCTCTTTGTATATACACTGAGAGGTGTATGTTTCTCTTTGTATATACACTGAGAGGTGTAAGTTTCTCTTTGTATATACACTGAGAGGTGTATGTTTCTCTTTGTATATACACTGAGAGGTGTATGTTTCTCTTTGTATATACACTGAGAGGTGTATGTTTCTCTTTGTATATACACTGAGAGGTGTATGTTTCTCTGTGTATATAAAGTGAGAGGTGTGTTTCTTTGTATATACACTGAGAGGTGTTTTTCTCTTTGTATTTACACCGAGTACATTTTAATCCCTATTTTAGGTATTAAAGTATTTTTGACTGGTGGTGAACAGGTGACATGCTGCCTTAATGAGTTTCTTGTAGTGGATAGACTTTAAACCCCATTAACCAAGGAACCGGTAATTACTGCGGCAGCTTCTCGTCGCCTGAGAGACTGTTTCATTTGACATTATGGTTATTGAAGTCACGCAGTGTTACACCATCACCATTGTTAATTATTGATCTAATTTGTGGTGGGAGAGAGCCTCATCTCCACTCCGTTGACGACAATAGTATACTACTAATATTATCGTTGACGACAATAGTATACTACTAATATTATCGTTGACGACAATAGTATACTACTAATATTATCCTTGACGACAATAGTATACTACTAATATTATCGTTGACGACAATAGTATACTACTAATATTATCGTTGACGACAATAGTATACTACTAATATTATCGTTGACGACAATAGTATACTACTAATATTATCGTTGACGACAATAGTATACTACTAATATTATCCTTGACGACAATAGTATACTACTAATATTATCGTTGACGACAATAGTATACTACTAATATTATCCTTGACGACAATAGTATACTACTACACTTATATTATCGTTGACGACAATAGTATACTACTACACTTATATTATCGTTGACGACAATAGTATACTACTACACTTATATTATCGTTGACGACAATAGTATACTACTAATATTATCGTTGACGACAATAGTATACTACTACACTTATATTATCGTTGACGACAATAGTATACTACTAATATTATCGTTGACGACAATAGTATACTACTACACTTATATTATCGTTGACGACAATAGTATACTACTACACTTATATTATCGTTGACGACAATAGTATACTACTACACTTATATTATCGTTGAGGACAATAGTATACTACTACACTTATATTATCGTTGAGGACAATAGTATACTACTACACTTATATTATCGTTCATCTCGCACCACACTTCACCATAGTCACGTGATGCTCTGCTTTTTTTATATATATATATATATATATATATATATATATATATATATATATATATATATATATATATATATATATATATATATATATATATATATATATTTGTCTCGTATAGTTTAATAAGTATAGTATGGAAAATATAGCTGACAAGCGATGCAAGATACAAAACAACCACGGGGGGGGGGAGTTGAAAGATAGCTCTAGGCCTTTCTTGTCATCAGCACTCCAGGAACTTGCTATGTGGCAGGAAAGAGGATGAAATCCGAGCAATGTCTTCAGAGTGAACATTTTTGCCAGCCAAAAACTCTCACTCTGAACTTCCTCGGATTTCATCCTCTTTTGTGCAACATTACAAGCTCCTGATGATGTGCTGATTACAACACGAAAGGCCTAGAGCTATCTTTCAACCCCCTCCCCCCCAGTGGTTGTTTTACATCTATAGTATATATGATGTACCTTGTGTAGGATGTACAGTGGTAACACTAGAGGAAATAACCTCCTTGACTTGGTTCTTGCCAGTAGGGAAACACTAATTAATAATCTTGAGGTTAATGATGAGCTTGGGGAAAGTGATCACAAATCACTCAGTTTTAATATATCATGGAATTCCCCTAATAATGGCAATCAAGTCTCCGTCCCTGACTTTCGCATGGCTGATTTCATAGGACTAAAAAATTACTTAGGTGGGCTGAACTGGAATGACCTGACTAAGGGTCAGGTAGGTGGTGATGGTTGCCGATATGACGCTTTCCAGGGCATAGTTCTAGCTGCTCAGTCAAATTATGTTCCAAATAGGGAATCAGATCAAACAAAAATGATCCTAAATGGATGAACAATAGATTAAAATATCTGAGTGGTCAAAAGAGAGGCATATATAGGCAAATCAAAAGAGGAGAGGGGCAATTAAGAAATCTATATATTCAGTTAAAGAGAGAAATAAAAAAAGGAATTAGAAAAGCAAAAAGAGATTATGAGGTTAAAGTTGCAAGAGAGTCGAAGACTAACCCAAAAGGATTCTTTCAGATATACAGAAGTAAGATCAGGGACAAGATAGACCCACTCAAAAGTTCCTCGGGTCAGCTCACTGACAGTGATAAGGAAATGTGTAGAATTTTTAACACATACTTCCTTTCAGTTTTTACACAGGAGGATACCAGCGATATTCCAGTAATGATAAATTATGTGGAACAGGACGATAATAAACTGTGCACGATTAGGGTCACAAGTGACATGGCCCTTAGGCAAATAGATAAATTAAAACCTAACAAATCCCCAGGCCCTGATGAACTGTATGCAAGGGTTCTAAAGGAATGTAAAGAGGAGCTTAGCAAACCTTTGGCTAATCTTTTCAACATATCACTACAAACTGGCATGGTGCCAGATAAGTGGAAAATGGCAAATGTGATACCTATTTTCAAAGCAGGTGACAGGTCCTTAGCTTCAAACTATAGACCAATAAGCCTAACCTCCATAGTGGGAAAATTTATGGAATCAATAATTGCCGAGGCAGTTCGTAGCCACCTTGAAAAGCATAAATTAATCAACGAATCTCAGCATGGTTTTACAAAGGGGCGTTCCTGCCTTACGAATTTGTTAACTTTTTTCACTAAGGTATTTGAGGAGGTAGATCATGGTAATGATTATGATATTGTGTACATGGACTTCAGTAAGGCTTTTGACAGGGTCCCACATCAGAGACTATTGAGGAAAATTAAGGCACATGGAATACGAGGAGAAATTTTTTCCTGGATAGAGGCATGGTTGACTAATAGGCAGCAGAGAGTTTGCATAAATGGGGAGAAATCAGAGTGGGGAAGCGTCACGAGCGGTGTTCCACAGGGGTCAGTGTTGGGCCCCCTGCTGTTCACAATATACATAAACGACATAGATGAGGGCATAAAGAGCGACATCAGCAAGTTTGCCGATGACACCAAAATAGGCCGTCGAATTCATTCTGACGAGGACATTAGAGCACTCCAGGAAGATTTGAGTAGACTGATGCAGTGGTCGGAGAGGTGGCAGATGCAGTTTAATATAGACAAATGCAAAGTTCTAAATGTTGGACAGGACAATAACCATGCCACATATAAACTAAATAATGTAGATCTTAATATTACGGACTGCGAAAAAGATTTAGGAGTTCTGGTTAGCAGTAATCCGAAACAAAGACAACAGTGCATAAGTGTTCGCAATAAAGCTAATAGAATCCTTGGCTTCATATCAAGAAGCATAAATAATAGGAGTCCTCAGGTTGTTCTTCAACTCTATACATCCTTGGTTAGGCCTCATTTAGATTATGCTGCACAGTTTTGGTCACCGTATTACAGAATGGATATAAATGCTCTGGAAAATGTACAAAGGAGGATGACAAAGTTGATCCCATGTATCAGAAACCTTCCCTATGAGGATAGACTAAGGGCCCTGATTCTGCACTCTCTAGAAAGACGTAGAATTAGGGGGGATATGATTGAGGTGTATAAATGGAAGACAGGAATAAATAAAGGGGATGTAAATAGTGTGCTGAAAATATCTAGCTTAGACAGGACTCGCAGCAATGGTTTTAAGTTGGAAAAATTCAGATTCAGGAAGGATATAGGAAAGTACTGGTTTGGTAATAGAGTTGTGGATGAGAGGAACAAACTCCCGAGTACAGTTATAGAGGCCAGAACGTTGTGTAGCTTTAAAAATAGGTTGGATAAATACATGAGTGGATGTGGGTGGGTGTGAGTTGGACCTGATAGCTTGTGCTACCAGGACGGTTGCCGTGTTCCTCCCTTAAGTCAAGGTGACCTGACCTGACTAGGTTGGGTGCATTGGCTTAAGCCGGTAGGAGACTTGGACCTGCCTCGCATGGGCCAGTAGGCCTGCTGCAGTGTTCCTTCGTTCTTATGTTCTTATGTTCTTAACACTACGTCTCCTCTCCTAGAAATTTCTGACCTAACTCGTTAGATTCGCTCTGAGTGATAATGTTTGAACTGGTCTGGGTTAGTCACGGGGTCTAGGAGGGGAGACCTGCCACGGGTGTTTGAACTGGTCTGGGTTAGTCACGGGGTCTAGGAGGGGAGACCTGCCACGGGTGTTTGAACTGGTCTGGGTTAGTCACGGGGTCTAGGAGGGGAGACCTGCCACGGGTGTTTGAACTGGTCTGGGTTAGTCACGGGGTCTAGGAGGGGAGACCTGCCACGGGTGTTTGAACTGGTCTGGGTTAGTCACGGGGTCTAGGAGGGGAGACCTGCCACGGGTGTTTGAACTGGTCTGGGTTAGTCACGGGGTCTAGGAGGGGAGACCTGCCACGGGTGTTTGAACTGGTCTGGGTTAGTCACGGGGTCTAGGAGGGGAGACCTGCCACGGGTGTTTGAACTGGTCTGGGTTAGTCACGGGGTCTAGGAGGGGAGACCTGCCACGGGTGTTTGAACTGGTCTGGGTTAGTCACGGGGTCTAGGAGGGGAGACCTGCCACGGGTGTTTGAACTGGTCTGGGTTAGTCACGGGGTCTAGGAGGGGAGACCTGCCACGGGTGTTTGAACTGGTCTGGGTTAGTCACGGGGTCTAGGAGGGGAGACCTGCCACGGGTGTTTGAACTGGTCTGGGTTAGTCACGGGGTCTAGGAGGGGAGACCTGCCACGGGTGTTTGAACTGGTCTGGGTTAGTCACGGGGTCTAGGAGGGGAGACCTGCCACGGGTGTTTGAACTGGTCTGGGTTAGTCACGGGGTCTAGGAGGGGAGACCTGCCACGGGTGTTTGAACTGGTCTGGGTTAGTCACGGGGTCTAGGAGGGGAGACCTGCCACGGGTGTTTGAACTGGTCTGGGTTAGTCACGGGGTCTAGGAGGGGAGACCTGCCACGGGTGTTTGAACTGGTCTGGGTTAGTCACGGGGTCTAGGAGGGGAGACCTGCCACGGGTGTTTGAACTGGTCTGGGTTAGTCACGGGGTCTAGGAGGGGAGACCTGCCACGGGTGTTTGAACTGGTCTGGGTTAGTCACGGGGTCTAGGAGGGGAGACCTGCCACGGGTGTTTGAACTGGTCTGGGTTAGTCACGGGGTCTAGGAGGGAAGACCTGCCACGGGTGTTTGAACTGGTCTGGGTTAGTCACGGGGTCTAGGAGGGAAGACCTGCCACGGGTGTTTGAACTGGTCTGGGTTAGTCACGGGGTCTAGGAGGGGAGACCTGCCACGGGTGTTTGAACTGGTCTGGGTTAGTCACGGGGTCTAGGAGGGGAGACCTGCCACGGGTGTTTGAACTGGTCTGGGTTAGTCACGGGGTCTAGGAGGGAAGACCTGCCACGGGTGTTTGAACTGGTCTGGGTTAGTCACGGGGTCTAGGAGGGAAGACCTGCCACGGGTGTTTGAACTGGTCTGGGTTAGTCACGGGGTCTAGGAGGGAAGACCTGCCACGGGTGTTTGAACTGGTCTGGGTTAGTCACGGGGTCTAGGAGGGAAGACCTGCCACGGGTGTTTGAACTGGTCTGGGTTAGTCACGGGGTCTAGGAGGGGAGACCTGCCACGGGTGTTTGAACTGGTCTGGGTTAGTCACGGGGTCTAGGAGGGAAGACCTGCCACGGGTGTTTGAACTGGTCTGGGTTAGTCACGGGTGGGGTCTGGGTTAGTCACGGGGAGGAGGGAAGACCTGCCACGGGTGTTTGAACTGGTCTGGGTTAGTCACGGGGTCTAGGAGGGGAGACCTGCCACGGGTGTTTGAACTGGTCTGGGTTAGTCACGGGGTCTAGGAGGGAAGACCTGCCACGGGTGTTTGAACTGGTCTGGGTTAGTCACGGGGTCTAGGAGGGAAGACCTGCCACGGGTGTTTGAACTGGTCTGGGTTAGTCACGGGGTCTAGGAGGGGAGACCTGCCACGGGTGTTTGAACTGGTCTGGGTTAGTCACGGGGTCTAGGAGGGAAGACCTGCCACGGGTGTTTGAACTGGTCTGGGTTAGTCACGGGGTCTAGGAGGGGAGACCTGCCACGGGTGTTTGAACTGGTCTGGGTTAGTCACGGGGTCTAGGAGGGAAGACCTGCCACGGGTGTTTGAACTGGTCTGGGTTAGTCACGGGGTCTAGGAGGGGAGACCTGCCACGGGTGTTTGAACTGGTCTGGGTTAGTCACGGGGTCTAGGAGGGAAGACCTGCCACGGGTGTTTGAACTGGTCTGGGTTAGTCACGGGGTCTAGGAGGGAAGACCTGCCACGGGTGTTTGAACTGGTCTGGGTTAGTCACGGGGTCTAGGAGGGAAGACCTGCCACGGGTGTTTGAACTGGTCTGGGTTAGTCACGGGGTCTAGGAGGGAAGACCTGCCACGGGTGTTTGAACTGGTCTGGGTTAGTCACGGGGTCTAGGAGGGAAGACCTGCCACGGGTGTTTGAACTGGTCTGGGTTAGTCACGGGGTCTAGGAGGGAAGACCTGCCACGGGTGTTTGAACTGGTCTGGGTTAGTCACGGGGTCTAGGAGGGGAGACCTGCCACGGGTGTTTGAACTGGTCTGGGTTAGTCACGGGGTCTAGGAGGGAAGACCTGCCACGGGTGTTTGAACTGGTCTGGGTTAGTCACGGGGTCTAGGAGGGGAGACCTGCCACGGGTGTTTGAACTGGTCTGGGTTAGTCACGGGGTCTAGGAGGGAAGACCTGCCACGGGTGTTTGAACTGGTCTGGGTTAGTCACGGGGTCTAGGAGGGGAGACCTGCCACGGGTGTTTGAACTGGTCTGGGTTAGTCACGGGGTCTAGGAGGGAAGACCTGCCACGGGTGTTTGAACTGGTCTGGGTTAGTCACGGGGTCTAGGAGGGGAGACCTGCCACGGGTGTTTGAACTGGTCTGGGTTAGTCACGGGGTCTAGGAGGGAAGACCTGCCACGGGTGTTTGAACTGGTCTGGGTTAGTCACGGGGTCTAGGAGGGGAGACCTGCCACGGGTGTTTGAACTGGTCTGGGTTAGTCACGGGGTCTAGGAGGGAAGACCTGCCACGGGTGTTTGAACTGGTCTGGGTTAGTCACGGGGTCTAGGAGGGGAGACCTGCCACGGGTGTTTGAACTGGTCTGGGTTAGTCACGGGGTCTAGGAGGGGAGACCTGCCACGGGTGTTTGAACTGGTCTGGGTTAGTCACGGGGTCTAGGAGGGGAAGACCTGCCACGGGTGTTTGAACTGGTCTGGGTTAGTCACGGGGTCTAGGAGGGGAGACCTGCCACGGGTGTTTGAACTGGTCTGGGTTAGTCACGGGGTCTAGGAGGGAAGACCTGCCACGGGTGTTTGAACTGGTCTGGGTTAGTCACGGGGTCTAGGAGGGGAGACCTGCCACGGGTGTTTGAACTGGTCTGGGTTAGTCACGGGGTCTAGGAGGGAAGACCTGCCACGGGTGTTTGAACTGGTCTGGGTTAGTCACGGGGTCTAGGAGGGGAGACCTGCCACGGGTGTTTGAACTGGTCTGGGTTAGTCACGGGGTCTAGGAGGGGAGACCTGCCACGGGTGTTTGAACTGGTCTGGGTTAGTCACGGGGTCTAGGAGGGGAGACCTGCCACGGGTGTTTGAACTGGTCTGGGTTAGTCACGGGGTCTAGGAGGGAAGACCTGCCACGGGTGTTTGAACTGGTCTGGGTTAGTCACGGGGTCTAGGAGGGGAGACCTGCCACGGGTGTTTGAACTGGTCTGGGTTAGTCACGGGGTCTAGGAGGGGAGACCTGCCACGGGTGTTTGAACTGGTCTGGGTTAGTCACGGGGTCTAGGAGGGAAGACCTGCCACGGGTGTTTGAACTGGTCTGGGTTAGTCACGGGGTCTAGGAGGGGAGACCTGCCACGGGTGTTTGAACTGGTCTGGGTTAGTCACGGGGTCTAGGAGGGAAGACCTGCCACGGGTGTTTGAACTGGTCTGGGTTAGTCACGGGGTCTAGGAGGGGAGACCTGCCACGGGTGTTTGAACTGGTCTGGGTTAGTCACGGGGTCTAGGAGGGAAGACCTGCCACGGGTGTTTGAACTGGTCTGGGTTAGTCACGGGGTCTAGGAGGGGAGACCTGCCACGGGTGTTTGAACTGGTCTGGGTTAGTCACGGGGTCTAGGAGGGAAGACCTGCCACGGGTGTTTGAACTGGTCTGGGTTAGTCACGGGGTCTAGGAGGGGAGACCTGCCACGGGTGTTTGAACTGGTCTGGGTTAGTCACGGGGTCTAGGAGGGAAGACCTGCCACGGGTGTTTGAACTGGTCTGGGTTAGTCACGGGGTCTAGGAGGGGAGACCTGCCACGGGTGTTTGAACTGGTCTGGGTTAGTCACGGGGTCTAGGAGGGAAGACCTGCCACGGGTGTTTGAACTGGTCTGGGTTAGTCACGGGGTCTAGGAGGGGAGACCTGCCACGGGTGTTTGAACTGGTCTGGGTTAGTCACGGGGTCTAGGAGGGAAGACCTGCCACGGGTGTTTGAACTGGTCTGGGTTAGTCACGGGGTCTAGGAGGGGAGACCTGCCACGGGTGTTTGAACTGGTCTGGGTTAGTCACGGGGTCTAGGAGGGGAGACCTGCCACGGGTGTTTGAACTGGTCTGGGTTAGTCACGGGGTCTAGGAGGGAAGACCTGCCACGGGTGTTTGAACTGGTCTGGGTTAGTCACGGGGTCTAGGAGGGGAGACCTGCCACGGGTGTTTGAACTGGTCTGGGTTAGTCACGGGGTCTAGGAGGGAAGACCTGCCACGGGTGTTTGAACTGGTCTGGGTTAGTCACGGGGTCTAGGAGGGGAGACCTGCCACGGGTGTTTGAACTGGTCTGGGTTAGTCACGGGGTCTAGGAGGGAAGACCTGTCACAGATGTTTGAACTGGTCTGGGTTAGTCACGGGGTCTAGGAGGGGAGACCTGCCACGGGTGTTTGAACTGGTCTGGGTTAGTCACGGGGTCTAGGAGGGGAGACCTGCCACGGGTGTTTGAACTGGTCTGGGTTAGTCACGGGGTCTAGGAGGGGAGACCTGCCACGGGTGTTTGAACTGGTCTGGGTTAGTCACGGGGTCTAGGAGGGGAGACCTGCCACGGGTGTTTGAACTGGTCTGGGTTAGTCACGGGGTCTAGGAGGGGAGACCTGCCACGGGTGTTTGAACTGGTCTGGGTTAGTCACGGGGTCTAGGAGGGGAGACCTGCCACGGGTGTTTGAACTGGTCTGGGTTAGTCACGGGGTCTAGGAGGGGAGACCTGCCACGGGTGTTTGAACTGGTCTGGGTTAGTCACGGGGTCTAGGAGGGGAGACCTGCCACGGGTGTTTGAACTGGTCTGGGTTAGTCACGGGGTCTAGGAGGGGAGACCTGCCACGGGTGTTTGAACTGGTCTGGGTTAGTCACGGGGTCTAGGAGGGGAGACCTGCCACGGGTGTTTGAACTGGTCTGGGTTAGTCACGGGGTCTAGGAGGGGAGACCTGCCACGGGTGTTTGAACTGGTCTGGGTTAGTCACGGGGTCTAGGAGGGAAGACCTGCCACGGGTGTTTGAACTGGTCTGGGTTAGTCACGGGGTCTAGGAGGGGAGACCTGCCACGGGTGTTTGAACTGGTCTGGGTTAGTCACGGGGTCTAGGAGGGGAGACCTGCCACGGGTGTTTGAACTGGTCTGGGTTAGTCACGGGGTCTAGGAGGGAAGACCTGCCACGGGTGTTTGAACTGGTCTGGGTTAGTCACGGGGTCTAGGAGGGGAGACCTGCCACGGGTGTTTGAACTGGTCTGGGTTAGTCACGGGGTCTAGGAGGGGAGACCTGCCACGGGTGTTTGAACTGGTCTGGGTTAGTCACGGGGTCTAGGAGGGGAGACCTGCCACGGGTGTTTGAACTGGTCTGGGTTAGTCACGGGGTCTAGGAGGGAAGACCTGCCACGGGTGTTTGAACTGGTCTGGGTTAGTCACGGGGTCTAGGAGGGGAGACCTGCCACGGGTGTTTGAACTGGTCTGGGTTAGTCACGGGGTCTAGGAGGGGAGACCTGCCACGGGTGTTTGAACTGGTCTGGGTTAGTCACGGGGTCTAGGAGGGAAGACCTGCCACGGGTGTTTGAACTGGTCTGGGTTAGTCACGGGGTCTAGGAGGGGAGACCTGCCACGGGTGTTTGAACTGGTCTGGGTTAGTCACGGGGTCTAGGAGGGGAGACCTGCCACGGGTGTTTGAACTGGTCTGGGTTAGTCACGGGGTCTAGGAGGGGAGACCTGCCACGGGTGTTTGAACTGGTCTGGGTTAGTCACGGGGTCGAGGAGGGGAGACCTGCCACGGGTGTTTGAACTGGTCTGGGTTAGTCACGGGGTCTAGGAGGGGAGACCTGCCACGGGTGTTTGAACTGGTCTGGGTTAGTCACGGGGTCTAGGAGGGAAGACCTGCCACGGGTGTTTGAACTGGTCTGGGTTAGTCACGGGGTCTAGGAGGGAAGACCTGCCACGGGTGTTTGAACTGGTCTGGGTTAGTCACGGGGTCTAGGAGGGAAGACCTGCCACGGGTGTTTGAACTGGTCTGGGTTAGTCACGGGGTCTAGGAGGGAAGACCTGCCACGGGTGTTTGAACTGGTCTGGGTTAGTCACGGGGTCTAGGAGGGAAGACCTGCCACGGGTGTTTGAACTGGTCTGGGTTAGTCACGGGGTCTAGGAGGGAAGACCTGCCACGGGTGTTTGAACTGGTCTGGGTTAGTCACGGGGTCTAGGAGGGGAGACCTGCCACGGGTGTTTGAACTGGTCTGGGTTAGTCACGGGGTCTAGGAGGGAAGACCTGCCACGGGTGTTTGAACTGGTCTGGGTTAGTCACGGGGTCTAGGAGGGAAGACCTGCCACGGGTGTTTGAACTGGTCTGGGTTAGTCACGGGGTCTAGGAGGGAAGACCTGCCACGGGTGTTTGAACTGGTCTGGGTTAGTCACGGGGTCGAGGAGGGAAGACCTGCCACGGGTGTTTGAACTGGTCTGGGTTAGTCACGGGGTCTAGGAGGGAAGACCTGCCACGGGTGTTTGAACTGGTCTGGGTTAGTCACGGGGTCTAGGAGGGAAGACCTGCCACGGGTGTTTGAACTGGTCTGGGTTAGTCACGGGGTCTAGGAGGGAAGACCTGCCACGGGTGTTTGAACTGGTCTGGGTTAGTCACGGGGTCTAGGAGGGAAGACCTGCCACGGGTGTTTGAACTGGTCTGGGTTAGTCACGGGGTCTAGGAGGGAAGACCTGCCACGGGTGTTTGAACTGGTCTGGGTTAGTCACGGGGTCTAGGAGGGAAGACCTGCCACGGGTGTTTGAACTGGTCTGGGTTAGTCACGGGGTCGAGGAGGGAAGACCTGCCACGGGTGTTTGAACTGGTCTGGGTTAGTCACGGGGTCGAGGAGGGAAGACCTGCCACGGGTGTTTGAACTGGTCTGGGTTAGTCACGGGGTCGAGGAGGGAAGACCTGCCACGGGTGTTTGAACTGGTCTGGGTTAGTCACGGGGTCGAGGAGGGAAGACCTGCCACAGTGTTTGAACTGGTCTGGGTTAGTCACGGGGTCTAGGAGGGAAGACCTGCCACGGGTGTTTGAACTGGTCTGGGTTAGTCACGGGGTCTAGGAGGGAAGACCTGCCACAGATGTTTGAACTGGTCTGGGTTAGTCACGGGGTCTAGGAGGGAAGACCTGTCACAGATGTTTGAACTGGTCTGGGTTAGTCACGGGGTCTAGGAGGGAAGACCTGCCACAGATGTTTGAACTGGTCTGGGTTAGTCACGGGGTCTAGGAGGGAAGACCTGCCACGGGTGTTTGAACTGGTCTGGGTTAGTCACGGGGTCTAGGAGGGAAGACCTGTCACAGATGTTTGAACTGCCACTAGGAGGGAAGGGTGTTTGAACTGGTCTGGGTTAGTCACGGGGTCTAGGAGGGGAGACCTGCCACGGGTGTTTGAACTGGTCTGGGTTAGTCACGGGGTCTAGGAGGGGAGACCTGCCACAGGTGTTTGAACTGGTCTGGGTTAGTCACGGGGTCGAGGAGGGAAGACCTGCCACGGGTGTTTGAACTGGTCTGGGTTAGTCACGGGGTCTAGGAGGGAAGACCTGCCACGGGTGTTTGAACTGGTCTGGGTTAGTCACGGGGTCTAGGAGGGAAGACCTGCCACGGGTGTTTGCATTATATACTTGTATTTCGTTCAGCTTTACTGATCTGGATCCAGTTTTTTTTTTTTTCAGTTTTAAGTTTGTGGTTACACTGAGAACCTGACTGGTGGTGACTGACAGTTTCCTCTTAACCCCCCCAACCCCTCTCCCCTCCCCTCGATCTCCCTCACTCGCTCCCCTTCTTCCTATAAAGTAATAATAATAATAATAATAATAATAATAATAGTAATAATAATAATCTTTATTTGTACAAGTACATGTACAAGGTATACAGTCCTAGCTGACAAGTGTGCTTGTAGATATTAATGATATACTGCGTATTCACCTGGTTATAGGCGTCGAGATCCGGCTCCTGGCTCTGTCTTGAGGGGCCTCCCTCTCATGACTACAGAAATGATCATACCCGTTCTTAAACCTGTGTATATATGTCGTGCCGAATAGGTGAAACTTGCGATTTTGGCTTAAGTAGCAACGCTCTTCTTGCCGAATAAGGCAAGTGAAAATTTGTGTCTGCAATAATTTCGCAGAAATAATTTTGAACCTAACGAAAAAAATATTTCATTGTGTTTGTTTATTATTAAATTATTGTAAACTTATCTAAAATATATTTACTTGGATTAGGCTAAATTAAATTGCGTTTGTTATAAAAAGGTTAGGTAAGTTTTCTAAGGTACTTTTGGTACAAAATTATTAATTTTTACATTAACATAATTGAAAAAATATATGTCTTTAAACGTATAAGAGAAAATTTCAGAAAGGAATTAATTTTAAATGAGTTCTTGCTAATTGACCAGTTTTACCTATTCGGCACGACATACGCATATGCATATATATATATATATATATATATATATATATATATATATATATATATATATATATATATATATATATATATATATATATGCGCGATTTGGTGGGACACCCTTACAGATTCCTCCAGTAGACCAGCTCCTCCCAAAGAACACAAACAGTCCCACTGGGACAAACCGATCATGGAAAAAATCGCCAACACAATGCTCTCCAACGCCTCAGGAAAGGACAAAGCTCGTCTCCTGGCAGTGAAGGCACCACACTCAGGAGATTTCCTGTTTGCTGTTCCCAATTCCTCCTTGGGTACTCGACTAGACCCACAGGCCATTCGGATTGGTGATGCTCTTCGCCTAGCCGCCCCCATCCTCACCGAACATAGGTGTATTTGCGGCAGGGCGACAGCTGATCAATTCGGACTTCATGGTCTCGTGTGTCACACAGCAGAAGGGAAGTATGCCAGGCATGAGGAGGTCAATGATATCATAAAGAGAAGCCTCGCCACAGCCCGTTGCCCAGCTCAACGGGAACCCCAAGTGCAGAGGTCTGACGGAAGTCTAAAGCGTCCTGATGGAGCCACTATGCTACCTTGGAAGGATGGAAAGCAGATTGCCTGGGACTACACATGTGCCGCTACATTGGCAGACACCTACTTGCCATACTCCGTAGTGGAAGGGGGTGGAGCTGCCAGCCACAGGGAGACTCAGAAGATCCGCATATATGAAGACCTTCCCCCTTGCTATAACTTATCCCAATAGGGTCAGAGACCCTTGGAGCATGGGGCAAGTGTGCTCTAAAGTTCGTAATAGAGCTGGGTGAAAAGCTCATCATAGAAACAAAGGACCACAGGGCGACCAGCTTCCTTTTCCAGAGACTCAGTGTTGCAATCCAGAGAGGAAATGCATGCAGCATTCTGGGCACGCGGCCCACCGCCGGGGAGCTGGACGAAGTATTCGAGATGTAGCTCTGAGTTACCTATGTTGTTTTACTTTGTATCGTAGTTTTCTGAATGTTTTGTCAATGTATTTTGTCTTTAAATAATATATATATATATATATATATATATATATATATATATATATATATATATATATATATATATATATATATATATATATATATATATATATATATTTTATATATATATATATATATATATATATATATATATATATATATATATATATATATATATATATATATTTTATATATATTTAATATATATTTTATATATATTTTATATATATATATATATATATATATATATATATATATATATATATATATATATATATATATATATTATCACACTGGCCGATTCCCACCAAGGCAGGGTGGCCCGAAAAAGAAAAACTTTCACCATCATTCACTCCATCACTGTCTTGCCAGAAGGGTGCTTTACACTACAGTTTTTAAACTGCAACATTAACACCCCTCCTTCAGAGTGCAGGCACTGTACTTCCCATCTCCAGGACTCAAGTCCGGCCTGCCGGTTTCCCTGAATCCCTTCATAAATGTTACTTTGCTCACACTCCAACAGCACGTCAAGTATTACTCCCACTTTGTGTGTGATTCTTTATCTTTTAACTCCACGCCTCTTGCCAAGACCCTCGCATTTACTTCTCTTACAACCCCATCTATAAATATATTAAACAACCACGGTGACATCACACATCCTTGTCTAAGGCCTACTTTTACTGGGAAAAAATTTCCCTCTTTCCTACATACTCTAACTTGAGCCTCACTATCCTCGTAAAAACTCTTCACTGCTTTCAGTAACCTACCTCCTACACCATACACTTGCAACATCTGCCACATTGCCCCCCTATCCACCCTGTCATACGCCTTTTCCAAATCCATAAATGCCACAAAGACCTCTTTAGCCTTATCTAAATACTGTTCACTTATATGTTTCACTGTAAACACCTGGTCCACACACCCCCTACCTTTCCTAAAGCCTCCTTGTTCATCTGCTATCCTAGTCTTACTCTTAATTCTTTCAATTATAACTCTACCATACACTTTACCAGGTACACTCAACAGACTTATCCCCCTATAAGTATATACAAAGGAACTATGCATGCTCTCTGCCAATGTAATTGCTATATCTGCTTTTAACATTTCTATCTTTATCCCATCAATCCCGGCTGCCTTACCCCCTTTCATTTTACCTATCACGAACTTCCCCCACACTCACAACTGCTCTTCCTCACTCCTACAAGATGTTATTCCTCCTTGCCCTATATCAGTACTGACAAATCCATTTGTTCTCTAGGCTTTCTTAACTTGTTAATCTCACTCCAAAACTTTTTCTTATTTTCTCAAGTACCACAATTACTCTCTCACTTGGTTGCTCCTATACATTCACTTAACATCTATCTCTCTCTCTTCTGCATTCCTCTCTTCTCCAGGTGCATACACGCTTATTATGACCCACTTTTCGCATCCAACCTTTACTTTAATCCACATAATTCTTGAATTTACACATTCATATTCTCTTTTCTCCTTCCATAACTGATCATTTAACATTACTGCTACCCCTTCCTTTGCTCTAACTCTCTCAGATACTCCAGATTTAATCCCATTTATTTCCCCCCACTGAAACTCTCCTACCCCCTTCAGCTTTGTTTCGCTTAGGGCCAGGACATCCAACTTCTTTTCATTCATAACATCAGCAATCATCTGTTTCTTGTCATCCGCACTACATCCACGCACATTTAAGCAACCCAGTTTTATAAAGTTTTTCTTCTTCTCTTTTTTAGTAATTGTATACAGGAGAAGGGGTTACTAGCCCATTGCTCCCGGCATTTTAGTCGCCTCATACGACACGCATGGCTTACGGAGGAAAGATTCTTTTCCACTTACGAACTTACGATCTTGGCTTAAATAGCAACGTTCATCTTGCCATATAGGACAAGTGAAAATTTGTGTATGTAATAATTTCGCCAAAATCATTCTGAACCTAACGAAAAAAATATATTTCACTGTGTTTGTTTAGTATTAAATTATTGTAAACAAATCTAAAATATATTTAGTTGGGTTAGGCTAAAATAAATTGTTCTTGTTATAATAAGGTTAGGTAAGTTTTCTGAGATTCTTTTGGTGCAAAATTATAAATTTTTACATTAACATTAATGAAAAAAATATATCTTTCAACGTATAAGAGAAAATTTCAGAAAGGAGTTAATTTTAAATGAGTTCTTGCTAATTGACCAGTTTTACATATTCAGCACGACATATATATATTTGGCTGTGACCACCCAAGGGCTCAAGAAGTATTTGGTAATATTCCTGCGAGTGTTTTTAAGGTGGCAGCTGTGTCTGGTGTTTCATGGGTCGTGAGGAAGATCAGGTGGTGACTTGGTAACTCATCACAGCATCTGTGTGATAACACTTTCCAATCATCAGGTTGTGTGTGTGTGATTGAGAGTAGCAGTGTTGATGCTGGAGCTGCCCTCCCTTTCCTGGGATCAAACCTCAACTTGAATACAACAGACGTAATAATTTAGAATAATGACTTTGAGAGAGACGTTCTAGGGAAGAATGTTTTGTGGAGTTAGGTCATGCGCACATACGTGCACGCGCGCATGTGCGCATCTGTGCGATGACAGATGGAGATATAAGGAAGTATTTCTTTAGCCACAGGCTGGTTGAACAGTGGAATGACTTAGATGAGAGAGTGGTGGAGCGATATTCGACACACAGCTTCAAGAGTAGGTATGATGAGGCCAGAAGTCTGTTTCTATCTTGGAAGCGGGCACAGGAGCTGAGTATCAGCCTCCATCCCCACAAATATATAATATATAATGTGTACTCGCCTAATTGTGGTTGCAGGGGTCGAGTCCTAGCTTCTGGTCCCGCCTCTTCACTGGTTGCTACTGGGTCCTCTCTCTCCCTGCTCCATGAGCTTTATCATACCTCCTCTTAAAGCTATGTATGGTTCCTGCCTCCACTACATCACTTTCTAGGCTATTCCACTTCCTGACTATGACTGAAGAAATACTTCCTAACATCCCTTTGATTCATCTGAGTCTTCAACTTACAATTGTGACCTCTTGTGTCTGTGTCCCATCTCTGGAACATCCCGTCTTTGTCCACCTTGTCTATTCCGCGCAGTATTTTATATGTCGTTATCATGTCTCCCCTGACCCTCCTGTCCTCCAGTGTCGTCAGGCCGATTTCCCTCAACCTTTCTTCGTAGGACAATCCCCGTAGCTCTGGAACTAGTCTTGTTGCAAACCTTTGCACTTTCTCTAATTTCTTGACGTGCTTGATTAAGTGCGGGTTCCAAACAGGTGCTGCATACTCCAGTATGGGCCTGACATACACGGTGTACAGTGTCTTGAACGATTCCTTACTAAGGTATCGGAACGCTGTTCTCAGATTTGCCAGGCGCCCATATACTGCAGCAGTTATCTGGTTGATGTGTGCTTCCGGAGATATGCTCGGTGTTATACTCACCCCAAGATCTTTCTCCTTGAGCGAGGTTTGCAGTCTTTGGCTACCTAGCCTATACTCCGTCTGCGGTCTTCTTTGCCCTTCCCCGATCTTCATGATTTTGCATTTGGCGGAGTTAAATTCGAGAAGCCAGTTGCTGGACCAGGCTTACAGCCTGTCCAAGTCTCTTTGTAGTCCTGCCTGATCCTCATCCGATTTAATTCTCCTCATTAACTTCACATTATTTACAAACAGAGACACTTCTGAGTCTATCCCTTCCGTCATGTCATTTACATACACCAAAAATAGCACTGGTCCTAGGACTGACCCCTGTGGGACCCCGCTCGTCACAGGTGCCCACTGTGTTTGTGTGTATTTGTTGGCAGTTAACTGTGATGGCGGGGGGAACTGTACTTGCCAGTTTGTGGCTGCAGGGGGTCGAATCACAGCTCGTGGCTGCTTCAGAGATTTAATACGTCAACAAACAGGGAAGTGCCTGTTGTCGTGGGTGTTCTGTCACCCCCGTTGTCTCCGTTATTCCGGCATTGTCATGCGGTGATATTCCCGTTTTCTCCGTTGCCTTCCCGTTCTCTGTTGGTTTTATGTACCCAAGTTTTATATATTTTTTTAGTTCCCATTTTGTGTTATGTTGCTAACTGTGACTTAATATTTTGTGTTGCGCTTGGTGACCTTCCTGTTTTAGTGCATATATAGAGAGAGAGTGAGAGAGACAAATATTAGAGACAGATATTAGATATGTACATATATTAGAGATATACTAGATAGATATATTTATTAGAGATATATTAGAGATATTATTAGTACTAGAGATAGTTATAGGGTGAGAGATTTATGTCAAGGAGGATATGACGTGTGGATAGCATGGAAAAAGGTAAGACTTGGGGTTACTACCCCCTCCCCTCCGGGGGTTACTACCCCCCTCCCCTCCGGGGGTTACTACCCCCCTCCCCTCCGGGGGATACTACCCCCTCCCCTCTGGGGGATACTACCCCCCTCCCCTCCTGGGGGTTACTACCCCCTCCCCTCCGGGGGGTTACTACCCCCTCCCCTCCGGGGGGGTTACTACCCCCTCCCCTCCGGGGGGGTTACCCCCTTCCCTCCGGGGGGTTACTACCGCCTTGTTTTATGAGGCCAGTGAATCCTAGTAGTGGTATAGGATAATGGAGGGTCTTAGCTGCGATGCCTGCCCTGTCTCGATTTTCAGATGTTGTAGTGTGCATGTGAAGTGTGCCGAAAATGCGACCTTGGTGGTCGTGAAGTGGTCCAGTTGCAGTTACTTGAAAGAATGCAACCCGTTGGAGCAGTTTTCCACGCCAAAGAAGCCTAGAGAGGTTTGGCCCAATGGATAACGTGCGAGGGTGACTAGCATTGGCTAGTGCATTTCTAGTAGAAGTAGGGAAGGCACTGGAGCCCGATATTTAGGTTTAAGGAGAAATGACGGGTAAGGAGGCTTTACACCAGAGAGCAACTATTATGCTGGTCAACTGCCAGGTGTACTGATTACGCTGCCTTGTGGTAGATGAGAAGGTTGAGGGAAATATATGTAGTTGAATAATTTTGTATTATGTATAATTTTGTCTTTGTATTGTAATAGATTTAAGGGATTAGGATTAAAATAGTCTAATAACTTAGGACAAATTGTCCTAGTTCTCAGATATTTTAAATTGGGGAGAAAGGGGGATGTGATGTAGTCCAGCTGGGCTTGTGAGGTCTCTGGGGAGACCTAATTTAACCAATTATATGGTCACACCTTGCCTTGGCAAACGTCTGTAGCCACGCCCACGTCTGAGGTCTTTTGTTCTTGACGGCGTCAGACCTAGGCGTCAGGTCGTACACGTGGTTGTGGAGGGTGCTTGGACCACCATAAAAGCCCAAGGAAGAGCATGATCAGGAGATTCGAGCGGAGCTGCTGCTGGGGTGCAGAGCTCCTGAGCAGAGACTTCGAGCGGAGCTGCTGCTGGGGTGCAGGGCTCGGGAGAAGGCTGCTGAAGTCTCTGGAGGAGACTGTTGGAGGCATTGGGCAGAGTACTGGCTTGGAGCAGTACTCGTGCTGTGTAGGTCTTGGGACCTGTGGCTTAGTTCCTGTAGTGAACTGTCCTCTGTGCTATATTGTAAGTTATATTCATTTTGGTCAAGTTGATTGTGTTCCCTGTCTCACTGCTTATACATACCATCCCATTTATCTAAACTAATGATGTACTCCTGTTCCCAAATATATTATTGTACAAGGACTTAATAATAAACTGTGTTTGAGTAGAATAGTAATATTCACGGTCCCCGTTATTTGCTATTTTATTCATTATTTTATTTCATGTAGTGAGAGGGAGTGTAGTGTGGCGGTGGGTAGAGTAATGAGAGGTGAAGTTGTAGTCACCAGTGACCTCATATTACCTACCTCTGCACAAATCCCTCCTCCTGCCTCGGCTGTCACCTACCTACTGACTCCCCCCGCTTACCAACATATTCCCCTAATCATTACCCCCCTACATGACACCCTCCGGGGAGGTTACTACCCCCTCCCCTCCGGGGGGTTACTACCCCCTCCCCTCCGGGGGTTACTACCCCCTCCCATCCGGGGGGTTACTACCCCCTCCCATCCGGGGGGGTTACTACCCCCTCCCCTCCGGGGGGTTACTACCCCCTCCCCTCCTGGGGGTTACTACCCACTCCCCTCCGGGGGGTTACTACCCATCCCCTCCGGGGGGTTACTACCCACTTCCCTCCGGGGGGATACTACCCCCCTCCCCTCAGAGGAGTGACTATCCCCCTACCCTCGGGGGGTTACCCAGGGTAACCCAAGACTGTCCTCTACTGTGTGTTGCTGACACTGGAGGATACCTGGAGGGTGTTCTGGAGGTCAGCGCCCCTGAGGCCCGGTCCATGACCAGGCCTCGTGGTGGATCAGGCGCCTGATCAACCAGGTTGTTACAGCCAGGGGTCTTGAAAGTCCAGTGATTCCAAACATTCCGTAATTAAAGTATTTGAGGGAACTTATATGTGCAGTAAAGGTTCTCTGTATATTGACAACATCTAGGTTGTACCTGGCTTAATGTGGCTTACCCCCCCTCCACCCCAAGACAGTCCTCCAGCAGTGTGGCTTGTTGATACTGTGGCTTACCCCCCCTCCACCCCAAGACAGTCCTCCAGCAGTGTGGCTTGTTGATACTGTGGCTTACCCCCCCCTCCACCCCAAGACAGTCCTCCAGCAGTGTGGCTTGTTGATACTGTGGCTTACCCCCCCCCCTCCATCCCAAGACAGTCCTCCAGCAGTGTGGCTTGTTGATACTGTGGCTTACCCCCCCTCCACCCCAAGACAGTCCTCCAGCAGTGTGGCTTGTTGATACTGTGGCTTACCCTCCCCGCCCCCCCAAGACAGTCCTCCAGCTGTGTGGTTTGTTGATAATTTGGGTTACCCCCCCCCTCCACCCCAAGACAGTCCTCCAGCAGTGTGGCTTGTTGATACTGTGGCTTACCCTCCCTCCCTCCCTCCCCAAGACAGTCCTCCAGCAGTGTGGCTTGTTGATACTGTGGCTTACCCCCCCCCCCCTCCACCCCAAGACAGTCCTCCAGCAGTGTGGCTTGTTGATACTGTGGCTTAGTCCTCCAGCAGTGTGGCTTGTTGATACTGTGGCCCCCCCCCTCCCACCCCAAGACAGTCCTCCAGCAGTGTGGCTTGTTGATACTGTGGCTTACCCTCCCCTCCACCCCAAGACAGTCCTCCAGCAGTGTGGCTTTTTGATACTGTGGCTTACCCCCCCCCTCCACCCCAAGACAGTCCTCCAGCAGTGTGGCTTGTTGATACTGTGGCTTACCCCCCCCCTCCCACCCCACGACAGTCCTCCAGCAGTGTGGCTTGTTGATACTGGGGCGTAACCCCCCCCTCCACCCCAAGACAGTCCTCCAGCAGTGTGGCTTGTTGATACTGTGGCTTACCCCCCCCTCCACCCCAAGACAGTCCTCCAGCAGTGTGGCTTGTTGATACTGTGACTTACCCCCCCCTCCACCCCAAGACAGTCCTCCAGCAGTGTGGCTTGTTGATACTGTGGCTTACCCCCCCCTCCACCCCAAGACAGTCCTCCAGCAGTGTGGCTTGTTGATACTGTGACTTTCCCCCCCCTCCACCCCAAGACAGTCCTCCAGCAGTGTGGCTTGTTGATACTGTGTCTTACCCCCCCCCCTCCACCCCAAGACAGTCCTCCAGCAGTGTGGCTTGTTGATACTGTGGCTTACCCCCCCCCTCCACCCCAAGACAGTCCTCCAGCAGTGTGGCTTGTTGATACTGTGGCTTACCCCCCCCCTCCACCCCAAGACAGTCCTCCAGCAGTGTGGCTTGTTGATACTGTGGCTTACCCCCCCCCTCCACCCCAAGACAGTCCTCCAGCAGTGTGGCTTGTTGATACTGTGGCTTACCCCCCCCCCCTCCACCCCAAGACAGTCCTCCAGCAGTGTGGCTTGTTGATACTGTGGCTTACCCCCCCCTCCACCCCAAGACAGTCCTCCAGCAGTGTGGCTTGTTGATACTGTGGCTTACCCCCCCCTCCACCCCAAGACAGTCCTCCAGCAGTGTGGCTTGTTGATACTGTGGCTTACCCCCCCCTCCACCCCAAGACAGTCCTCCAGCAGTGTGGCTTGTTGATACTGTGGCTTACCCCCCCCTCCACCCCAAGACAGTCCTCCAGCAGTGTGGCTTGTTGATACTATGGCCCCCCCCTCCACCCCAAGACAGTCCTCCAGCAGTGTGGCTTGTTGATACTGTGGCTTACCCCCCCCTCCACCCCAAGACAGTCCTCCAGCAGTGTGGCTTGTTGATACTGTGGCTTACCCCCCCTCCACCCCAAGACAGTCCTCCAGCAGTGTGGCTTGTTGATACTGTGGGTTACCTCCCCCTCCACCCCAAGACAGTCCTCCAGCAGTGTGGCTTGTTGATACTGTGGCTTACCCCCCCTCCACCCCAAGACAGTCCTCCAGCAGTGTGGCTTGTTGATACTGTGGCTTACCCTCCCTCCCCAAGACAGTCCTCCAGCAGTGTGGCTTGTTGATACTGTGGCTTACCCCCCCTCCACCCCAAGACAGTCCTCCAGCAGTGTGGCTTGTTGATACTGTGGCTTACCCTCCCCTCCACCCCAAGACAGTCCTCCAGCAGTGTGGCTTGTTGATACTGTGGCTTACCCCCCCCCCTCCCACCCCAAGACAGTCCTCCAGCAGTGTGGCTTGTTGATACTGTGGCTTACCCCCCCCTCCACCCCAAGACAGTCCTCCAGCAGTGTGGCTTGTTGATACTGTGGCTTACCCCCCCTCCACCCCAAGACAGTCCTCCAGCAGTGTGGCTTGTTGATACTGTGGCTTACCCCCCCTCCACCCCAAGACAGTCCTCCAGCAGTGTGGCTTGTTGATACTGTGGCTTACCCCCCCTCCACCCCAAGACAGTCCTCCAGCAGTGTGGCTTGTTGATACTGTGGCTTACCCCCCCTCCACCCCAAGACAGTCCTCCAGCAGTGTGGCTTGTTGATACTGTGGCTTACCCCCCCCTCCACCCCAAGACAGTCCTCCAGCAGTGTGTCAGGCATCCCTGCTGCCTCCCTCTTTTTCACTCCTCTCCTTTCCTCTTTCTCCCTCTTGTTTCCTCTCCCTCTTTCCCACTCGTTCTTCCTTCAGTGTTCACCCATTTCCCTTCCCTCCCCCTTTCTTGTCCCTCTCCCTTTTCTCCCCCTCTCGTTCTTCACTTTTCACTCATCTGCTCTCCCACTCCCTCTCCCTCTAACACAGTTGCCAGATATACATTCCACCATCCGGAAACAAGAAACATGTTAGTTCCGGGTTGAGTTCTCTTGTTTTATGCAACACTTTGTTTTTTTTTGTTTGTTACACAACATTGTTTTACAGTGTTGGGTTTAGTGTTGCTGACTATTGGTTTAGTGTTGCTGACTCTTGGATTTAGTGTTGCTGACTGTTGGGTTTAGTGTTGCTGACTCTTGGTTTAGTGTTGCTGACTGTTGGTTTAGTGTTGCTGACTGTTGGTTTTGAGTATTTGCTGACTATTAGGGTTTTAGTGTTGCTGACTATTAGGTTTTAGTATTGCTGACTGCCCAGGTTTTTAGTATTTGCACAACTCTTGGATTTAGTGTTGCTGACTCTTGGGTTTAGTGTTGCTGACTGTTGGTTTAGTGTTGCTGACTGTTGGTTTAGTGTTGCTGACTGTTGGTTTAGTGTTGCTGACTGTTGGTTTTAGTGTTGCTGACTGTTGGTTTAGTGTTGCTGACTGTTGGTTTAGTGTTGCTGACTGTTGGTTTTAGTGTTGCTGACTGTTGGTTTAGTGTTGCTGACTGTTGGTTTTAGTGTTGCTGACTGTTGGTTTTTAGTATTTGCTGACTGTTTGGTTTTAGTGTTTGCCTGAGCTATTTGGTTTTAGTGTTGTTTCTGACTGTTGGTTTTGAGTATTTGCTGACTCTTGGTTTTGAGTATGATGACTGTTAGGTTTTAGTGTTGCTGACTGTTGGTTTAGTGAGAGAGGTGACTGTTGGTTTAGTGTTGTTTGCATTGACCCAGTAGGTGAAGTTATTTGCTGACTGTTGGTTTAGTATTTGCTGACTATTGGGTTTTTAGTATTTATTGACTGTTAGGTTTTAGTGTTGGTGACTGTTGGTTTAGATGTTAGGTGACTGTTAGGTTTGGAGTATTTGCTGACTATTGGTTTTGAGTATTTACTGGACTCTTGGTTTTAGTGTTGCTGACTGTTGGTTTAGTGTTGGTGACTGTTGGTTTAGTGTTGGTGACTGTTGGTTTAGTGTTGGTGACTGTTGGTTTAGTGTTGGTGACTGTTGGTTTAGTGTTGCTGACTGTTGGTTTTAGTGTTGCTGACTGTTGGTTTTAGTGTTGCTGACTGTTGGTTTTAGTGTTGCTGACTGTTGGTTTTAGTGTTGCTGACTGTTGGTTTTAGTGTTGCTGACTGTTGGTTTAGTGTTGCTGACTCTTGGGTTTAGTGTTGCTGACTGTTGGTTTAGTGTTGCCGACTGTTGGTTTAGTGTTGCTGTTGGTTTAGTGTTGCTGACTGTTGGTTTAGTGTTGCCGACTGTTGGTTTAGTGTTGCTGACTGTTGGTTTAGTGTTGCTGACTGTTGGTTTAGTGTTGCTGACTGTTGGTTTAGTGTTGCTGACTCTTGGGTTTAGTGTTGCTGACTCTTGGGTTTAGTGTTGCTGACTCTTGGATTTAGTGTTGCTGACTGTTGGTTTAGTGTTGCTGACTCTTGGGTTTAGCGTTGCTGACTCTTGGTTTTAGTGTTGCTGACTGCTGGTTTAGTGTTGCTGACTCTTGGGTTTTGTGTTGCTGACTATTGGTTTAGTGTTGCTGACTGTTGGGTTTAGTGTTGCTGACTCTTGGTTTAGTGTTGCTGACTGTTGGTACAGTATTTGCTAGATTGGCCCAGGGTTTAGTATTTGCTGACGCTGTTGGGTTTGGTTTAGTGTTGCTGACTGTTGGTTTAGTGTTGCTGACTGTTGGTTTAGTGTTGCTGACTTTTGGGTTTAGTGTTGCTGACTGTTGGTTTAGTGTTGCTGGCTCTTGGGTTTAGTGTTGCTGACTGTTGGTTTAGTGTTGCTGTTGGTTTAGTGTTGCTGACTGTTGGTTTAGTGTTGCTGACTGTTGGTTTAGTGTTGCTGACTCTTGGGTTTAGCGTTGCTGACTCTTGGTTTAGTGTTGCTGACTCTTGGTTTAGTATTTGCCCAGACTCTTAGGTTTAGTATTGCTGACTATTTAGGTTTAGATATTTACACAACTCTTGGGATTTAAGCATTGCTTGGACTCTTAGGTTTTAGTGTTGCTGACTCTTAGGTTTTCAATTGTATTTACTGACTCTTAGGTTTAGTGTTGCAGACTCTTGGTTTAATTTTGATATTGCTGACTCTTAGGTTTTAGTATTGCTGACCTCTTAGGTTTAGTTATTTGCAACTCTTAGGTTTTAGTGTTACTGACTCTTGGTTTTAGTGTTGCTGACTCTTGGAATTTTGAGTATTTGCTACCTCTTAGGTTTGAGTATTTGCTGCCTCTTAGGTTTTAGTATTGCTTGCAACTGTTGGTTTTGAGTGTTGCTGGCACTGTTAGGTTTTAGTATTGCCTGGACTCTTGGTTTAGTGTTGCTGACTCTTGGTTTAGTGTTGCTGACTCTTGGTTTAGTGTTGCTGACTCTTGGTTTAGTGTTGCTGACTCTTGGTTTAGTGTTGCTGACTCTTGGTTTAGTGTTGCTGACTCTTGGTTTAGTGTTGCTGACTCTTGGTTTAGTGTTGCTGACTCTTGGGTTTAGCGTTGCTGACTCTTGGTTTAGTGTTGCTGACTCTTGGTTTAGTGTTGCTGACTCTTGGTTTAGTGTTGCTGACTCTTGGTTTAGTGTTGCTGACTCTTGGGTTTAGCGTTGCTGACTCTTGGTTTAGTGTTGCTGACTCTTGGTTTAGTGTTGCTGCCTCTTGGTTTAGTGTTGCTGCCTCTTGGTTTAGTGTTGCTGACTCTTGGTTTAGTGTTGCTGACTCTTGGTTTAGTGTTGCTGCCTCTTGGTTTAGTGTTGCTGACTCTTGGTTTAGTGTTGCTGCCTCTTGGTTTAGTGTTGCTGACTCTTGGTTTAGTGTTGCTGCCTCTTGGTTTAGTGTTGCTGACTCTTGGTTTAGTGTTGCTGACTCTTGGTTTAGTGTTACCTACATCGCACTGTAGAGAATTTTTGTGAGACAAATATGGAACAGGATGAACTTGTAGCCAGTTGTGGGCCAGCAGTGGGCCAGTTGTGGGCCAGCATTGGGCCAGTTCATTAGGGCCATAACAGTGGACCAGTTAGCCAGGGCTAGCAGTGGGCCCAGGTTATTGGGGCCAGCATTGGGCCAGTTGTGGGCCAGCAGTGGACCAGTTGTGGGCTAGCAGTGGGCCAGTTGTGGGCCAGCAGTGGGCCAGTTGTGGGCCAGCAGTGGGCCAGCATTGGGCCAGCTATTTCATTTGATCACCTGACTATTTCGTTGATGTCATTATATTGTACGAACAATGTTCCAGACGCAAGTCATCCTGGGAATAAATGATGTCAGATGAAGTGATGTTGGCTGGCCGTCTTGGGGTGTAGCAGTCTTCTCACTGTCAGTCTTGTGGTGTAGTAGTTGTCTTCTCACTGTCAGTCTTGTGGTGTAGTAGTTGTCTTCTCACTGTCAGTCTTGTGGTGTAGTAGTTGTCTTCTCACTGCCCGTCTTGTGGTGTAGTAGTCGTCTTCTCATTGCCCGTCTTGTGGTGTAGTAGTCATCTCACTGTCAGTCTTGTGGTGTAGTAGTCATCTTCTCACTGTCAGTCTTGTGGTGTAGATGAAGTGACGTTCTGGAGAAGGTTACAGAGTGTAGTTGATGTTGGCTGCCCGTCTTGTGGTGTAGGTCACTTCTCACTCTCCTCAAGGTGGAAGCAAGTTTGTTACTCTGACAACATTGGTCTTGTACATAACAGTAGGTCACCCACATCCCTCATGTGTTGGACTCTGCTGGCATAATGCATCTGTCTAGGCTGTGTCTAGGCTGGCTCAGGCTGTCTAGGCTGTGTCCAGGCGGGTCCAGGCTGGCTCAGGCTATGTCTAGGCTGTGTACAGGCTACCTACCTACCTGGAGGTTATTCCTGGGATCAACGCCCCCGCGGCCCGGTCCACGACCAAGCCTCCTGGTGGATCAGGGCCTGATCAATCAGGCTGTGTATTATGTTATTGTTGTGTATATTTCTATGTTCGTATATTCTTCATCTTCATTCTCTCCCTCCTATCTCTCATCTTTATCTTCCTCATCTTCCAACTTTTCACATTTCCACATTCTCCCTCACTTTCTCTCTCTCTCTCTCTCTCTCTCTCTCTCTCTGTCTCTCTGTCTCTCTCTCTCTCTGTCTCTCTGTCTCTCTCTCTGTCTCTCTCTCTGTCTCTCTCTCTCTCTCTCTCTCTCTCTCTCTCTCTCTCTCTCTCTCTCTCTCTCTCACTGAGGCAATATTCCCACGAGGTACATTTGGTGCAGACTTTAGTTCGCGAAAAATTGGTCGGTGAGTCACGAGGAGGAAAAAACGCGAAAATTGATGGGAGTCAATTAAATCTTGCCAGCCAGTAAAAGGAAGGATGGAGGGAGGGAGGGAAGGGATGAGAAGGAAGGGGAAAGGATGGAGGAGGGAGGAGGAAGGATGAAGGAGGGGAGGAGGGAAGGATGAAGAGGAAGGGGAGGGAGGAGGAATGGAAGGGAGGAGGAAGGATGAAAGGAAGGATGATGGTAGGGGAGGAAAGGATCCAAGGGAAGGGAGGGAAGGGATGAAGGAAGGAAGGATGGAAGGAAGGGGAAGGGGATGGAGGGGAGGGAGGGAAGGATGGAAGGGGAGGGGGAAGGATGGAGGAAGGGGAGGGAAGGATGAAGGGGAGGGAAGGGGATGGGGAAAAAGGGAGGAGGGAAGGAAGGGAATGGGAAGGGGAAGGAATGGAATGGAAGGGAAGGAAGGAATGGACCAAATGGTAAGGGGAGGGAAGGATGATGTAGGGGAGGGGAAGGATGAAGGGGAAGGAGGGGAGGATGGAGGGAGGGGAGGAAGGGAGGGAAGGAATGGAATGGGAAGGGAGGGTAAGGGATGGGAAGGGGGAGGGAAGGATGAGGAAGGAGGAGGGAAGGATGGAAGGGATGGAGGGGAGGTAAGGATAGGGAGGAGGGGAGGTATGAAGGGGAGGGAGGGGAAGGATGAAGGGAGGGGGAGGGATGAAGGGAGGGAGGGAAGGATGAAGGGGAGGGAGGGAAAGGAATGGAATGAAGGAGGGAGGGGATGAAGGGAGGGAGGGAAGGATGAAGGGAGGAGGGGAAGGAAGGAGGGAGGGAGGGAAGGATGAAGGGAGGGAGGGAGGGAGGGAAGGATGAAGGGAGGGAGGGAGGGAAGAATGAAGGGAGGGAGGAAGGATGAAGGGAGGAAGGATGATGGTAGGGAGGGAAGGATGAAGAGAGGGAGGGAAGGATGAAGGGAAGGAGGGAGGGAAGGATGAAGGGAGGGAGGTATGAAGGGGAGGGAGGTATGAAGGGGAGGGAGGTATGAAGGGGAGGGAGGGAGACAAGCATAACATTATATTGTGTACTCTGTGCAGTTGTACAAGTTGAGAGATCAATGAGGATGACCTAGTTGCTGCAGGTTATTTACATGTTACAAGGTGTGTGTGTGTGTGTGTGTTGTGTTGTGTTGTGTGTGTGTGTGTGTGTGTGTGTGTGTGTGTGTGTGTGTGTGTGTGTGTGTGTTGTGTTGTGTTGTGTATGTGTGTGTGTGTGTGTGTGTGTGTGTGTGTGTGTGTGTGTGTGTGTGTGTGTGTGTGTGTGTGTGTGTGTGTGTGTTGTGTTGTTGTGTGTGTGTGTGTGTGTGTTGTGTTGTGTTGTGTTGTGTTGTGTGTGTGTGTGTGTGTGTGTGTGTGTGTGTGTGTGTGTGTGTGTTGTGTTGTGTTGTGTTGTGTTGTGTTGTGTTGTGTGTGTGTGTGTGTGTGTGTGTGTGTGTGTGTGTGTGTGTGTGTGTGTGTGTGTGTGTGTGTGTGTGTGTGTGTGTGTGTGTGTGTGTGTGTGTGTGTGTGTTGTGTTGTGTTGTGTTGTGTTGTGTTGTGTGTGTGTGTGTGTGTGTGTGTGTGTGTGTGTGTGTGTGTGTGTGTGTGTGTGTGTGTGTGTGTGTGTGTGTGTGTGTGTGTGTGTGCGTGTTGTGGGGTGTTTGTGAGTGGGTTATGTGGTGATTTGTGGGAGGTTTGGTGTGGGCGAGTTGGTTTGTACTCGCCTGTATGTAGTTGTAGGGGTCGATTCAAGGGTCCTAGCTCCACCCTCTCCTTTGGGATGACACTTCTGGCCACTTGATTCCTAACATACCTCTTCTTAAAGGTGTGTATGAACTCTGCCTCGACCACGTCACTGCCCAGATTGTTCCACTTCTGAACACTCCTAACATTCCTGTTTTTAATTTCAAGCGTTCCCTGGTGTGTGGGCGGGTGCGCGCGCGCGCATGATTGTGCACTCACCTATTTGTTGTAGCAGGAGTTGATTCACAACTCCTGCACCTCCTCCCCTCCCATCTCTTCACTGGTCACTACTAGGTCACTCTCTCCGTGCACCATGAGCTTTATCATACCTTTTCTTAAAGCTATGTATGGTACCTGCCTCCACTACATCACTCTCCAGATTGTTCCACATCCTAACAACTCTGTGGCTGAAGAAATACTTCTTAACATCCCTCTGACTTATCTGAGTCTTCAACTTCCAGTTGTGACCCCTTGTTGCTGTGTCCCATCTCTGAAATATTCCATCCCTATCCACCTTGTCAATTCCTTTCAGTAATTTATGTTATCATGTCCCTCCCCTATCCTATCTTCCTGTGTCGTCAGGTAGAGTTGTCTTAACCTCTCGTCGTAGGACATACCCCTTTGCCTCGGGACTTGTACGCCTCAGATATGCTCGGTATTATACTCACCCCAAGATCCTTTTCCTTGTGTGAGGGCTGGAGAGGGAGAAGGTCTGGTCTGTGTGTATTCATGTATTTGTGGTTGCAGGGGTCGAGTCACAGCTCCGGTGTGTGTGTGTGTGTGTACTCACCTAATTGTGGTTGCAGGGGTCGAAACTCAGCTCCTGTGTGTGTGTGTGTGTGTGTGTGTGTGTGTATGTGTGTGGGCGGGTCTGTGTTTGGGGGGGAGGGGGCATGTGTTTTGGCGGGAACATGCGCGCCAAAATATAACATTTCCGTTTTCTTTCCCCAGGGCAGCCAACCACCAGTCATTTACCTCAAAAACAAAAAATGCTCATTTTAACCAGGTTTCTCTCAAATAACATATTTTGGGTAGACTAACGCACTTTGCGCATGTGCCCGTTGATGGGTAGTGAAATGAAGATGGGGAGAATGAAGAGAGAAGGGGAGGAGAGGAGAAATGAGAGAAGTGGATGAGTAATGCTGGTGGCTGCATTGATCCCGCGCGCGCGAGCGCTGTCTGTAGCTGCGCCACGCCACTTCCCGCGAAAATTATCAAAAGTCTGCGGTGAAGCCTTTAATGTTGGCACTGATGCCACCCCCACCCCCTGCCAGGGTGCCTTCCCTCCTTTCCCCCTTCCTGCCAGGGTGCCTTCCCTCCTTTCCCCCTTCCTGCCAGGGTGCCTTCCCTCCTTTCCCCCTTCCTGTCATTCCTCCTGCTAGGGTGCCTTCCCTCCTCCCATATGTCTACACATACTATAACACTTTTGTTACATTAATCAGGCTTTTAAAAATCTTGTATACTGTAAAATAGCATTGGTTTTCAGTTACAGAAAATTCCAGAATAGTAGACGTCACAGTTACAGGATCAGAGCTAATGGCGCTCACGAAGTCCAGTTTGTAATGGGGAATGGCAGGTTGAAAATTTTATCCTTAACATTGTTAACTTTGGAGGTTAGTAACCCAGGAAAACCAGTCTGGCTTATTTTTCATTGCTCCTCCCCAGGATGTCACCCAGAACTGTCGATTAACACTCAGGTACCAACCTACTTGCTGCTAGGTGAACATGGGCAGCAGTTGTGGGGTTACGTACCCAGGAGCTGGGTTCAAACCTCATCCTGGATTTGAACCCGGGTCCTTCTGTTGTAAGCACAAAATATTACCACCTAATTTATAATCAGCTTTGATTATTATGATTGGGGAGGGGGAGGGGGAGGTGCATTGAGGCATCTGTGGAGCCAGAGAATTTTATTAATGGATACAACAAGGGAAATGTTGCAGAGTATAGTGGTACCAACACTGATGTATGTGGGTTAAGCATGGGTTTTATATATTGCAGTGAGACTGAGACTAGAGGCAGTGGAGTTTTGTTTGAGGTTATACAGGAAATTTGGAGCTTGGAGATTGAAATTAGAAGGGCTTAGACATCCAGCAATTGTGTGTGTGTGTGTGTGTGTGCGTGCGTGTGTGTGTGTGTGTGCATTAGGATGGAGGCAAGAGGTTCTTATGAACTGATGTGCTGTTTTGAGTATGAACAAGGTAACATTTATGAAAAGCTTCAGGGGGAAACCAGTTAGCAGGACTTAAGTCCTAGAGGTGGGAAGTACAGTGCATGCGCTCTGAAGGAAGGGTGGAGATATACTGCAGATTTTTAACTGTAGTATTGGCATGCCTCTGGCAAGACAGTGATGGAGTGACTGATGATGAAAGAGTTTCTTCTTTTTCGAATCACTTTGCCTTGGTGGAAAATGGCAGCTGTATTAAAAAAAGAAAATGGTGAGGTTACCTGAAGTATAATTCATAGGGTTAAGGAAGGGTTGTTGAGGTTTTCACATTTAGAGAGGATGGAGTAAATTAGGATGACTAGGAGGGGGTAGAAATTTGGGGTTGGGGAAGGAGAGGTAGGGGGGGTAATGGAGGTTTTGAGTGCTTGTGAGAGCAAAGTTAGGAGTGGAGGCAAGTGGTTTTTATGACTTAGTGTGAGCTAGGTAACATGAAGGGATTCAGGGGCACTGGTTAGGAGTCCTGGGGGTGGGAAGTACAGTTCCTGCAATCTGAAGGAGGGGTGGAAATTTTGCATTTTTAAGACGTATGAATTATAGGTAGTAGGTTGGTAGACAGCAACCACCCAGGGAAGTACTACCGTCCTGCCAGGTGACTGTGAAACAGAAACCTGTAACTGTTTTGCATGATGGTAGGATTGCTGGTTTCTTTTTCTGTCTCATAAACACGCTAGATAACAGGGATATCTTGCTACTCCTACTTACACTTTGGTCACACTTCACAGACACGCACATGCATATATATATATATACATACATCTAGGTTTTTCTCCTTTTTCTAAATAGCTCTTGTTCTTTTTTATTTCTTCTATTGTCCATGGGGAAGTGGAAAAGAATCTTTCCTCCGTAAGCCATGCGTGTCGTATGAAGCGACTAAAATGCCGGGAGCAATGGGCTAGTAACCCCTTCTCCTGTAGACATTTACTAAAAAAGAGAAGAAGAAAAACTTTATAAAACTGGGATGCTTAAATGTGCATGGATGTAGTGCGGATGACAAGAAACAGATGATTGCTGATGTTATGAATGAAAAGAAGTTGGATGTCCTGGCCCTAAGCGAAACAAAGCTGAAGGGGGTAGGGGAGTTTCAGTGGGGGGAAATAAATGGGATTAAATCTGGAGTATCTGAGAGAGTTAGAGCAAAGGAAGGGGTAGCAGTAATGTTAAATGATCAGTTATGGAAGGAGAAAAGAGAATATGAATGTGTAAATTCAAGAATTATGTGGATTAAAGTAAAGGTTGGATGCGAAAAGTGGGTCATAATAAGCGTGTATGCACCTGGAGAAGAGAGGAATGTAGAGAAGAGAGAGAGATTTTGGGAGATGTTAAGTGAATGTATAGGAGCCTTTGAACCAAGTGAGAGAGTAATTGTGGTAGGGGACCTGAATGCTAAAGTAGGAGAAACTTTTAGAGAGGGTGTGGTAGGTAAGTTTGGGGCGCCAGGTGTAAATGATAATGGGAGCCCTTTGATTGAACTTTGTATAGAAAGGGGTTTAGTTATAGGTAATACATATTTTAAGAAAAAGAGGATAAATAAGTATACAAGATATGATGTAGGGCGAAATGACAGTAGTTTGTTGGATTATGTATTGGTAGATAAAAGACTGTTGAGTAGACTTCAGGATGTACATGTTTATAGAGGGGCCACAGATATATCAGATCACTTTCTAGTTGTAGCTACACTGAGAGTAAAAGGTAGATGGGATACAAGGAGAATAGAAGCATCAGGGAAGAGAGAGGTGAAGGTTTATAAACTAAAAGAGGAGGCAGTTAGGGTAAGATATAAACAGCTATTGGAGGATAGATGGGCTAATGAGAGCATAGGCAATGGGGTCGAAGAGGTATGGGGTAGGTTTAAAAATGTAGTGTTAGAGTGTTCAGCAGAAGTTTGTGGTTACAGGAAAGTGGGTGCGGGAGGGAAGAGGAGCGATTGGTGGAATGATGATGTAAAGAGAGTAGTAAGGGAGAAAAAGTTAGCATATGAGAAGTTTTTACAAAGTAGAAGTGATGCAAGGAGGGAAGAGTATGTGGAGAAAAAGAGAGAGGTTAAGAGAGTGGTGAAGCAATGTAAAAAGAGAGCAAATGAGAGTGGGTGAGATGTTATCAACAAATTTTGTTGAAAATAAGAAAAAGTTTTGGAGTGAGATTAACAAGTTAAGGAAGCCTAGAGAACAAATGGATTTGTCAGTTAAAAATAGGAGAGGAGAGTTATTAAATGGAGAGTTAGAGGTATTGGGAAGATGGAGGGAATAGAAGTGAATGTTTTCAGATACTTGGGAGTTGACGTGTCGGCGGATGGATTTATGAAGGATGAGGTTAATCATAGAATTGATGAGGGAAAAAAGGTGAGTGGTGCATTGAGGTATATGTGGAGTCAAAAAACGTTATCTATGGAGGCAAAGAAGGGAATGTATGAAAGTATAGTAGTACCAACACTCTTATATGGATGTGAAGCTTGGGTGGTAAATGCAGCAGCGAGGAGACGGTTGGAGGCAGTGGAGATGTCATGTCTAAGGGCAATGTGTGGTGTAAATATTATGCAGAAAATTCGGAGTGTGGAGTTAATAAAAGCATTAGTCAGAGGGCAGAAGAGGGGTTGTTGAGGTGGTTTGGTCATTTAGAGAGAATGGATCAAAGTAGAATGACATGGAAAGCATATAAATCTATAGGGGAAGGAAGGAGGGGTAGGGGTCGTCCTCGAAAGGGTTGGAAAGAGGGGGTAAAGGAGGTTTTGTGGGCGAGGGGCTTGGACTTCCAGCAAGCGTGCATGAGCGTGTTAGATAGGAGTGAATGGAGACGAATGATACTTGGGACCTGACGATCTGTTGGAGTGTGAGCAGGGTAATATTTAGTGAAGGGATTCAGGGAAACCGGTTATTTTCATATAGTCGGACTTGAGTCCTGGAAATGGGAAGTACAATGCCTGCACTTTAAAGGAGGGGTTTGGGATATTGGCAGTGTGGAGGGATATGTTGTGTATCTTTATATGTGTATGCTTCTAGACTGTTGTATTCTGAGCACCTCTGCAAAAACAGTGATAATGTGCGAGTGTGGTGAAAGTGTTGAATGATGATGAAAGTATTTTCTTTTTGGGGATTTTCTTTCTTTTTTGGGTCACTCTGCCTCGGTGGGAGATGACCGACTTGTTGGAAAAACAAAAAAAAAAAAAAAAAAAAAAAAAAAAAGTCTGCTGAGTATACCTGGTAAAGTGTATGGTAGAGTTATTATTGAAAGAATTAAGAGTAAGACGGAGAATAGGATAGCAGATGAACAAGGAGGCTTTAGGAGAGGTAGGGGGTGTGTGGACCAGGTGTTTACAGTGAAACATATAAGTGAACAGGATTTAGATAAGGCTAAAGAGATCTTTGTGGCATTTATGGATTTGGAAAAGGCGTATGACAGGGTGGATAGGGGGCAATGTGGCAGATGTTGCAAGTGTATGGTGTAGGAGGTAGGTTACTGAAAGCAGTGAAGAGTTTTTACGAGGATAGTGAGGCTCAAGTTAGAGTATGTAGGAAAGAGGGAAATTATTTCCCAGTAAAAGTAGGCCTTAGACAAGGATGTGTGATGTCACCGTGGTTGTTTAATATATTTATAGATGGGGTTGTAAGAGAAGTAAATGCGAGGGATTTGGCAAGAGGCGTGGAGTTAAAAGATAAAGAATCACACACAAAGTGGGAGTTGTCACAGCTGCTCTTTGCTGATGACACTGTGCTCTTGGGAGATTCTGAAGAGAAGTTGCAGAGATTGGTGGATGAATTTGGTAGGGTGTGCAAAAGAAGAAAATTAAAGGTGAATACAGGAAAGAGTAAGGTTATGAGGATAATAAAAAGATTAGGTGATGAAAGATTGAATATCAGATTGGAGGGAGAGAGTATGGAGGAGGTGAATGTATTCAGATATTTGGGAGTGGACGTGTCGGCGGATGGGTCTATGAAAGATGAGGTGAATCATAGAATTGATGAGGGGAAAAGAGTGAGTGGTGCACTTAGGAGTCTGTGGAGACAAAGAACTTTGTCCTTGGAGGCAAAGAGGGGAATGTATGAGAGTATAGTTTTACCAACGCTCTTATATGGGTGTGAAGCATGGGTGATGAATGTTGCAGCGAGGAGAAGGCTGGAGGCAGTGGAGATGTCATGTCTGAGGGCAATGTGTGGTGTGAATATAATGCAGAGAATTCGTAGTTTGGAAGTTAGGAGGAGGTGCGGGATTACCAAAACTGTTGTCCAGAGGGCTGAGGAAGGGTTGTTGAGGTGGTTCGGACATGTAGAGAGAATGGAGCGAAACAGAATGACTTCAAGAGTGTATCAGTCTATAGTGGAAGGAACGCGGGGTAGGGGTCAGCCTAGGAAAGGTTGGAGGGAGGGGGTAAAGGAGGTTTTGTGTGCGAGGGGCTTGGACTTCCAGCAGGCATGCGTGAGCGTGTTTGATAGGAGTGAATGGAGACAAATGGTTTTTAATACTTGTCGTGCTGTTGGAGTGTGAGCAAAGTAACATTTATGAAGGGGTTCAGGGAAACCGGCAGGCCGGACTTGAGTCCTGGAGAGGGGAAGTACAGTGCCTGCACTCTGAAGGACGGGTGTTAATGTTGCAGTTTAAAAACTGTAGTGTAAAGCCCCCTTCTGGCAAGACAGTGATGGAGTGAATGATGGTGAAAGGTTTTCTTTTTCGGGCCACCCTGCCTTGGTGGGAATCGGCCAGTGTGATAAAAAAAAAATGAATTATGATGTCAACAAACTTCTGGAAAGACAGAGATTGAATGCTGGTGAAAGTGGTTTCTTCTTTTTCAAGTCTCGTCTACCTCAGTGAAGATGTCTGATGTATTAAAGTTATGATTAACAATTAAGGTAAAAAAATACACTTTCATCCATGCTTTAAAAATTGCATTTAGGGTCTTACGTAAAGTAGCTCATCTATAATGTACAGTATTTGAATTGTTCATTTTCTAATACAACGAACACTCATTTTCTGGTTATTATATGCACTACTCAATACATACACAGATCCCCCAACTTACAAACAAGTTGTGTTCATGTTTTAACAGATTACAAATGAGTTGCTTTACAGTAAACAAAACACTAGATTGAAGAATTTCAAGTTTCACATGTTCATAATTGTCGCTTAGTAGTTATAAGAGTTTTTAAAATGCGGTAAAACACTGATTGCAAAGGAGGCTTTATTGTACAATATTTCACCACAAATTTGCTTTATCAGTACATAAAGCACTACAGAAAATCACAACTTTCAATATTCAGCACATCCGGGAAGTTAGATGTCGAGTGTGTGAGGCCTAAGGTGTCAGGTGTTGAGTGAACGAGATCCAGGGAAGCACTGCAACAGGCCCACTTGCCCACGCTAGGTTCGTTTACTTGTACTGATACTATGCAGCCTATGGGTGTGGATCAGGTAAAAAATTTCCACCATTTTGTTTGTGTAATGGAAAAATATTCAAGGCATTGCCGTAATCTTGTCATTTTCATAAAAGTGTTCTTGCATAACAAGCCATAAGATGGAAACGAGTGTCAAGGTACCAGATGGATGTGTTGTTTAGAGTATGACCCCACAATGCCTGTATCCAGCATAATGATAGTTCCATCTTGTGGTCTCAGAGTAATACATTTTATAAAAATGATGAGATTAAAGAGATGCCTAGAAATATCATCCATTCCATTTTCAAAGAAAATGGTAGAATGTTTACCTTATCCACACTCATAGCCCACAATGCATTAGAACAAATAAACCTAGCATAGACTGGTATGCTTGTTGCAGTGCTTCCCAGGGTTTAATCCACTCAACACTTGACACCTCACACTCAACACTTGATACCTAACACTTTACACCTCACACTCAACACCTGACACTCAGCACCTGACTTCCCTGAGTTAGTTACTGTATGAGTTGCATTTTAAATACATTATTATTATTATTATTATTATTATAAAAAAGAAGCGCTAAACCACAAGGGCGCTGCAGGGCAGGAAGGAAGCGAGGGCATCAGGTGGCAAAAGGGAGATGGGTGAGTAATAGGTTACAGAGAACAGCGGGGCAATGGATGGTGAAAGGGTAGAGGGCAGCAAGAGATTGAGGTAGAAAGGGCTGAGGGGAGTGTGAAAGGTATCATCAGAATTTGTGGAGTAAATCAGTCGTTGTCAAGAAGTCAATGAGAGAGTCAGGATTAAAGGAGGATCCATCAGCAAGAAGGGAAGGTAGAGAGAGAGAGAGAGAGAGTAGTAGAGCGGAGATAACGTTGGAAGTAAATTCTGCGTGCTCATTGATAGAGAGAGCAGTCTAACAGAATGTGGCTAATCGATACTGGAACTTGACACTGCTCACATTTTAAATACAGTACATGATAAAGCAAATTTGTGGTGGAAAATTGTACAATGCTTTTCCATTTTTCTTGAAGTTAAGTGCCATGTTATTGATGCTGTATATAGCTTGGTGATGTAAGTTAGGGACTTCCTGGATTGTACTGCATAAATTGCTAACAAATGTTCTACTTGTTTTATCCAAAGGGTTATAAATCAATCACACACCTTATATAAAGCACTTTTGCTACTTCAACGTACATGTATAATATTGGAAAAACTATGAGGCAGTATAAAAAAAATATATTTTGTCAAATACCATTGCTCATTGGCAATGAACAGTCTAGTGGAGATCAAAATTTTTACATTATGACATTAAGTGGAATCTAGGGAATGTTGTAGGTCAATTGTCAGAGTTCATCAGTCACTTTTTTTTGGATGTTTGAATAACTGAGAAGTTAGACATAAGCCACTTGTGTAATAATTATTGTACATTTATAGAAATATTTTTATAAAAAAAAAAAGTACAAAATATAAGAAAGAGTACAAGAGCAGTCAACCCACATTAGTAAAAGAAACTGTGGATTAATTAATTGCAGTATTAAATTCAAGCTCTATACCTGTGTCTGTCAATACTTCAGTGACAGAAGAAACCTGCTATCCACAGTGAGGGAATCAATGAGTTGCCTTAAATAATCACTACAAAAAGTTGAAACTTCGAGCCCTCTTATCTTTGTTACACTCAAGATGCCATAGCATGGCTCTAGGACACTTGGGGAAAATGTTTTACAAGACTTTGGTGTTTGTTAGCTTAAGGTTTAAGTCTTGTATCTTAGGTGGAAACAAATATAAAAGTTTTGATTTCGACTGCATTATTAGTGTTTTTATACAGGAAAACAAAACTTGGGGCCAAGTAGTGCAACAGTAATATGAACTAGAAATATAATGTTAATATAAAAAAAAATGCCTGGTCACATGGCTTAAGTTTTTGTTTTATACCAGTGAATTATACAAAAGATTACCATGATATACCCATTATGGGTTGCCTACTCTAGACAAGAGAAGATTGACAACATGCTACTGGATACACTCAAAGCACTTTGTTGGAAAGCTCTACAGTATGTATTACAATATTCCCACTTTCCCCCTTTTTTTAAATAATAGTGTCTTAAGCACAAAAAAAATTATATTCTACAATATTTTAAGTTTTGTGAGCCTACTTGTATATACAATTCCCCAGTAAATGTTGAAATATTTCTTCTGCCATAATTAAGCTGTACTAGGAATTACATACAATGCTTTAAATAAAATTGTGATAAATTTTATCATTCACAGTTATACTTTTCTATAAAATATATTAAACCAAAGCAATAAACAGTATATTCATTAGTTATAATGAATAAAAAATCCTACTCTTTCTAGTCATAAATTCCTTTTTCCATTTTCATAGGGTTGAGAAGTATATACTGGAAAAAAAAATTGTAGGGAATGAGTATAGATCCACAGAATATCAGCCCTTTTCAAATTTCCCTCCACACTCGCTGCCAGTAGTACCCTAGTACATAGGTTATTACCACTCATCACAATATATACAGTAATGTTCCAGACATTTCTCAGGGTTGATGCAATATGATACTCCACCCAAATTGTCACAAAAATTAAATATCAAGTCATTCACTTCTACCAATAATAATATAATCAAATCAAGCACTAAACCCTCACTCCTACTCAAGTGTTCTCACTCATTCAATACTACTTGCATGTTGTTCACTCAGACTACATATATTGTCACTTCTCTACCTACTGAACATTATTACATCATTCAGATTACAATCAAAACCAAGTGCTAAACCCACTAGGGTCTACATCATTCAGAAATGACCTATCCAATGTCCAAAACATTCTATGTATTAGCCCATCTCTACCTGCTTTGTTTTCCATTGACCTTACTGGATTTAGCACATCTTTTTTTTATAATAATTTGTTTTCCATACTCCTTTATGTGCTTCAAAAGATTATATAAATGTGTACACACTATCTCTTCAGATTTCATTACTGCATCCACTGCTTTTTTCCTGCTGAGAATGACCCATCAGTCCTACCATATCTTGTTAATTATTTTTTTTTTTTTTTATCATCACACTGGCCGATTCCCACCAAGGCAGGGTGGCCCGAAAAAGAAAAACTTTCACTATCATTCACTCCATCACTGTCTTGCCAGAAGGGTGCTTTACACTACAGCTTTTAAACTGCAACATTAACACCCCTCCTTCAGAGTGCAGGCACTGTACTTCCCATCTCCAGGACTCAAGTCCGACCTGCCGGTTTCCCTGAACCCCTTCATAAATGTTACTTTGCTCACACTCCAACAGCACGTCAAGTATTAAAAACCATTTGTCTCCATTCACTCCTATCAAACACGCTCACGCATGCCTGCTGGAAGTCCAAGCCCCTCGCACACAAAACCTCCTTTACCCCCTCTCTCCAACCTTTCCTAGGCTGACCCCTACCCCGCCTTCCTTCCACTACAGACTGATACACTCTTGAAGTCATTCTGTTTCGCTCCATTCTCTCTACATGTCCGAACCACCTCAACAACCCTTCCTCAGCCCTCTGGACAACAGTTTTGGTAATCCCGCAACTCCTCCTAACTTCCAAACTACGAATTCTCTGCATTATATTCACACCACACATTGCCCTCAGACATGACATCTCCACTGCCTCCAGCCTTCTCCTCGCTGCAACATTCATCACCCATGCTTCACACCCATATAAGAGCGTTGGTAAAACTATACTCTCATACATTCCCCTCTTTGCCTCCAAGGACAAAGTTCTTTGTTTCCACAGACTCCTAAGTGCACCACTCACTCTTTTCCCCTCATCAATTCTATGATTCACCTCATCTTAATGTTTCCAGAATATGCCTAACTTTTTCTTTGACTTTGCTATATTATCCATAAGTAAGGTCCGACACACTACTACCTGACCTCCTAGCTGAATGTCACACCTGTGGTGCATACTCTGTTTTTAACTTATTACATCAATTGAATGTTTAATTTCCCTCTTGCACTTTCCCCTATCCTGGAACACTCCTGCTCTTCACTCCATCACCTCTGCACATTCCTACCCTTTCAGGTTTAGTGCTTAATTTGCTTATCATCTACAAGTAAAAGTAATTCTCAACATTTCAATAACAGTATCTCTTACACATTCAAGATCTCATGGGTATCAAAGCCTTACTTCTGTGTGACATACTATGTGCACAACCTCCCACACAAGCAAGAATACACATACAGGCATGTACATATCCCACATATGTATGTACACTTATATTATTACCACTTCTCTCTACCTTCATGAAGGCAGGAAGACAATACTGGAAACAATACATTATTGCTCCACACTCATAGGTCCTCCCCTTTCTTTTTTATTTTAAAATATACAACTACCTTATTATTATACTTCATTTGGTGTCAGTTCTCTCAACATTTCATTCTATTAGAACATTTGACTGCAACATGATATAGGAAAGCTAATTCACATCCCTTTAATTTATAAATGGAGTGCAATCTTAAACTGGATCTGAAAGCCTATGTAATTATAAGAAATATAATACTCTTAAAATAGGAACTCTTCATGTGATACTCTTTGGCTCGACCTCTCCAAATTAAACTGTAGTATCAACATTATATTAAGCTTCTGAATAAAGTTAATTTTCTCAGGTCTGCAAACATTGCAACAGATATTGTATTACTATGCAAATACATGTACTGTTGCCTATTTTGTAGTGTCTAATTTCAAAATGTAATCAGCAAAATTATAATAGTGAAAAATACATTAATGAGAATTTAAAGTATATTAAGCTTGGTGTGCACTAACTACAACACAAACAACAAAAAAAACTAATGTATTCCAATATTCTAACTACTATTCTAACTAGTACATTGCCAAAAATAGTTTTAGTTCTCCAGTTTAATAAAGATTTTCAAAATTGTCCTATCTAAAGCAGGATAGTAATTTGAGCAAATCACCAAGAAACAGAGATCCTCAGGAATTCCTGATGGTGGTAAGACATCAGTCTGGGTAAAGTGAATACTGTGTAGTACAAGATTATAAAGACAATAGCTTAATAGTCTACAACAGGGATGCACAACCTGTGGCCAGCGGGTTGCACGCTGCTGAAGTAAGACGACTGTGGCACGTATACATGTAAAAAAAAAAAAAAAAAAAAAAAAAAGCAAACCACCACTGACTTGTGATACCGAATGCCTCCCATTGGCTTGACTCAGTTTTATGAACTGTACACTGCATAGCTTATTTTTCAGTAACTAAAATTTGGTAACTGAGAACGATGTGCATCCCTGTGCTATAATGACAACACACATGCACATGTATTATTTCCTTCACATAAATCTACCTATCTGAAGTGAGACCAATGACAACTGCACATGCAGAGCATCATGAACAAGTTTAGTATGCCCACATCTTATATATGAAAAACTAGTGTATATAGAATATTATATTCACCAAACTGCATTAAACACTTATGGGTCATATAGCATTACAAAATTAATGTGTAATATGTAAGTTAATGTCAGTGGAAAGCAGCACACTTCAACTATTATCGTTACTGGTATTGCCTATAACACAGCATACCTACAGAATAGACATTAATCTTATTTTTGGAATGTAATGTATATGCAAATATAAAACTATTAAATTATAATGTTAAACCTGTGTACAGATGTATATACTAAAATTAACTTTGATTTATATATGCATTGCCCCTGCAAATGTACATTTGAATATCCAAAGTGTCGCAAATATTTAACTAGTTACTATTTTGCAATTATTTTTATTGTTAATAAGTAAACATTATTAAGGAAAGTGATACACTGCAATTAATAACAGTAACTCTGAGACTTCAAACTTTGCTGACTCAAAATAATGATGGCTACAAAACTTATGATCACTCTGTAAGACATTTACAGAAATTGCAATTTTGATACAAATTTTGTACATAATTATTAATTTCACTGAGAATTGTCCATACTGCAGCTATACATCTGTCAGTGATACTGTCACATAATATAAGCATTTCACTCATTTACTTTGCAATATTGTTATACGCTTCCAAACACAATATCTGAAAAGCAAAAATTATCAAGTTTTTAACGTTACACAATAAAAACGAATGCCGGTAGCCAACGGGAAGATTTCACCTTGGTGTTCTTTAAGGATTAAGCTGTGAAATTTTAAAATTACACTCAAACCTGAAACAAACTGCATAGCATAAATTACTTTCCCCTACCATGTCCTAAACTCAAAGAACTAGGTGGGGAGGCAGCACAACAGAGGGGGGGGGGGTCAACATGAGCAAGGTTGCATTGAGTGTGTGAGTTTTGCAAAGGTGTACACTGTATTAATCTCCATAGGACACTTTCTACTTGCCACCCACTTGGGTAACGTGATGAAGTGCTTTGGATATACAGTACTGTAGTTCAACGCATGTGAGTATACCTAAAACTGTAGTACTATCAGCATGCCTCTGGCAAGACAGTGATGGAGTGAGTGATGATGAAAGTGTTTCTTCTTTTTTGGGTCACCCCGCCTCAGTGGGAAATGGCTAATGTGTTTAAACAATATAGTATCTAGATATAGGAAGAGGTTTTTTCATGACTGGTCATGACCTCCTGTGTTCCAGTGAACAGTGCAGTCTACCACTGCCATCATCACAAACTTTAGCAGGCTATTCAAAACTTATTTCTATTACCTTGGTGCCAATAAAGGGATCTTGATCCGAGGAATTGTAGCTGCCCTCCCCTTTGGATCAACCCTAATTGCTTTCCACACTCAACACAATGTATGACCCTTAAGGATTTAGCACTTCCACATAAATATAATCCTGTGATTCTTACATAAACAACTTCCTTTTCAAGGCATGAAAATATGCATCTCCAGTTTGATAATAAACCAACCTAAATGGTTTCATTTTTTTCTAATTTAAATGACTAAATTAATTTAACAAAAAAACAGGAGAGTGAAAGAGAGAGAATACAGATTGGTAATGTGGCCTAGAAAGCAAAATTACTTGCAATATCAGCAAGTCCCATAGAGTTTTTAATTATATAAAAAGCAAGAAAAAATCTAAATGATAAGAGCACCTCTAACAGACATAGATGGTACAATGATGAGTATCATTAAAGGTATGGGTGGCCTCAATACAACTTTAAGATTGGTCTTCAAATCTGAACACAAAATCAACATACCTAGGTTATAGACAGTAACTTCTTTGCAAGAAATTAATTGACCCCCTGAGTATCAGTGAACTCGCCACTAAAACCACAATAAAGTACCTGGAACAGTTTAACATTAACAGTCCACAAAGCCAGACAAAATATTGGCTACAATACTACAAGGATCGATTTCAAATTACACGCCCATTAACAGTCGTGCTCAATAAGTCAAGTGAAGGCAACATACCACATGACTGGAAACTAGCTAAGATTACCACAATATTCAAAAAGGGAGATAGATCATGCCTCCTCAATTAGCATCTTAACAGTTTAAGATCAATTATGGGTAAAATAACAGAAGTCATAATACTAAGGACAACACTGTTAACTGTTAGCAGCCATGTTGATTTATGTTAAAGAATCTTGCCTAACAAACTTATTGAAGTTTTTTTGGCTACATTTACAAAAATTGGGATGATAGTCTTGAGAGATGTAGTGTACCTCAACTTAAAGAAGGCAACTGATAAAGGCAAAGGCATAAGAGACAATCTCCAGAACTGGATCAGTGATTACCTCAATGATGGGACACACTGAGTAGTTTTAAATGGTGAAGTGTTTAAGAAGAAAAATGTGACAAGTGGGATCCCTCAAGTCAGTCCTTAATGGGGAGTAGTGAAGTTTAAGAGCCAGAAAATGTGCAAAATAAAAATCATAGTTGGTGCAAAGGGCAGGTTTCATTTAGAAAGACATAAGAGTAAGTCTTCTCCATGGGGAGGTGGAACAGAATTCTTCCTCCATAAGCCATGCGTGTCATAAGAGGCGACTAAAATGCTAAGAGCAAGGGGCCACCCTGCCTCAGCGGGATGTGGCCGGTTTGTTGAAAGAAGAAAGATGAAGAGTAAGTTTGCTTCAAAAGTGAGACTTTCCGTAAGAAGGATAGTGAGCAAATCCGATTTCTGTAGGTGTCAATAGTGTGTAGTCTGCATGCCCTCTGAAATATAGGACGGCTGATTGACATGATGAAGAGAGAAAAGATCAGCGATCCTGCCAGAGTGCAAAACATTTAAGTCTACTGTGTCACACTCACAGCAAGATGGCAATATCTCCCCGGATGATTGCCATTTACCAACATAATCTTTAGCCAACGTGCCTTTCCACCATTTATTTCTGAGACTAGAAGTATCTCTAAGGCAAAATACCTGATCTTATGATACTCGAATCAAATGCTAAAATCACTAATCTCTAAAATAGTTTTTCCTAAGTAAAAAAAAAAAAAAATCTGTTGTGTGGATACTGCTAGTTAAAGTGATGTATGTATAATAAATATAAATTCAATATCTTATTGCCTTTGACTCGTGAAATATATTGAGTATTCGATAAAAAAAATTATCAGGTGCTGAGCTCAGTTTTAGCTGCAGTACTGCTTACTAGATACATAATCCAACAATTCCATTATAACCTACAACTTAGTGGTATTACTAGTCTGCATACATAACCTGTATTTTTAGCTACAACTTAGCTGCATTACTGCATACACAACAAAAACCTGTTGTAAGCTACAACTTAGCTGTATTATTACATTCTGTATACACAAGACAACTTGAAGTTTTAGTGTCAGGGTAAGAGTTGTGGAAGAGGTGGTAAAATGAACCTAATAACATGAAGTACTTCCTCTTCCATTTTTTTAGAAAAAAATATTACTGATTCTCTATCTTTCGAGTTTTTTATGTGTACTGTAGATATTAAATAATTACCATAATGTTAATCATAAGCTACTCTCTACAAATGCTACAAGGATAATTTATGAGACTACCTAAATACTATAGCTGGTTTGGGTAACTGCAAAATCACATACACGTTCTCTAGACATAAACATATTCATTGCATATCTAAGTTTACCTAACATGCCAATATGGCTTACATTGAATTTCCTTTTACACAAAATTCTATTTTCTTAAGCTTACATCCATTATAACAGTAGCTTCTACGCAGCAAAGTTTCTGAGATCAAGCGAGAAGCCTCACAACTCAAAGCATGGAGTGGTGTAAACAAAGTGTTTTCTAATTTGGACCTAAAGAACAAAAAGTCACAATAACATGACTGGAAGAATACACAAATAATCCACACATAGGAGAGAGAGAAGCTTATGACAAAGTTTTGGTCCGACTTGTAAATGATGTGACTTGTAAATGGTCTAAGTCGGACCAAAAAAATTGTCATAAGCTTCTCTTTGCTATATGCAGGTTATTTTTGTATAATCTGGACTTGTAAATCAGTATAAAACATCTTGGCCTTCCAACACATTTATCACAAACATTACTCAGCTAGTTATAAATGATTTTCTCCAAAATGTAATAAACTTCTAGTACAAAATGGTGAAGAAAATAGCTGCAAACCTTTCTTGAATCAAGATGAGTAGTTTTTGAATCCAGGTCACAGATGCATGAAGATACATTCCTAGGATAAGTTTTTCAGAGCTGCATGAATTCTTACATTAAGGCGATTTTCAAAGTCATACCCATGGTAGTTATCTCTTACATCTTCCAGGCACTTCCTGCCTTCTTCTAATGTCTGAAAGAAAAAACTGAGTGTAGAATCTCTGTGATATTGGATAGTTAAGTACAATGATTTCTCCCCTAGCTGGACTAATTCATGCTCAGAGGTGCCCAAAGTTATCCCCTTCTCTTGTATAAATTACTATATGTAAAGAAAAACTTTTGTTTTTCCCTTTAGGTCACCCTGCCTCAGCAGGAGACAGCTGGTGCACTGAAAAAAAGTGCCCAAAGTGCATAAAAATCATGAAAGTATTTAAATATGACTACTTGACGAATACTGCACAATGACTATTGGTACTAAATCTTTTATTACCACCAAAAATGAAAACATAAAATATTTTGTCTCTTCACTAATTACCTCATCACTAGCACCCAGGAGGAGACCTAACTCATACAATGCAAAGGCCGGAACACACAGTTCTTCAGGGTTGAGGAGTCCATGCTGCACACTAAGGCGAAAGTGTTCAACAGCATCGTCTACAGAACCCAGAGTGTCGAGGATAGCTGCCACAATCAAATGTCGAAGACCTTCATGGTCTCCACAGTCCTCCATTGTCTGGCACTCTGAAACAGTTTAGAGAAAAGCATTACAAACTTCATTCAATACACAAATAACCCGCACATAGAAGAGAGGAGCTTACAACGTTTCAGTCTGACTTGGACCATTTACAGAGTCACACTAACAAAAAGGAGAGAAGGAGGGAGTATACATAGGCCAGCAGACAGGGACAGGAGCAAAAAAGGTAGTAATGGAGGTGGTAGTAGTAATGGTAGTGGTGTCAGTCAAATATTAAGAAAGAGGAGCACTGCAAGGGAGCTAGGGACCCACAGAGGATAGGAGCAAGAATACAGAGAGGGGGGGGGAAGAAAGAAGAAAGAAAGCCCAAAGGAGAAAGAGGAAAGGGGAAGAGGGAGAGGGAGAAAGGGAAAAAAGAATCAGGTTAAGTCATGGGTGTTCTGAAGTTTGGAGCATTTTTACAATATAATGGGAAAGGAAGGCATCTACAGAGACAGAGCTATTTGGTTGAATCTACAGCTAGGCTGTGGTTTGTACGTTGGACTATGTGCAGCCATCAGTAACAGGCCCTGATCCACCAGGAGGCCTGGTCATGGACCAGGCCGCAGGGGCATTGATCCCCGGGATGCCCTCCAGGTAGACACAATTTTCCTTGTATGAATCTTAGTCCTGGCTTTGTATCTGTAGGTGCCTTCCTTTCCCATTATACACGTATTGTAAAATGCTCCAAGCTCCAGAACACCCATGAATTAACCTGATTCTTTTTTTCCCCTTCTCCCTTTTCCCCTTTCCTCTTTCTCCTTTGGATTTTCTTCATTTTGCCTTGGGTTTTTGTCCTGTATTATTTTTTTTCTTCTGTGTTCTTGCTCCTACCTTCTGTGGGCCCCTAGCTCCCTTGCAGTGCTCCTCTTTCTTAGTATCTGACTCCACTACTACTACTACTACTACTACCTCCACTACTACCTCTCTTGCTCCCATTCCTGTCTGCTGGCCTATATATACTCCCTCCTTCTCTCCTTTTTGTTAGTGTGACTTTGTAAATGGTCCAAATCAGACCGAAACGTCGTTGCAAGCTCCTCTCTTCTATGTTTGGGTTATTTGCGTATTGTTCCAGTCATGGTATTGTGCCTTTTTTGTTAACTTCATTTAAGTTTACATGGATTTCAAGAAATAAAGTATGCAAAGTAATGTATTGTAATGAGAAAGAGGAGGAGGCTAATACTAAGTCATTTGCACTTTTTTTTTTTTTTTTTTTTTTTTACAAAATTTAAAAGGGGTTGAACCCCTCAAGGAAGGTTCCTTGATGTTGGTGAGGGGCTCTTGATTTAGGGAATTGGATCTGTGCTCCAGTTCCTCGAATTAAGCCTGAATGCCTTCCAAATCCCCCCCAGGCGCTGTATAATCCTCCGGGTTTAGTGCTTCCCCCTTGATTATAATAATAATAAAAAGGGGTTAAAATATACTGATGAATTAATTTTTTGAGTTTGTCTCCATGTGGGTTATTACTGAGCATTGACAAATGTTCATTACACTTTAGTTATTCATTAATGAACAGAGACCAAAACCCTTCATTTCATCCCATTCTAATGTATTTTTGCCACAACTTCATTAGCATTCAACTTTTCCATACAACTGTTGTGCCTCATACTCAATCCACATAAGACTTACCTTTCACATCTTGCTTCCTAGTTATTATCTATACTCAGACAATATCCACTGTCATTCACCTACTAAAACTGTAACACACAAAGAAGACACGTCTCAATGGTTCCAACTCTCACAATGTTCACACAATTTTAACTGGCACAATTTTTTTTACAATCATCTGGCAAAGTTTCACTTTACCAGGCCATTGGAAGAATGCTCCAGATTTATTCTATTACTTTCTCCTTGAAATCTGGTTCACAACAATAATTTATCAAAGTTTCAGCTCTAAACATGTAGAATTTGTACCCCATTTACAATATAGGTCCACATCCCTTTATCCGAAATTCTGAAATTCAAAAAGTTCCGAAAACTGAAGTTTTTTCGTGGAGTATGGAGTGTCAGTCATCTCTACATAACTCCAACACCGCCATGTGGCAGTGTGACCCAACGCTGACAGCCAGAGTGGCAGGCGTCAGTTGTCTCTCAGAGCTTGTAGTGTTCACACGCGTGCGTCTGCTGTTGGCTGATGTTTTGTTTTTGCTTTTTATTTTGTGGCTGTGAAAATGTCAAGAAGAGCTGCAGATACCCCTATGGGCAACAGTGAGAAAAAGAAAAGGAAGCATCTGACATTATCAATAATGCAGAAAGTAGAGTTACCACAGAAGCTTGATCGTGGTGTGTCTGTGCGGTGTCTTAGTGAAGAATGTCCCCATAGATATGGTGAAAATGTGTGATCAGTTAATTGCTGGCCTTGAACAACGTGCATTTATCAGTTAGCAAGAGATTATGGTAATTTGTTCAGTTAGAGAGAGATTGCTTAGACATAAACCTATGTTAATAAGAGAGATGACACTTGAAGAAGTCTTTAAAAACGCAGTCTGTCAACTGTCTTGAGAATCACGTTCCTGGTCTATAATTATCCCATTATTTCATTTATCAATATATTACTTTATAAATAAACTGCAGCAGTATTTGTAGTTTTTATTTATCCTACTTAGTGTTAGTATTCATATGTTTGTGCTGCAGTGTTATTGTTCGATTATGAGGTGCTGCCCTAGACCCCACCTTCATTCTGAAATTCAAAACACTACTGGCCCCTAGGGATTTGGATAAAGAGATGTGGACCTGTATATATTTAAATTTTCAAAAATTTCTTCAGAAAGTCTGTGCTTCATAACTCCCATTTTAGTATTCTAGAAAATTAATTGGTAGACGGTATAAAATAAATTCTCCATGGGGAAGTGTGTGTCATAAAAGGCAACTAAAATGCTAGGAGGAAGGGGGTAGTAACCCCTTCATCTGTATACAATACAGGTTGACCATCACTAATCTGGCATCACTGGGACCTGCAGGGTGCCAGATTACAGAATGGTTAGGTTAGAATACACTTAACCCAACAGCAATATTTACGCATCGGCGATTTCACCCACTTCACGCCCTATATTTGGCCCATTCCATTGTTCCATAGTATTCCTTCTATTCTTTCAAGCGAGTACAAGAAACCGCACATTTACCTATTTCAACTACCCAATAAAGTGGTCAGAAATTGGTAATTTGGCCAATTTCACACAAATTTCAAGAGATGCCAGTTTCAAAATAGGGTTCAGAATAATCAATGTAGATATTCCTAGCACTAAAATAACATTTTCTCTGTTCATTAGTCTTGTCTCCAGGCCCCTCTTTTGAATTTTTATTCACACAAAAAATAGAAGATTTGCTGTTATTCAGACTTCTGCATTATTGTAATAATTGTATAAATAATATCAACCCATTCGTGACTGTGTAGACCAGCCAGTTGGACATGTATTGGATGGTGACATCACTTGTTTACTCTTGAACATTGGCAAAAATCAAACATTTACACTACTTCGAGCTCAGTTTTAAGGTACAGTGGAACCTCAGTTTTCATATGCCCTAGTTTGTATATAAAACTATAGTTATTCTCTCTAAAATGTATTTTTTGTTAATATTTCCCATAAGAAATAATGTAAATCCAATTAATCCGTTCCAAACACCCAAAAATACTATTATCCAAAAATACATTTTATAGAGAATAACAATAGTTTTCCTAGGTAGTAGGTTGGTAGACAGCAACCACCCAGGGAGGTACTACCGTCTTGCCAAGTGAGTGTAAAACGAAAGCCTGTAATTGTTTTACATGATGGTAGGATTGTTGGTGTCCTTTTTTCTGTCTCAAAAACATGCAAGATTTCAGGCACGTCTTGCTACTTCTACTTACACTTAGGTCACACTACACATACATTTTTTTTTTTTTTTTTTCAACAAGTTGGTCGTCTCCCACCGAGGCAGGGTGACCCAAAAAAGAAAGAAAATCCCCAAAAAGAAAATACTTTCATCATCATTCAACACTTTCACCACACTCACACATTATCACTGCTTTTGCAGAGGTGCTCAGAATACAACAGTTTAGAAGCATATACGTATAAAGATACACAACATATCCCTCCAAACTGCCAATATACAAGCATATATATACACACACCCCTCTGGGTTTTCTGCTATTTTCTTTCTAGTTCTTGTTCTTGTTTATTTCCTCTTATCTCCATGGGGAAGTGGAACAGAATTCTTCCTCCGTAAGCCATGCGTGCTGTAAGAGGCAACTAAAATGCCGGAAGCAAGGGGCTAGTAACCCCTTCTCCTGTTTATATTACTAAATGTAAAAGGAGAAACTTTCGTTTTTCCTTTTGGGCCACCCCGCCTCGGTGGGATACGGCCGGTGTGTTGAAAGAAGAACTATAGTTTTAGTAGGATGACATGGAGAGCGTATAAATCTGTAGGGAAAGGAAGGCGGGGTAGAGGTCGTCCTCGAAAAGGTTGGAGGGAGGGGGTAAAGGAGGTTTTGTGGGCGAGGGGCTTGGACTTTCAGCAAGCATGTATGAGCATGTTAGATAGGAGTGAATGGAGACGAGTGGTATTTGGGACCTGACGATCTGTTGGTGTGTGAGCAGGGTAATATTTAGCGAAGAGTTTCAGGGAAACTGTTATTTTTATATAGCCGGACTTGAGTACTGGAAATGGGAAGTACAATGCCTGCACTTTAAAGGAGGGGTTTGGGATACTGGCAGTTTGGAGGGATATGTTGTGTATCTTTATATGTATATGCTTCTAAACTGTTGTGTTCTGAGCACCTCTGCAAAAGCAGTTATTATGTATGAGTAAGGTGAAAGTGTTGAATGATGATGAAAGTATTTTCTTTCTTTTTTGGGTCATCCTGCCTCGGTGGGAGACTTCCGACTTGTTTAAAAAAAAAAAAAAAAAACTAGTTTTACATACAAATTAGGGCATACAAAAACCAAGGTTCCACTGTACTTTCCAGTGTGAAACCAATCAAAATTACATCTATTTCTGTAATATATCTTCCATTCTATCAAATGAGACCAAAAAGACGAGAATACAACCATACAAACCATACGAAAATACACCAGTCGTTTTTACACCAAAAGCAGTCACCGTTTTTTCTCATTAAGCACTGCATGGTGCAGAATTTTTTTTATATAGTGCACACTTACCACACAGGCCTATTCTCTCATATGTAGGCCCAAATTTACCGGTCACAGCTTATCTGAGTGAGCCGAGCTCATGGCGACCGACAGCGGCTTCAAAGCCACCTTATCTTTTATGGACAATGTACGGTGTATGTACTTTACACAATGAAAAGCATTTCTTTTATTTGTTGGAACCATGGCTAGGGTTAAAAGTGAGCAGATTATAACAATAAATGGAGAAAAAGAAATTGGAATGACTTATGCAGCAAGTAGTATCACCAAACAGTAGCGGCAGTTTGGTGTGGCGACCCTAGAAATTTGAAATTATGCTAGCTGAAATTTGTGCTGGATTACTGATGGAACCAGATTACCAATTGCCAGATTAGTGATGACCAACCTGTACTAAATTTAAAAAGAGACACTTTTGTTTTTCTTTTTAGATCACCCTGCCTCGGTGGGATGCAGCCGGTTCGTTGAAAAAATAAAAAACTAAATACAGTGTATCATTGGGTGTCTGCTGGAAGAGGGTAGGGTAAGGGGGGGGTCAGTTGTCCCTATGCTAGATTAGGCCTGTTTTAAGGGAAAATAACCACAGTGATGGCTTGCCTATCCCCTTGCTCCTTCTTGGAAACCCTTGCTCCTCCTGGAAATCCTTGCTCCTCCTGGAAAGGTTCCAAGGAATACCCATGCATACCTACCTTCAACCATCTGCAAGCGATGCTGTAAAGAACAGGAGGAGAGAGCATTCCACATGTACAGAAGCTCATAGGCACGTAGAAGACAGCAGTTCTTGGTTAAAGTTTCACTTTTGGCCTGGAATATGTAAACAAAATTAAAATGTGCTGTGTATAGATAGAAAAAAGTATACACTTGGGTATTCAACCTAGGTGAACCTCGTATAATTAGGCCATATTATCAAAGTAAATAAAAAACAAGCATAGTACTTATTAAGTTCCCCTCCCTTTTCTGTTTGCCTTTATGGAGGTAAAAGAGGAAATGTATTAGAGTGCAGAGGTAACAATGCTTTTATGTTGGTGTGAAGTATGGACTGTAAAACACTAATGAGACAAAGACGGGAGGCAATGTATGGTGTGAATACTGTGCAGACTTTGGAGTGTACAAATTAAAAGAAAGTGTAGGGGTTCAAAATATAATTCAGAGGGCTGACGATGGATTGCTGAGGCATCTAGAGGCTGGAGAAGAGTAAGATGACCAGGGTGTATAAATACATACTGAGTGGAAGGAGGGATGAGGGTCATCCAAAGAAAGGTTGGAGAGATGAGAGTCATCCAAAGAAGGGTTGGAGGAATGAGGGTTATCCAAAGAAGGGTTGGAGGGATGAGGGTCATCTAAAGAAAGGTTGGAGAGATGAGAGTCATCCAAAGAAGGGTTGGAGGAATGAGGGTTATCCAAAGAAGGGTTGGAGGGATGAGGGTCATCCAAAGAAGGGTTGGAGGGATGAGGGTCATCCAAAGAAGGGTTGGAGAGATGAGGGTCATCCAAAGAAGGGTTGGAGGGATGAGGGTCATCCAAAGAAGGGTTGGAGGGATGAGGGTCATCCAAAGAAAGGTTGGAGGGAAGGGGTAAAAGAGGTTTCAAGTGCTTGGGGCATGAGCATCCAACAGGCTTGGGTAAGCATGTTAGATCGATGGAGACAAGCAGGTTTTATGTTTGACATGCTGTTGGAGAGTGAGCAAGATAACACTTACATAAGAAGGGATTCAGAGAAATTAATTAGCCAGACTTGAGCTCTGGAGGTGAAAAGTATAGTGCCTGAACTGTGAAGAGTTGTGGAGATACTACGGTTTGGAGTGTTTCTTGAATTACTTTGTCTGTGCTCTTCTGGTAAGATAGCTATTGAGTGAATGATGTTGAATGTGTGTCCTTTTTGGGGGTCACCCTACCCTGGGGGAGACAGCTGGTATGTTAAAAAATGTACAAATTTACATAAATACACTCACAAACACTGCCAATCACCCCTCCCCCAATTATACTAATTATACATGCTACTTGTCAACACCCCCATCATGTTACCTTCCACTCATGCTAACACACCAGCTAGCTCTTTCAATCACTACTCATTATGTATCAAAGACACAAACTACACCTCAGAGCTATAGCTCTGTTACCTACCTACTACTACTCACACACCACTACAAAATATTACAAGCATCAGTCCAGATGCTTGTAATATTAGCCATATTAACCCTTAAACTATCCAAATGTAGATCTACGTTTGCTCGTGTAGTGCTTTGAACACAGATCTAAGTTTTTTTACATGCTTTCTTATGGAGAAAAATCAAGGTCGGAGCACTACGCGCAAAAATGTAGATCTACGTTTGGACAGTTTAAGGTTTAAAAAAAAAAGCAATTCTATACACTCATACCAACAAAGTAGTACAAACCTGAACTATAAACCCAAGGCTCAATTTGACATTCTTTATTCCTTTGCCCTCACCTTCCATCCCACAACCCATAGCCCACCTTTCCTCTCATCCTTCTCGCTCTCCCATATTCCTCACACATCTATCCATTCTGCAAAAATGTGCTTTGATGGTTATGAAAGGTTTAAAGTAACTAGAGCTGCCCTTACTTCTGACCAGATCAAATTATACCCTAAACCCAACTCCTTTCATTACTCAGGCACCTTTATGAGTTAGCACTTTTTAATATAATAATCATAAAAGTGAATGAATGATGGTGAGTGTACATCATTCTTTGGGTTATCTTCCATTAGTGGGAATTGGCCAGTGTGTTAAGACAATAGTAATGTTTTTTAGCTATTTAATTTTTCATGTGTCGAGGATAGAAACATTGAGGTCAGTGCTTCTCAAACAGTTGTTGACAGCCCCTATGAGGACCCTGAGTGGGGGGGTAACCATTATATTGGCTGGTTGTATGGCAGGTAGAATGAGAAACACTGATCTATCTTACTGACATAAATTCCAAATAATTTACAGTTCTTTACATTATTACTTTTTGCCTCTTGTTTGCTGGTCATACCTTGAGTGCCCGACGCATCAAGAATGCCTCTAGAGCGTGACTGGAGCGGCGGACGAGGGTTGGAACTTCCATCATCCCTTTCACACACTCTTCTAATTTACCTGATGCTCCTAGACACACTGAGGGAAATACAGTGTTAAGGTGTTACACTAAGCTATACTGCACAGTAGATCGCAATACATTAAAAAGCTTAACCATCAAATACGGTAAACAATAAGCTTAAAAACTAGTTGTATTCCAGATGTTTAAACTTACAAACAAGTTGTTGCCATAGAAACCTGGTATAAATAATGGCTGTTTCATACAACTGTACTGCATATTGGCAGTTGTAAAAATTTAATTAGTTCCTAAGTGTACAGTTTGCAAGTGCAGAGTTTTGTAGCTTAGGCAGCTATTGTACACACAGTTCTTGTCAGCTAAAATGTATAAAAACTGAGTAACAGAATTTAATCAATTTGTTTCATTAATCATTCCTTATTCCTTCTTTATAATTTAATAAAGACAAATTAAATCTGAGATGCACTCAAGACTTTTATGATGACTCGCGAAATTGTATAAACACGATTACAAAAAAAACAAAAAACAGAATGGGTGGGGTTAGAACCCATGGCAAGTGAGTGGTTAAACTCCAGGCCAGTGTGTAAACCACTGGGCCAGCTGGCCACAGTAAGATTCATTCAACTAGGTATATTTATACACCTACTATATTGTAAAAATGCCCGCATAGTTTCAAGGGTTGTTCCCTAGAGTGTAACTTTTGAATACCTGATCTTTGATCAACTTCTCAAGTAATGTACATCACTGTTTTTCATGACGTAAAATTTTTTCATGAAAAATAGCAGAGCACTTTCGGAGTTTTTTTTTTTTTTTAAACAAGTCGGCCGTCTCCCACCGAGGCAGGGTGACCCAAAAAGAAAGAAAATACTTTCATCATCATTCAACACTTTCACCTCACTCACACATAATCAATGTTTTTGCAGAGGTGCTCAGAATACAACAGTTTAGAAGCATATACATATAAAGATACATAACATATCCCTCCAAACTGCCAATATCCCAAAACCCTCCTTTAAAGTGCAGGCATTGTACTTCCCATTTCCAGGACTCAAGTCCGGCTATATAAAAATAACCAGTTATCCTGAATCCCTTCACTAAATATTACCCTGCTTACACTCCAACAGCTCGTCAGGTCCCAAATACCATTCGTCTCCATTCACTCCTATCTAACATGCTCACGCACGCTTGCTGGAAGTCCAAGCCCCTCACCCACAAAACCTCCTTTACCCCCTCCCTCCAACCTTTTCGAGAACGACCCCTTACCCCGCCTTCCTTCCCCTACAGATTTATACGCTCTGCATGTCATTCTACTTTGATCCATTCTCTCTAAATGACCAAACCACCTCAACAACCCCTCTTCAGCCCTCTGACTAATACTTTTATTAACTCCACACCTTCTCCTAACTTCCACACTCCGAATTTTCTGCATAATATTTACACCGCACACTGCCTCCTCACTGCAGCATTTACAACCCAAGCTTCATACCCATATAAGAGTGTTAGTACTACTATACTTTCATACATTCCCTTCTTTGCCTCCACATATTCCTCAATGCACCACTCGCCTTTTTTTCTTCATCATTTCTATGATTAACTTCATTTCATAAATCCATCCGCTGACACGTCAACTCCCAAATATCTGAAAACATTCACTTCTTCCGTACTCCTCCTCCCCAATTTGATATCCAATTTTTCTTTATCTAAATCATTTGATACCCTCATCACCTTACCCTTTTCTATGTTCACTTTCAATTTTCTACCTTTACACACACTCCCAAACTCGTCCACTAACCTTTGCAATTTTTCTTTAGAATCTCCCATAAGCACAGTATCATCAGCAAAAAGTCTTCTTCTTTCAACACACCGGTCGTATCCCACCGAGGTGGGGTGGCCCAAAAGGAAAAACGAAAGTTTCTCCTTTTACATTTAGTAATATATACAGGAGAAGAGGTTACTAGCCCCTTGCTCCCGGCATTTTAGTCGCCTCTTACAACACGCATGGCTTACGGAGGAAGAATTCTGTTCCACTTTCCCATGGAGAATCAGCAAAAAGTAACTGTGTCAATTCCCATTTTGTATTTGATTCCCCATAATTTAATCCCACCCCTCTCCCGAACACCCTAGCATTTACTTCTTTTACAACCCCATTTATAAATATATTAAACAACCATGGTTGGAGTCTATGGATTTTATAAATTTTATATTTGCTGTTGCTCGAAATGCACTGCATGCTAGTAGCTTTCTTTTGTGCTTAACAATATTTTATTACATGTAAACTATATTAATTGTATACTGCATCAAAGAAATAAAGTTTCTGAATTCAAAACTTCAAAAATTACTCATGTAATTAGTCTTCCATATGATACATTAAAATGCTATTAGCCAACCACCACTGCGCCTGAAGTAGAGTAAATTAAATAACTGAAAAAGTGTTTAGACATAATGCTATTGCCACACTCTTACGTTAACTCTTATTTATATTATGCATCCACTTCATCCAACTCTGTCGTGTCCACTTCATGAAGCTACGTCTCGCACATAACCAACATACCAGCAGATAAATAGGCATAGAAGCTCTTGGACCATCTAGATTCCTTCTTGAGGTTAGCAAAGGCACCTTGGGCATGACTCCAGTTTAACTGTAAGAGGTGGCACCAGGCTACCTCATGTAGGGCCAGCAGCTGCAGCTCTCTCTGGGGAGACACTTGTAGGGCTCCTCGGTAAGACATCAGGGCCCCACTGATGTCACCCTGAGGAAATACACTTCCCTGTATTACTGAAGTACAGTAGTTCATCTCCAAACAAAGAGCTAACTAACAGAACTCTCATATACTATACTCGAATGACTAAGAGTTCTGCTCTCCATTTTATTATCATTGCAATCAAATTAATCATTATCTGCTCTCTGTAGTGTGATTTTATAACCTGTCCTAATGCTAACTCTTTTTTACTCTATATGCTTAAGGCAATTTCTCTACATACACTATATAAGCTAGGTTAACATCATTTAACTAAAATTCAACATCTACCAATAAATGCAATAATACACAAAGTCAATACTGTATTCTGATGAGCAAAAACAAGGCAGAGGAAGAACAGCAAAACCCTGGAGTTAAAAATTTAGTGACAATGAATTTAATGGTGATTCTGATTAACAATAAAAGACCAACAACTGTTAAGGAGGCTGAGCTGAGATTTTTGTTATGTATCAGACTCAAACAACAAATACAGGATAATAGACATAAGCAAGAGATCTGCACCAAGTGTCATGCACTGCATGACAGTAGGTAAAAATGTAAAAAGAAAAACTTTTGTATCTTTTCTGGGTCACCCTGCCTTGGTGGGAGATGGCCAGTGTGTTTAAAAAATATTATCTTTTTTTTATGTCTTAACAGAGCTCTCTGGCAACAGTTTATATTCACATGAATCAAAGACAATAACTGGCAAAATCGTGATAACACAGCTGTAGGACTTGCTTGCTACGAATCTAAATCCTGTCCGTTCCATGAACTCATACACATTACTTACCAACTATGAATTTTTACTCCATTTTAGTTTTCTTATACTGTCACATTCCTTGAATAATTTGTCTGAAGACCTGCCTCTATGTTTGTTAGGGATACTTTAGAGATTTACAGATTCTGTTTTCTTGCTACATATACACTGCCAGTGTCTTATTACTGCATTAATAGTAAGTTTTTGGAATTTTGTGTATAGCAGGACAAGCATTTACCAAAGATACATGGTCATGAATCATGTTGAATCTCTTGGGTAAACGAGGGTTTAGAGGACTCACCTGAAGTCTCTGGACTCTACCACGGAAGAAGAGGAAGAGGGCAGACTGTGCATAGTTTTGCTGGGCTTCCTGCAGCAGGAGGTGAGCAGCCTCGACCCCTGCTCTCACCTTGCTCCCATCCAGGGCAAAAAATGGCCGGACAATAGTGTGGTACCAGAGCAGTGTTAAGCTGGAGTGCAGGATAATCACCCAAATCATTTGTTAGTTAACAGTGATACCAAGAAATAATGGCTGATATAATTTGTATTACAATAATATGTAATTTTATATTTTAAAGTGTACTAATACTGTATTACATATATATACACAGTATACTGTCCAACATATTTTATTATTTTTATATTGTTAGTATTAGTTCTAGCTTAAGACTGCCCTAAACATTATACAACTAAGGGCTTTTCCTTGTAAGGAATACACACCGTTAACCTGCTATTGTAATGTGACCTCTGACGGGTTTAAATTTTCCCTACTTCCACACAGCCTGGCCCTGGGCCAAGCTTGTCTGGTGCTTACCTGATGAACCAGGCTGTTGTTGCTGATGGCCCACATAACTTAATGAATTCTTCTTGGGAAACAGCATTATCTCAGATTATAATACCAGTATACATACTTTAACATGGAGCTTAAACAATTATTTTGATTTGTGAGCATTGTTTCACAGCTTTGCAGTCTCTCTACTATCCACCACTTACTAAATGCAAACTTCAAATAGGCACACACTTTTGATACAGGTTTCTAATAAACTGGATAAGTTAACCTTTTCCTAGATTCAAAAATGTGCCCTGGACTTCTGCCTCACATTATGAACTGTTAATATTGCACTACAGAATGTGTAATATTTCTGTCACTTGTCAGAAGAAAAGTATCCTGATGCAGTTATAATCCTAGGATTACCCAATCAATTGGATTCATAAGATCTGTAAATACAGTAGTGGTAAATCTACTGGACCTGGTCATGAACCAGGTCATAGAGGCACTGACCCCCAGAACACCTTCCAAGAAGATAAGAGGGCTATTGTGACTGGCAGGCACTCCCTACAGTGGTGGAGCCCTTAACTGAATTGTAGCAACATAGCAGTAGCAACTCGTGGCATGCAATACCAGCCATCCAGTTTGCTCTGTAGATTGCAGAGAGCATGTGTACATTTGCTGTTTGTTAGGTGAAAGGCCTTTTGACTTGCTAAAGGTTATTTAGCCTGCATTCCACCTAGTTATTAATACTAACTAGCAAGAATACTCTAATACCTAAGGATACTCTAATACCTAAAATGAGAAGCACAATAAACTCTCAGAGGTATATACACAAATAAGTAAAATATGCTTTCCTCTGCCAAGTAGCCTTCAAATCTCTCTCTCATTCCATTTTGCATGGTATTAAACATATATTATATACAGTATCTTACTGTATAATAAACAATGTCTAATCACAATGACAGCACGTTAAAAAAAAGGTTTACAACTCAACAAACACGAAGCAGAAGAATGGCTGCCACAAGTGTCTTTTCATCTACTTACGTTGCTAGTGGAGCTCTCATGTCATGTGATTTACGTGCGAACATGAGAGCTGAGAGGCCAGCCAATCTGTCACCCTGCAGTCCAAGAACATGAACAAGTCGGAGCAAAGATGGTGGTAGGAGGGACATGCACAACTGGAACAGGCCGTACCCAAAACTAACAGAAGCCATCAGCCTAGATACCATGTCAGGTGGTAAAGGCCTACTGAAATGCAGACATAGTACATAATTATACAGTATTCATAAAAATACAGCAACAAATAATGTGTTAAGTCAGCAGTATCAATAAAAATGTGTTAAGCAATGATGCAAATCTTTCAAACATTCACTCACTGTCGTGGCAGAAAGAAAATTGAAGAAAATACTTAAGATAGAGTCAGAGAGTTGAGGAAAAACATGGAATGCTGATCCCAGACACTGACAGAAGTGCCACCTGAAGACAAAACTCGCAATATTATCCTGAGTGTCAATCAGCACAAGTACGGTTATCACATAAAACAATGTACTATACACATCATTCATTCATGGTGTGGCAATGATACATGTACCAATCCAGTTATAACTGTGAGCAAGTGCATTGATTTTTTCCTGAATAAATGAATGAGAGACTCTGAAAGCTATGAATCTATTCCAAGAGAGAGGGTAATTTTTTAAAGAATATATATTTGGTCTGAAATGGACATTTTTTTCTTTACTGAAATGCACAGGCATATTTTCTTCACTGTAATGTATACAGCAGCTAGGTTTCAGGCTGCTGCTGTACAGCAAAAATCACTGTAAAGTGAATCATACCCTTTTTTCCCTTTCAAATGCATATATAAGCTTGATAATATGTTTATTCTAGTTAGTAGGTTGGTAGACACCAACCACCAGGGAGGTACTACCGTCCTGTGGTAGTAGGTTGGTCGACAGCAACCACCCAGGGAGGTACTACCGTCCTGTGGTAGTAGGTTGGTAGACAGCAACCACCCAGGGAGGTACTACCGTCCTGTGGTAGTAGGTTGGTAGACAGCAACCACCCAGAGAGGTACTACCGTCCTGTGGTAGTAGGTTGGTAGACACCAACCACCAGGGAGGTACTACCGTCCTGTGGTAGTAGGTTGGTAGACAGCAACCACCCAGGGAGGTACTACCGTCATGTGGTAGTAGGTTGGTAGACACCAACCACCAGGGAGGTACTACCGTCCTGTGGTAGTAGGTTGGTAGACACCAACCACCAGGGAGGTACTACCATCCTGTGGTAGTAGGTTGGTAGACACCAACCACCAGGGAGGTACTACCATCCTGTGGTAGTAGGTTGGTAGACACCAACCACCAGGGAGGTACTACCATCCTGTGGTAGTAGGTTGGTAGACACCAACCACCCATGGAGGTACTACCATCCTGTGGTAGTAGGTTGGTAGACACCAACCACCCATGGAGGTACTACCATCCTGTGGTAGTAGGTTGGTAGACACCAACCACCCAGGGAGGTACTACCATCCTGTGGTAGTAGGTTGGTAGACACCAACCACCAGGGAGGTACTACCATCCTGTGGTAGTAGGTTGGTAGACACCAACCACCCAGGGAGGTACTACCATCCTGTGGTAGTAGGTTGGTAGACACCAACCACCCATGGAGGTACTACCATCCTGTGGTAGTAGGTTGGTAGACACCAACCACCCATGGAGGTACTACCATCCTGTGGTAGTAGGTTGGTAGACACCAACCACCCATGGAGGTACTACCATCCTGTGGTAGTAGGTTGGTAGACACCAACCACCAGGGAGGTACTACCATCCTGTGGTAGTAGGTTGGTAGACACCAACCACCAGGGAGGTACTACCATCCTGTGGTAGTAGGTTGGTAGACACCAACCACCAGGGAGGTACTACCATCCTGTGGTAGTAGGTTGGTAGACACCAACCACCCAGGGAGGTACTACCATCCTGTGGTAGTAGGTTGGTAGACACCAACCACCAGGGAGGTACTACCGTCCTGTGGTAGTAGGTTGGTAGACACCAACCACCCAGGGAGGTACTACCGTCCTGTGGTAGTAGGTTGGTAGACAACAACTACCCAGGGAGGTACTACCGTCCTGTGGTAGTAGGTTGGTAGACAACAACCACCCAGGGAGGTACTACCGTCCTGTGGTAGTAGGTTGGTAGACAGCAACCACCCAGGGAGGTACTACCGTCCTGTGGTAGTAGGTTGGTAGACAGCAACCACCCAGGGAGGTACTACCGTCCTGTGGTAGTAGGTTGGTAGACAACAACCACCCAGGGAGGTACTACCGTCCTGTGGTAGTAGGTTGGTAGACAACAACCACCCAGGGAGGTACTACCGTCCTGTGGTAGTAGGTTGGTAGACAGCAACCACCCAGGGAGGTACTACCGTCCTGTGGTAGTAGGTTGGTAGACAGCAACCACCCAGGGAGGTACTACCATCCTGTGGTAGTAGGTTGGTAGACAACAACCACCCAGGGAGGTACTACCGTCCTGTGGTAGTAGGTTGGTAGACAACAACTACCCAGGGAGGTACTACCGTCCTGTGGTAGTAGGTTGGTAGACAACAACCACCCAGGGAGGTACTACCGTCCTGTGGTAGTAGGTTGGTAGACAGCAACCACCCAGGGAGGTACTACCGTCCTGTGGTAGTAGGTTGGTAGACAGCAACCACCCAGGGAGGTACTACCGTCCTGTGGTAGTAGGTTGGTAGACAACAACCACCCAGGGAGGTACTACCGTCCTGTGGTAGTAGGTTGGTAGACAACAACCACCCAGGGAGGTACTACCGTCCTGTGGTAGTAGGTTGGTAGACAGCAACCACCCAGGGAGGTACTACCGTCCTGTGGTAGTAGGTTGGTAGACACCAACCACCCAGGGAGGTACTACCATCCTGTGGTAGTAGGTTGGTAGACAGCAACCACCCAGGGAGGTACTACCGTCCTGTGGTAGTAGGTTGGTAGACAGCAACCACCCAGGGAGATACTACCGTCCTGTGGTAGTAGGTTGGTAGACAGCAACAACCCAGGGAGATACTACCGTCCTGTGGTAGTAGGTTGGTAGACAACAACCACCCAGGGTGGTACTACCGTCCTGTGGTAGTAGGTTGGTAGACAGCAACCACCCAGGGAGGTACTACCGTCCTGTGGTAGTAGGTTGGTAGACAACAACCACCCGGGGAGGTACTACCGTCCTGTGGTAGTAGGTTGGTAGACAACAACCACCCAGGGAGGTACTACCGTCCTGTGGTAGTAGGTTGGTAGACAACAACCACCCAGGGAGGTACTACCGTCCTGTGGTAGTAGGTTGGTAGACAACAACCACCCAGGGAGGTACTACCATCCTGTGGTAGTAGGTTGGTAGACAACAACCACCCAGGGAGGTACTACCATCCTGTGGTAGTAGGTTGGTAGACAGCAACCACCCAGGGAGGTACTACCGTCCTGTGGTAGTAGGTTGGTAGACAGCAACCACCCAGGGAGGTACTACCGTCATGTGGTAGTAGGTTGGTAGACAGCAACCACCCAGGGAGGTACTACCGTCCTGTGGTAGTAGGTTGGTAGACAGCAACCACCCAGGGAGGTACTACCGTCCTGTGGTAGTAGGTTGGTAGACAGCAACCACCCAGGGAGGTACTACCGTCCTGTGGTAGTAGGTTGGTAGACAGCAACCACCCAGGGAGGTACTACCATCCTGTGGTAGTAGGTTGGTAGACAGCAACCACCCAGGGAGGTACTACCGTCCTGTGGTAGTAGGTTGGTAGACAGCAACCACCCAGGGAGGTACTACCATCCTGTGGTAGTAGGTTGGTAGACAGCAACCACCCAGGGAGGTACTACCGTCCTGTGGTAGTAGGTTGGTAGACAACAACCACCCAGGGAGGTACTACCGTCCTGTGGTAGTAGGTTGGTAGACAACAACCACCCAGGGAGGTACTACCATCCTGTGGTAGTAGGTTGGTAGACAACAACCACCCAGGGAGGTACTACCATCCTGTGGTAGTAGGTTGGTAGACAGCAACCACCCAGGGAGGTACTACCGTCCTGCCAAGTGAGTGTAAAACGAAAGCCTGTAATTGTTTTACATGATGGTAGGATTGTTGGTGTCCTTTTTTCTGTCTCATAAACATGCAAGATTTCAGGTACGTCTTGCTACTTCTACTTACACTTAGGTCACACTACACATACATGTACAAGCATATATATACACACCCCTCTGGGTTTTCTGCTATTTTCTTTCTAGTTATTGTTCTTGTTTATTTCCTCTTATCTCCATGGGGAAGTGGGACAGAATTCTTCCTCCGTAAGCCATGCGTGTCGTAAGAGGCGACTAAAATGCCGGGAGCAAGGGGCTAGTAACCCTTTCTCCTGTATATATTAAAAGGAGAAACTTTCAATGGTCCTTTTGGGCCGCCCAACCTCAGTGGGATACGGCTCGTGCGTTGAAAAAAGAATATGTTTATGTTTTTATTAATACATTCGCTGTTTCTGTGAGGGAAAAGTTCAATATAGGAGTATGGAAATTATGAATGTAGGGTGATGGTTGTTTGTTGGCAGTCTGCTAGTTAAGGCACGTGGAGTGTCTAGCTCCTGCTATTCCCCCCCCCCCCTTCCCCCTTTTCACCCAGTGGGAAGTGAGGTGTGAATCTCTAACCAGTGGAGAAATCACTTGAGTAGCTGCTTCCATCAAACCTGTAAGTATGCATTCCACTCCTGTACCATATATCTTTTTCTTTGTTTGTCTTAAGAGCTTACTCTTGAGGAAATGGTATAGTGATACCGACAAGATTTGGAAAAAGACACTTATGTACAGTTCAGGACATTTATTAAATGAAACGTTTTGCCACGAGTGGCTTCTTCAGTATTAGGACTGAAGAAGCCACTCGTGGTGAAACGTTTCCTTTAATAAATGTCCTGAACTGTACATAAGTGTCTTTTTCCACAGCTTCACTTTTACTTAGTGCTGTACACTTGTGTTTATTCCTGCCTTGCTTTGAATTTAATGTCACTTTTTAATCCTCACCATTTCTTTTAAAGGCTGTGTGTGTGTGTGTGTGTGTGTGTGTGTGTGTGGGTGTGTGTGTGTGTGTGTGTGTGTGTGTGTGTGTGTGTGTGTGTGTGTGTGTGTGTGTGGGTGGGTGGGTGTGTGTACTCACCTATTTGTACTCACCTATTTGTGGTTGCAGGGGTCGAGTCATAGCTCCTGGCCCCGCCTCTTCACTGATTGCTACTAGGTCCTCTCTCTCCCTGCTCCATGAGTTTTATCATACCTCGCCTTAAAACTATGTATGGTTCCCGCCTCCACTACTTCACTTTCTAGACTATTCCACGACTTGACTACTCTATGACTGAAGAAATACTTCCTAACATCCCTTTGATTCATCTGAGTCTTCAACTTCCAATTGTGACCTCTTGTGTATGTGTCCCATCTCTGGAACATCCTGTCTTTGTCCACCGTGTCTATTCTGCGCAGTATTTTATATGTCGTTATCATGTCTCCCCTGACCCTCCTGGCCTCCAGTGTCGTCAGGCCGATTTCCCTCAACCTTTCTTCGTACGACAATCCCCGTAGCTCTGGGACTAGTCTTGTTGCAAACCTTTGCACTTTCTCTAATTTCTTGACGTGCTTGACTAGGTGTGGATTCCAAACTGGTGCTGCATACTCCAGTATGGGCCTGACGTAAATGGTATACAGTGTCTTGAACGACTCCTTATTGAGGTATCGGAACGCTATCCGTAGGTTTGCCAGGCGCCCGTATGCTGCAGCAGTTATCTGATTTATGTGCGCCTCAGGAGATATGCTCGGTGTTATACTCACCCCCAGATCTTTTTCCTTTAGTGAGGTTTGCAGTCTTTGGCCATCTAAACTATATTGTGTCTGCGGTCTTCTTTGCCCTTCCCCAATCTTCATGACTTTGCATTTGG